>NW_020291321.1:16710-462077 GCF_003184745.1 Aspergillus uvarum CBS 121591
ATATAAAGTTAAAGAAATTTTTAATAAATAGTATATAATAAAAGGCTGGAAGAGCCAATTATAATATCTTATTAAATAAAAAAACTATATAAAACCAATCTAAAAACCAGCCTTAGTATTTAATAATATAGAAGCAGCTATAAAATAGTAGCTGCAGTTCCAGCTAAATTCTAACTAACTATTAAATAATTAAAAACTAAAATAAAAAAAAAACTATACTAATATTTTTCCCCCTCAGCTCTGGTTTATACAAATCTAAAATAAAAAAAAAAAAATAAAAAAAAGAAGAAGAAAGCCTTTTTTAATTTTTTAAAACTAACTAAAAAAAGCTGTATTTAATCTAATAAAAAAACTAAATACTGTTATACCAAATTTAGCTTATATACTAATTTAATCTACTAATTTTTTAATAATATTTTAAAAAAAAGTAGTAATAACTATAGGTTTATATTTAGACTTATCCAGATTATAGTAGCTATAATATATACTATAATCTTTAAACTTATAGTTTATATAGATCTTATTTTACTATCCAAACAGCTATACAGTCTGCTGGAACTTTATTTAATTATTATATTTATAATAATATAGTATTACTAAATTATAGGATATAATTAAAAGGCTGTTAATATAAAAAGGGTGCCTAGTATATATCTAACTCTATTAGTATCTTATATAAAAATATTATTAGATTTTCTTATCTAAACTATAGTAAAAGTACCAATCTTTATTTTAAATTTATAGTAAAAGAAATACTAAATATACTACTAATCTAAAGTATAGCAAAGTTAAAGTAAGACTTTATTATTATATACTATTAGTTGTATAGTAATCCAGTACTCTGTATTACTAGTATAAGAATTATAAATAGTTATATATTATATAAATAAAAAAAGTAAATTACAGTTAGTAAAAATAAAAAAGATTTAAAAAAAATTATAATAAATAAAAACTAGTATATTATCTGGATAATCAGGCTTATCAGCCCTAGTATTAAAAGAAGAAAATATAATATTAATAAATAAAAAAAATAATAGGAATTATACAGATAAAAAAAAACAGATTAGTAATAAAAAGAATAAAAAAAAGATATATAAAAAAAAAGAGCTAAAAAGAAGGGGGAGTAGCCTTTTTATATAGTACTTTATATACTTTATATAATACTAATAGCTAAGCCTAACTATACCTTTAAAACTAGTTATATAAATAGTATAAAAAAAGATTTTATTTACTAAATAAAAAAGAAATATATAGAAAGAAAAGATTTTATTTACTAAAAAATTACTGTATTTACTAGATAAAAAAGATTTATATAAAAAAAAGCTATAATAAGTAATATAAGTCTTATCTATATATATACTACCTACTAACCAGCTATAATATTATCTAAAAAAAACTAAAATATAGAACTATTACTTTAGACTCTAAACAGCTGTTTATATAAATAAAAGCTGCAGAAGATACTAAAAAGAAAAAAAAAGAGCTTCTATTATAAGACTAAGGCCCTGTTATAAAGCTTAGCTTTAGATACTAATTAATATCTAAGGCTTTATATACTAAGTATTAAACTAGCACTAGCTTAGCACACATATAAAAAAATTTTATATAAACAGATAAAATAGCTCCTCAGCTATTTCTTCTTATTCTAAGGCACATTTCGATTAGCACAATCCATCCGTCCTGTAACACTGACCACACCTTTAGAACCGGTTATATAAATAGTATAAAAGAAGATTCTATTTACTGGATAAAAAAAGAATATATAAAAAAAAAAGATTTTATTTACTAAGGGATTACTATATTTACTGGATAAAAAAGGTTTGTATAAAAAAAAAAGCTATAATAAATAATATAGGTCTTATCTATATATATACTATCTACTAACCAGCTATAATATTATTTAAAAAAAACTAAAGTATAGAACTATTGTTTTGGACTTTAAACAGCTGTTTATATAAATAAAAGCTGTAGAAGATACTAAAAAAAAAAGGGCTTCTGTTATAGAATTAAAATCCTATTATAAAGCTCAGCTTTAGATACTAGTTAATATTTAAGGCCTTGTATACTAAGTACTAAACTAGTACTAGCTTAGTATATATATAAAGAAATTTTGTACAAACAGACAAAATAGCTCTTCAGCTATTTCTTCTTATTCTAAGGCATGTTTTGATTAGCACAATCCATTCGTCCTGTAACAGATATTTTTAAAATATATTAGATATATTAAATTCCTGTTTATATTTTTACTGTTATATATATAGGTTCTAATAATAAATAATAAAAAATATTATATTATTTTATTTTTTAGACAGCTAATATATATATTTTTTAATATAATAACTAAAATCAGAAAGTAATTTTACAAAGAAAATATAGCTGTGTTTTTTTTAGTAGCTTTAAAAAAATATTACTCTAAAGTAATAAGATAAGTATAGTATTTATAAAAATTTTAATTATTTTACTACTATATTCATTTTAGCTGGCTTATTATATTAGATTTAAAAATAGCAGTATTTTCAATAAAAAAAAATATTTATTTAGAAAAGGCAGGCTATAAATAGCTAATATTTTTTTTATATTTTAGTAATAATTTATTAAAATAATAGTACTATTTTTACTAACAGATTATATTTATATAGCTTACAGTTTTAAAATTTTTATAATAATTATTATAAAATTTAAATAATACTTTCTAAAAATTATAATTTAGATTATAAAACTACTCCTAACATTTTTAAATATTAAAAAAGAGTTTAAATTACAGAATATTTTTAATTTTAACATTTGTTTTAGATTTGCTTAAGGGTAAAAAAGTTTTCTATTACTAGATTAATTTTAATTCTAATATTATTATATTAGATTTTTTATTATAGTTTAGTAACTTATTTTTATAACTATTAATAATTTTATAATCAGCTAATAGTATCTCTAACTGCAGTAAGATCCTCTACTAAAAAGTCTAGTAATAAAAATAATAAACTATTAGTAGTAGAAAAAGTTTCCGACTTTAAACTACTATTAGATTATAATAATTACTGTAACATACTGTATCCTATAAATAACTAAAAAGAAAAGATTAGAATTATTAAAAAAAATAGATTAGTTAGATATAGAATAGTAGCAGTTTATTAATTTTAAAACTAATCCTTGCTATTCTAAAGGTATAGTAAGATTCTAGAAGTTAAATACTGGAGGGGGTTTTTAATTGTTGATGTTATAACTCCTCTGTCAGGGATATGTGGGCAAGCCGTTGGTGGTTCACCATACCCTTGGGGATTACCCATGACATTTTTCTACAGTTTTTTTTAATATTATACCAGGAACGACCAAAGCCTCACGTCTGGCAGAGAACTGGGAATCCCGTGATATCGACCTGTTGTAGGAGGAGCTAAAGGAGATATGAAAGATTGTTGACGCTGCCAAGCCAACAAGGGAGAGATTCTCACCTATCTACAAGGCCTGGTCGCAACTGAATGGTGGTGAATCTGGATATAGAACTGGTCACATTAGCTGGTATGTCATCCGCTCTGACAATGAATCACTGCTTTCATATCTGCATTCCAGTGTGCGGAGATTAATGTTTGTTGAAGCTTTGGAGAGCCTACTAGATCTGTGTCCCGTTAGTCTCAGATCAAGTTCATCAATACTGTTGCAAACTTTGGCATGCCCATTGCCGCACAATGACGTACTATTAATCCGCAAATATAACAGAAAAACAGAATTTTTAAAACAAACATTGCTCCTTGTGCTCGAGGTTTAGGATACAAGAAAAGTTCGATGTCCTGTCGAAACTAGGAGAAGTGCGAAGGCTAACAGTTTAAAAGAGCCCAATGCTTTTACATTTTTCCTTTCCATCTTCCCTGTCCTCTTCCACCTCTTACCAATCAAGTTGTAAATGCTTCGTAATAACTGTTTTGACATGCTACTGGTAGAGAACCTTTTCTGTTCACTTAGATGACATCAATTTATTTTATTCGTGGCCCTCAAGAAAGTCATATCCATAGAGAAAAAGCGACCCCGGCGGTTCGTCTGTTAGAGGCGATCATGGATAGATCTTGAATTTAGTATAATTGATCATAATACTAAGAAATCATGTCGACACATTGAATGCCAAGACATTCTTTTAAGATGGATAGTCATTACAAGAACCAATCCTACCGCTTGTAATTCAACATCATTTTAAGATTCCTCCACTTTTAGAGGTTATGATCATCATGACGCATTTCATATTTCTAATTACAGGGAAAACTACTTGAGCATCATAAAATGCCTTTGCATATAATATCTAATTATGACACGAAATCCATTGATAGCATACCCACTCACTGTTTGTGATCGACTGAACGTCTTATAATATTATAAGTTGTTTGTTTGAGTGGCACCATTTGAATATGATGTATGATGCTGGATATTCCTTAACCGTTAAGAATATAGAGCGCTAAGAAGATGCTTGCTAACAAATCGATGAATGGGGGGCTTATACTGAGTCCTTTGGTCCAGGCAATTTTGGAGCCTCTACTAATCGACACACGTTTTTGATCTTGTGTGGGGTACTAAGGCCGTTAATCATATCTGAGTGGACCAGCCTTGATTATTCATTTCGTATCCATATTTGAAAGCCAATTGTACATCTTCCTTAAGGTACTCTGGACCCACCATGTCATCCGCCTGCATGATGTTAGTCTTATCGTGATAACGCTTTAAGATAAAGTGGGTCATGACGATCTCGGCCGAAACGTAACCAGGAATCGTTCTCATTACACACAGCGGAACGGCAAAATTGAAATTCCGCCTTTCTGAGTACGCTGGAAATAGCTTTTTTCAGTGTACCTAGGGATTCTCCATTGATTACATACAATTCTTAATATTCATGATTTCGTTCTGTACGCGAAGCTTAAACTAGGGGGTTCAACTCAGGGTTAACTGTATACTTGTTGTTTTACAACTTCCTGAAGAGATTTCCGGCTACGCTTACTGGATGTCCGTGCAGGTGCTCTGCTTGGTGTGTCTTGCTCTGGGTTTAGTCAGCTCCCTTTATCGGCTAAATAACATAATTCACCAGCTTTACGGGCCATCCCAAAACACCATACTAAATGCGACAAAATACAACTTCATATCTCAACAACCCATTGAATTCAAGATGAAATATCAACAATACATAGATTATGGTGTAAGAATAACCAGTTGATACCGTAAAAAATGGTTGAACCAAGGGTTGGGATATATATATACATTTAAGTCTGAAAAATGAAAAATACACTGTGTTTTATGGTAACGTAGGTATATACACCCAAAAGGCTAAGAATGTCGTACAAATGTTATCCCTATACAGATAGTCAAAAGAATATCCCAAAAGATTAGCTAAGTAGATGAATGATGATTAAAGTATAGCGGAATTAAAATATAGTGTTTAGTATGGCATTTCAGGGTGGCCCGCACCACCGTGTGGCTTGCTGGACCGTAAATTACGTTAACTACTCCTGCTTACTCTCTGTGGATTCTTCCCCAGTCTTCCTGGGCCTCTGAATAAATTTCTGTCTATGGCAGACAATCAAGTCATAAAACTGCAATAGATACAGGTGATTTTGGGACTGTGAAAGGATCAACAATAGTGACTATTTTGTCGGTTGGAAAACTTGGGTTCCTAGCTGCAATTCCAAGTACAGAATCTTTATTGATGACCAAGCACCTTCTTCGGCTCATATAGGTCATCAATGCTCTTTAATTCGGCGGGACTGAGCTTGAAAGAGATAGCCTTGACTGCTTCATCAACTCTTTCTTTCTTACTCATTCCAAGAATCGGCGCTGTAATAAATGGCTTGGAAAGCGACCAAGCAATTGCCACAGTCGCCATCGACACACCATGCTGCTCAGCAAGCTTCTCAATCTGCTCGTTAATCTTCTTGTCTGCCTCTGTAGCGTGTTGACCGAGGAAGCCAGAGGATTGACCCTCTCCACGTGTGGTTTTTGAGAAGTCACGCCAGGGTCGAGCTAAGAAGCCCATTGCAACGGGGCTCCAAGGAATCCCACCCATTCCAAATTTGGCACATGCAGGGTAAATCTCCCTCTCATCCTCTCTGTAGATAGCATTGTGAAGATTCTGCATAGAGATGAACTCCGTCAAGCCGTGGATGCGAGCGGTGTACTGATACTCAAGGAGCTGATGAGCCCACATCGAAGAAGCACCGATATAGCGCACTTTGCCGGATTTGACAATATCGTGAAGCGCCTCCATTGTTTCCCTTACGGGAGTTCTAGGGTCGAAACGGTGGATCTGCAGCAGATCGACATAGGGCAGACCTAGTCTTTGCAGGCTTGCATCGATGCTCTCGAAGATATGCTTCCGACTCAATCCGTATTGGTTCACGTAGCCGGCGTCATCCTTTTCGTCATCCGTCATAGCAATTGGCTGTTCGAGACCGCGGCCAACTGGTGCCCAAACCTTGGTGGCGATGACAATGTTTTCTCGGCACCATCCGTACTTCTTGATCGCCTTGCCAAGAATTTCCTCAGACAAGCCATTGGAATAGGTGTTTGCTGTGTCGAAGAAATTCAGACCGGATCTGTAGCAGTGATCAAGCACGGGCAATGCATCTTCTTCTGGGACCGACCACTTGTAACGGCCGTCGGGGTTTCCAAAACTCATGCATCCCACACCAATTGGGGCGATACGAAGACCGCTACTTCCAAGTTGCACGTACTTCATTTTTGTCCGAAGTGGCTGAAGAAAGGTAAACAAAAAAAGGCAAGTTTTGAAATTTGGATTTTGAATTTGAAGAAAGGATGATACCCCTCCCTACTTATAACTTCCGCGTCTCCAGATTCTCCGGAAGCGTTGTAGATTGAAGAAGCCGGCATTACCTCATGCAAGATGATGACAAAACAACCTGATTGGTCAATATCTTGGATCGAACCTCGATGCGAAACAAGCTTAGTCATGTAATTCACAAATGTCTGAGAAAGTGAAGAATCATTTTACTCGGTGTTTCTTGCATTTTATTTAACATCGCGTTATTCTTATTCCTCAAGCATCAACTGCTGAGTCATCACACTCAAACCCTTTAATCATACACTTCATAGTGCATTTTAGAAGTACACATCTCAAGTGCATTTCAAGGAATTCATCGGTCGATTTCCGTACCAGGCGATAGGAAATAAGTTCTTAAGTCCCGACTTGATTTTCCTTCGTCGGCAATGACCTTACCGCAGAGCAAATGTCGCCAATGCCAAGCCCGGAACAATTCCCACATAACATCTTGAATTTCTTTCAATGGCTGGGCTCAAACATCTACAAGGCTATTGTAAGCATTGTGCTGCGATATGGGATCATTAGTACGACCAGAAAGAAAGCCGCGGTCTTACTGTGGCTTTTTCTGATGGATGAGGGCCCGTACCCGTTTTTTTTGGCCATATAAACCGAGACCCCGAAATAAGTACCTTTGGTGAAGTAGATTGATGACACCCGAATGTTCATTGGTGAGTTCCTTGGTTTGAATACCCATCGCGATAACCTCAATTACTCCACCCAGTATTGACTGTCACCATTCTCATTATTCCTCAATGCACTCTCCGAGGCATCTTCGAGGGGAAGCAATGTGCCAAGGCTCTATAAATGATCTTCAATACGGCAGGCCCTCTTCAAAAGATGAGCATCTATCGTGATATATGTATACTTTAGGTCTTCAGCCCTGGCATTCGCCTACTCAATAGGCAAGTTAGAAACCTTGGCGTTTTCCACAGGAGCTGCTGAGCCATCAGATGCGATGTATCTACACAGCAGCAGTACCGGAATACCGGCAATGCCGACGTGGCTTATAAGAGTATAATTCCAGAGCCTTGTCACTAAGTGTAAGTCGCATTACTTTCATCTCTTCTTCAGGAGGCAACATGAGATGTTTGTCCTTCTTCTTCTTATTTCCCATGATCGCGTTGGGATTTCGTGGCATGGCGACCCTTTTAAATGACATAGAACGCCGACAATCAAACCCTACAACAAGCGACTTGATTGGAGATCTGGTGGATGGTGCTTCCACCACAGTTGGAAGACGAGTGCGCGATTGTATCACGGGGGTGGGATCATGTGAATACCAGGAGAGAAAGGTTTTCCCACTCTTCCTTTTGTGTCTACTGCTTTTAATTAACGGCGGAAGAACTATGAGCGCCCTGGCGACCTGGGAAGCGCTAATTGCCAGGCTGACTTATGTTGCGCTTGGGACTTTTTACAGCAAGAGCTGGTCGAGCTATTTCGAAATGAAAATGGCACCTGCAATGGTCTTGCTCGAGCATCAGTGAGACTCGGATTTCATGATGCAGGAGCATGGTCGAGAACAAGCAGCACGGGTGGCGCTGATGGTAGCTTTCTCCTAAGTCCTGATGAGATCCAGCGACCAGAGAACGATGGCCTTCAAGATGTTCGAATCGAGGCACTGCAGCTGCTAAAGAAATATTCAAAGTATGGTATTGGGGCTGCCGATCTGGTGCAGTTCATGCATAATGTCGCCACAGTGACCTGTCCTTTAGGTCCCAGGTTGTTGACTTTGATCGGACGCCATGATCATGATGAAGCAAACCCTCCTGGCCTCATACCAAGCAACAACGCGTCCGATCCAACTTTCCTGATAGAACTTTTCGAGAACAAAACCATTACGGCTCGCGATCTTGCCGCACTCCTCGGAGCGCATACTGTTGCTCAGCAGTTCTATGTTGATCCTTCTCGGGCAGGTCAGCCGCTTGATTCAACACCCGGAGTATGGGATATGAACTTTTACCGTGAGATGGCATTGTCCGATCCGCCCCGGTGAGACTCCTTAGGTTAAAGCATCTATAACTTTGATCTAATATGTTACAATAAAACAGAGGTATTTTTCGACTTCCAAGCGACTCAGCGCTTTCTCAGGCCCCCGGCACCTCGTCGCGTTTTCAAGCATTTACGGTTAGTTGGTGTCCACATTGTTTTATTTTTTCACTAATACCCCTTCAGGATGAGACCTTTGGCCAAACAGTCTGGAATGTACAATATGCTGCGGCATATGTGCGCCTCAGCCTCCTTGGTGTTAATAACATCAATCAACTGACCGACTGCACCAAAGTGCTTCCCGATGCGGTGACGTCGTTTTCCGCAGTGTCTCCAACCACATCGTCTGCTTCAACTGCAGCTCAACATTTAACCACTCCTAGGTGTGAGCTCTTTTCTTGCTTACTATTTGCAATACTGTGGAACATAGCAATATGATTTTCCTGTAAATATTGCACCACATGTGTTTCTTCCATGCTGTAACATAAGGCTGATGCAAATTGAGAAAAACCCATACAATCAGAAAACAAATCCTGTGATATATACAAAGACCCAAAGTGATTTCAATTTGAACTTAAGGCCATATATGTAGCCTGCTTTATTATATCTAGATCAAGATAAGAATCACCTTTCCTCTGAGTAACAACAAGGACCGCCAGCACCAAATTGCGCGCTGCAGTAGCTAGGAGCTGTATATTCTCCCGCATTATCCCGACACTATGATTGCAAATTCCCTATGCGAGATGTAGATGCTATTTAGACATTTCCTAGCTCACTGAGTGGCACACCCAAGCGCGCAGCCTTTCCCGTTCGCGCTGATGCCACCAACGAGCTGGCCTGACGCAGACATGTACAGTGCCCTCACGAAGTTTGCATAGACCTCAACTTTCTTACATAATTTTTTGCCGGTGATATTGATTTAATTAATCAAAACAACCAGACTGATATACGTAGTGTGTGTTGATGCGTTACAATATCATGTATAATATTCGCATTAGATCGATTCGATAGAATCGGTGGAAGGTAGGTTGAATAGGTTGACCGTACAACTGTCGAAGTTACACTACCGCATGACGAAGTACGATCTCTCTGCATAGGAATTGGGCCAGTTCGTCGAGTATCACCATTGAAATAGGCCCAGAACATCTGCTGAAGCTGTTTTCCACATGGCTTTTCTTAAATCTCGCCTTCGCGAGGTTGATACTTCGGTCGTACAAAGCTCCATTCAGCACCAGCACCAGAACCACGCTCAATTTGAGTTTTCATCAGAAAAGCTGGCCCATGACCAAGCTTCTGGTTTATAATGGCGAAATCGCTGCGCCCACATAAGACGATTGAGCGCATCTTTATCATTTAACTGAGGTAGTTTGATATTGCGCCACCTACGAAGACCAAGATCTTTCAAATTCGAGTCATGGTAGAACGACGCCAGTAAGCTACGTGAGTGAGCTGAAATGTGCAATTTGTTTTTAGATACCTTGCTTTTGCTACTCAGGAAAAGACCGGCTTTTTTAGAGCACCATTTGCGTCCCCAGTTCCGAAGCGCGTTTTCCTTTGCCACATAGTCCCTTGGCAACCATGTCATGCCTGTGATTCAAAACATGAGGTTCTCCGGATGCCAAGCCAATTTATGCGATGATCCTAATCAACCCATATCCTGTGGGCGGGGAGGATCTTTCGAAGCAGCTAGGTCTAAACAAGGAATGAACTTTAAGCATCACATACTCTACTCAGAATGGCTGTGCAAATTCCCTTGTTTAGGTCATGCAGAAGTATGCAGGCATATGACAAGTGGGTTCAGGAATGCTATAAACGAACGGTATGCTGCTAGTTCGGCTAAATGTCGGGTTGGCGCCCAACATCTACTGATTAGGCTTGGCATCGTGCGCCACAAAACGTGCATTACTGTAGAAACAAACTGTGCCCTTACAATAGTCGGTCTGCTCTCATGAGTTTCAGCCTCCTGAATAACATCATAGGATACCCGCAACATTACATTGCCTGCGCTGCCCTGCACGGCGGGAGTGGGACGCACTGCCACAGATGATGACTAAATTGGCAGACAAAGAAAACCGTGTTTTTAAGGAGAAATGCATGCATGTCATCGGGCGAGATGATCGGTTGCGATCTTGTCCTTTCAAGGCATCAGGATAACATAAACTGTGTATGAGCCATTTATCATTGGCTATTCATCAGGTTTCAAAGTAATGCAGATGGCTGACAGCTAATTATCTCATTCTCCACATCCGCGGCCAATAATAAAAGGCATGTCATCCAACTGCAGGCCACGGAATTCAGAGTCGATCGGACCCTTTCTGCATTGTTACTCATTTGTCCAGGGGCAAATGGCTCCATATGGCAAGGCATGGGTTCCAATCACGTTTCGTTCCAAACAATGAATTCGCGAAATCCATGCCGTTTCCTTATCCAACAGCCTAGTGCAAGTATGAGATTGTGCGGGTCATAGCGAGGTAATGAACGCGCTTCGATGGAATTCCAAAGCTGATCTATATAAGGAATAAAGTCTAATAAAGAGGGTATCAGTGACTGCGTCTTATCTGGGAAGGTCATATTCAATGCGAAAGCCATATGCTTTTGCTTTTGGACTCGTCGATACCTTCTTTCTGGCATTTCTTATCACCCTTTCGTTTCTCTTTTGGTCACACTGTTCGAAAGACGGCCGTGTAATCCAGCATGGACCCCGGTTGTTGCGAGCCTAGATCACGTCTGGAAGGTGATCATGTTGGCTTTGAAACCAGTCTCGCCGGCAACAAATCCTATGTTGTGGGAAATTCGAAGTCGACATCTTCGGGTGGAAGTTCCCGAATTCCAGACTGATAGCCGACTTTTACGCAGAAGAGGTCAACGCGACCGTGTATTTCCCCGACTTGTAAGTTCGCCAACCCTATACGAGTGACTCAATGTTGAAGCATATAAACCCCTGCATGCAGTTTTGGAGGAGAGGTGATCACGGCCGAGATGATGGACAACCCTAAAACCAGGGCGGCATTCGACACTGTGGCGTTTATGGAGCGACATTCGAAGACCATTAGATTCCCCGAAATCTTGAAATGTGCAACTGCGCTGAAAAAGCAATATGAAAAAGTGGGAGCTATTGGCTTTTGCTACGGCGGCTGGGCAGTTTTTCAACTTGCTGCACGCGGCCGAAACCTACTTCACTGTGTTTCAACTGCCCACCCTTCGTTCATCGATAAGCAAGAGATCCTTTCACTGGGCGTGCCTACCCAAATACTTGCTCCTGAGCATGACCATCACCTGACACCGGAGCTCAAGAACTACTGCAATCGTGGCATTCCGGGAAATAATCTGCCATAGGATTATGTATATTTCCCTGGAGTATCCCATGGCTATGCTACACGGTATGATAAGAGTGATAAATATCAGAAAGCGAGCTTTGAGAGAGCGAAGAGATCAGGTGTCAACTGGTTCAATTTTTCGCTACACTGAAGACGTCGGAGATCACAATGCGACTAGTCGTTGTGGCTTTTACATTTCTACTATTTCTCTTGTCATAGTGTTTTGCTTTTCTAGACTAGTAGACCCCGAATCAGCGTGGCCGTTCGCTTCTCAAAAATCTTATCACATTATCGCCGGGGAGGCGGGGCGGTTGCAAAAGTATCCGTCAACGGCCTGGATCTTCTTGAACCGCAACTTCGGAATGGTATTCCAGTTTTTCAGACATTAAAGATACAATAAACCTCTGCAATATGTTGGCTCATTCAGGATTATTTTGCTCACCAAGTAGTTCATCACGGACATTATGCTTCTTGATAAAATTACCCTGCAGTTTCTTAATGTCGCCGTTCTTGTACGCAACCTAGGACATCAACAATAGATATTAAGAGTATCGGCTGAATTTTGAGGGGCGAATTAACCGCAGTGTACCAAAATGTACAGCCTAGCTCAATGACTTACAAAAGAATGGGCCCAGATTGTATGAGGTCGAGATCTGATTCAACTTCTGTTGTGTGCTGAATTATCCCGATGGCGGACCCACCCTCGGGTGCTCCCGAGCCCGCCCCCCTGAGAACACGACCGCACCGGGAACAACGGGGAATGACGCGCTGGAAAACTCTGAATCAACAACCACACGCACGATAATTAGACAAACACGCGCAGGCAACTAACCGGACTAAGATCAAACCAAGCACCACCGGAACTAATACACTCTGTGACCAACAAGAAAATCCGACAGATTATTAAATATCTGTAATACCACCAGAAACAAGCTGAAAAAAAGTAAAACATAATTAAAAAAAAAACTATAAATTTAGAAAAACTGTAAGACAAAATCCAAGTACTTGAAACTTGAATTAAAAAATTTAATATACTAAATCTAATATAATTATAGGCCGCTGTAGCAGCGGATACAAACAACTGCAAACCAAGTAAAAACCAATATACTAAAAAGAATAAAAACTGTATCTAAATTAGTATTTAACTGTTGCCAACTAATACAACCGGTATATACAGTATAAATACTAGTTAATCTGGCTGTTACCTCCCTACGATGTCTGTAAACAACTGAATCAGGACCGCCTTACTGAACGCACCATCTACCCACAGGGTACAGGTAGCAGGGATTGGAACTACAAAACCGGATATATAATCCGTTTCAAAGACCCCGACTCAGATCGCGGTCGTCGTCGCTTGTCTGCTGGTCTACCCACTCTACCAAATCATTTACAATCTATACTTCCATCCGCTGGCCAAACATCCCGGGCCGCGTCTTTGGGCAGCCTCGCGAATTCCCTTCGTCTACAACCTGCTTGCAGGCTCGCTGGTCAAACGCCAGCGCGAGCTGCACGAACAAGATGGTCCCTACTTCCGCATGGCGCCCGACGAGATCTCCTTTGCCAGCGAAGAGGCCTGGCACGATATCTACGCCTGGCGACCGGGCCACAAGCGCGCCATTCGCAAACCGATCTTCATGAAAGCCCCCGAAGGTATCGCGGATAACATCATTACCACCAGCAATGTCAAGTCTCACGCCCGCGTGCGCGGACTGATGAGCCACAGCTTCACCGAAAATGCGTTGCGCGAGCAGGCCCCGCTGGTCCAGGGGCATGCGGATGTCTTCATCGACCAGTTGCGCCGACTTGCGACCAAGGAAGCCGGTGGGGGGGAGAGCTATGGGCTCGTGAATCTCACAAACTGGCTGAATTTCTTCACGATGGATGTGATTGGCGATCTTGCCTTTGGGGAGCCCTTCGGCTGTCTCGCCAAGGGGGAGTATCATGACTGGGTTCGCACCTTGTTCTTCTTCCTCAAGGGGATGACCATCGCTGCTGCGCCGCGATATTGGCCGTGCATCAACCGCCGGCTCGACTCGCAGACGGACCGACCCGATTTCATGACCCCCTTCATGAAGCGGAATCCCAACTTCGAGTCGATGTCCCGCGATGAGATTCTATCTTCGTTTACGTTTATCATCGTCGGAGGCTCCGAAACCACCGCGACGTCAATGACGGGCATCTTCAACCACCTCTGCAAGCCCGCAAACAAAGCCATTCTCGACCGACTGACCCACGAGATTCGGGAGGCCTACGAGACCGAGCAGCAAATCACTCTGGAGAAAATTAATGCCGTTCAGCTCCCATACCTCGACGCCGTCTTCCAAGAAGGGCTCCGCATGGCAAATCCTGTACCGGCCGGACTACCGCGTATGGTGCCCCCAGGAGGCGATGAATATGCTGGGATTGATCTTCCAGCAGGCGTGAGTACCCTCTGTGTTTCCCCTCATACATTATTTATCTTCCAAACCCAATCCTAACTCATTCTCCGATCCAGACCCGGAATGGAGTCCGCACTTTCTCGGTCAACCGTTCCAGCAAGTACTTCTATAACCCGGAGACCTTCGTCCCTGAGCGGTGGCTGTCGGAGAGCGAAGGACGTCCGGCAGAGTATGCCCACGACCGGCTGTCCGTCTCCAAGCCCTTCAGCGTGGGCTTCCACGTGTGTCTGGGCCGGCCGCTGGCGTGGCTGGAGATGCGGTTGATTCTGACGCGCACGCTGTGGGCATCTGATCTGCGTGAGGAGCCGAGCATGGCGGTGTGCTTTGACGATTTCCCCACGATGATGATGGTCGAGAAGCAGCCGTTGATGTTGTGGATCAAGCCTCGCGTTGACCTTCTCAAGTGATGACTTTGAGACGAATGAGATAAAACCTAGCCGCCTAATCGAATCATGCGTGCGGTTTGGGGCTGCTGCCGTCTGGAACTCGTCTGCCGTATTGTATGTACGGTACATAGCATGCATTTTGGATCTAGTCCCTGGTGTCAGTAATTTTAATTACAAACCGCTTACGGACGTATGGTAGGCTAGTGTATCAATCCACTTAGGCATATGTAGAAGCTATTCTGGCCCCCAGTCCATTAGCCCACCTTTGATAGTAGCGCTAAGCGTAAGCACAACACGAGTCATTCCTATCAGATGGCTCAATAAGCTCGCTGGTCAATGCTGGAAGACGCACTGACAGTTTCGGCTCCTCAATCCTATCAGCCCCCAAAAGATTCCTCGTTTGTTGTCGGCAGTTCCGAGGAGAATGGCTGGAGTGCAATGCCTTGCTTTACGAGGGCCGCGTCGATTCATCTGTGAGCAGGGCTTAGACCGGCGTAAACGGTCAGGAGTTGCCCCTTAAGTTCATTTGTTCGAAGGATGAATTAGTCTCTAAGTGTGCAGACAATAGTACATCTTGTTCAGGGCGTTCTGCGATATGCATCACTGCTAGAGTAATAGATATTTAGCCCACCAGCTCCCAGACTTAAGTCCTCAATCGGAACCTTAGCTTTCTCCTCCATCGCTTACTCCCCTTCTTGCTGTTGTAAATCTCATTAGTCATGATGCAGGATCTCAAACTGCAGAACAAGGTGAACTCCATCATGGAGTACCTCACCACCTCCCTCGACACTCCCTACCATGGATCCAGCTCGATGACCCCGTGTATTTACGATACAGCCTGGCTAGCCATGATCATCAAACCAGAGGGCGTCTTCAATGACCATAGCGACGCAGCCCCGCAACTGCACTCACAATGGCTCTTCCCCGAATGCTTCCAGGCTGTGCTGGACAGCCAATCGATCGACGGGGGCTTTGGCTCCTCGCGCGCCAGTCGCGTGGACGAAGTGATGACCGCAATGGCAGCGGTGCTTGCTCTGAGCAAACACGCGCACAATCCTACCGTCACGCCCCCCTCCAGCTCGCCATCAGACCTACAAGAACGCATCGACCGGAGCATCCGCTACCTTCACTCCGCCCTCTCCACCTGGGACAACGAGGCCGTCCTTGCCACCGATCACGTCGGCTTCGAAATTCTCATTCCCTGCCTCCTCGATCTCCTCGAAGCCGACGGGGGCATCGACCTTCGCGCCAGTTTTCCCGGCCACGCGGCGTTGATGCAGCTGAACGCGCGCAAGATGGCTCGCTTCCACCCCTCGATGCTCTACTCGACCCGCAAAACCACGCTCCTCCATGACCTTATACTTACTATAACCTTGCCAGCCCCCGGGGTGGTCCCCGACGCTGACGACACGGCCAAGTGCATCTTCCTTCTCAACAGCACGGGCCGCCAGACGAGCTGTGACCGCATGATCGAGGTGTTTGAGGATGAGGCACATTTCAAGACCTACGATCTGGAAGTGACGGATTCGTTCAGCGCCAACTGCAACGTTCTCAAGGCGTTGCTGACATCGAGCAATCCGGCTCGCCACCAGCCACAGATCTCTAAGGTGCTCCGGTATTTGTGCCAGCGGTGGCATCGAGGGGGATTGACTGACAAATGGGTAAGTTTCCCTCGTGTTATACTGAGATTTCTTACATTGATATTGACTTTTGGGTGCTAGAATCTGCGCCCGCAGTACTCGATGATGCTGCTCACCGAGGCACTGGTACTGGCCTTGAAACGGTGGGACCACGGCGACCTGCCGGAGATCCTGCCGGAGCTGATGGGTCACCAGGGGATTCTGCGGGTGCTCGCAGAGATCACGGTGCAGCTGCTTCAGACGCCGCACGCAGCAGAGATCACGGGCGATGCTGCGTCGGCGGAAGTCACCGGGTATACGCTGCCGTGGAGCCTTCCGTCGGGGGAGAGAATCGACACGGCCATTGTAGAGGCCACCCGGCACCTGCAGAGCCACAAAGGCACCTGGACCCTTGCTCAGGATCATTGGATCGAGAAAGTCAGCTACGGCTCGCGATTGCTGTCCCTGACCTATTGCGTGGCCGCGTTGGGAGCGCCGCAATTCCATCGCTGGGGGCCGCGGGTGCTCCGGCTGTGTCTACTGTCAGTGGAGGAGGAGCATAAGGAGGAGACGCAACACAAGGCCCTGGATGTCATGTTGCCGAGTCGGTTGCAGGTCATCGCGTAGGTGTGCAGTGGAGGGTAGTTGGTGTGAAGTCGTATGGATAGAAGATAACTTGACTATGGAATGCGGCTTAGTAATGCATGACTGTACATAAATGACAACACGTACTATACGTAATGTCAAATAAGTTACCGTGTTACCCACGTATCTAGTAAGTATATATGAGGTGTCACTCTCTAACTACATTTATATCCTGCCGTGACGGTCAGCACTAACTAGCCCTGTTCCAGCACTGCCCCATCATCACTTCATCTCCAACGAGAGTCACCTCAGGGCATTCATTTAAACCCAGGTTCTCCTCCACCCTAACTTCAACATCGAACACAATCTTTATTACCTTCTACGTCCTAATTGAATCCAACATGGGCCAACAAGCGTCCGTCCCCCGCCCCGGCACTGACCTGCAGGTGATCGGGGCCGGGCTCTCCCGCACAGGAACCGCATCCTTCACTGCAGCCCTAGAAATCCTCCTGGACGCTCCCGTCTACCACGGGGGCACGCAAACCACCATGGGACCCCCCCTTGAGATCCAATCGTGGAACACCATCCTGCGCACCTGGCTCGCGGGCAATAAGCTCCAAACCCTGCAGCTGCTGCGTGCCCGCACCGCCGGCTACAGCGCGATCACCGACGCCCCGGCCAGCCAATTTGTCCCCGAACTTCTCGAGCTCTATCCCAATGCCAAAGTGATCGTGACCGTGCGTGATCGCGACAGCTGGGTGCAGAGCATGCAGCAGATCAGCTCCCTGGCCAAGCTGTGGTTTTTAAGGGCGGTTTTGCTCCCCTTACCTGGGATGCGGTACTTTGTGACATATATCGACCTGCTGCAGCGACAGTGGGATCGGATCTACAAGAATAGCCGCGATAACGCCTGGATCTATGACCGGCATCTTGAGTGGCTGAAGGAGGTGGTGCCCGCGGATCAGTTGGTGTTTTTTAGTGTTAAGGAGGGGTGGGAGCCACTGTGTCGGGCTCTGGGCAAGGAGGTTCCCAAGGATATTCCTTTCCCGAGAATTAATGATTCTAAAGCGATCGATCGCGTGGCTGCTTATCATATTAAGCGGGGGTTGGTGCGATGGGCTGTGGTCTTTGCTGTGATGGGGTTGGTGGGGGCGTGGTGGGTTTATGGGAGGTGATGGGGTTGGAGACTTGGAGTGACGATGGGAGCAGGACTGATTCAATGGTGAAGTGATGACCAGAGGGCGAGTGGGAATATAGAGTATGTGTATATTGTATGAAGCATTTTGTCGTGGTAGTTGAGATATGTACTAAGTTATACTAATATTCTCAGAGAGTGACGCTTATGGTTGCAGAAAACGGGGTGAAAACTGATTGGTGGTGGTGACAGCGGTGAGGGGAAGTGTAATAAAAAAGGTAAGCTGGCACAAAATCTACTCAGAGTATGTTCTATGTGGGTAACAAGCTCGCTTGAACATCACGTGACTCACCTGCTTACGAACCCATCTTCGGTGCAAGCGACCGAAATAAGTGGACTTTCAGAAAGCTGACATGGACGCCCCACACATCTTGGCACACTGAACGGTCCACCTATGGTACGTGCAATGTGCCGTCAAACCATGGTCACATGACTAGTTAATGTCCATCTTGGCATTCAGACAGGCCTAACAGTATTTGACCTGTAACCTGAAATAAGTGACCCGGCGGATCTGTAACCTGCGGGCGCGTCACACATGTCTCTCTTCGCCAGTCTCTCCAGATTTCTTGTTTCTACACTTCAGACATTTGATCGCTACAGTTGATTCATACCATGCAGACATTCTTCATAAGTCGCAAACGCCCCGTAACGGCATGCACAGAATGCCGTCGACGAAAACAAAAGGTGCCCGCAATCAGCTCCTCGTGTTGAGTGGCGTTTATTAGTGCTAACTGATTGATAGTGCGACCGCGAAAGGCCATGCAACATGTGCGCAGGAAGGAATGTCCCGGATAAGTGTACATATGAATATCCAGAAAGGTACGGGCTAGACAGTTACCTAGCATTATCTTTGTCACATACATGGACGTCCAGCGTCTTCTAAGCATTACTTCCCCACTAGCTCCGACGACGGATCAATGTTTAGGGCAGATCAACTAGCCCTGCAACCTCCACCTTTAAGAATCAATGATGACCAGCCCTCAATGATGCTTAAAAACCAATCAATCCGGAATCAAATTGGATATGGTCGGTCCACTGAGCAAGACACACTATCGGAACTGTTTGAAGTCGGTTTGGTGTCCTACCCCTTGGAATAGATGCACAGCTAACGGTGTTGAACTAGCTTATGGGTGATGACGGCGAGCTACAGGCTCTTAACTCCACATCCAGCGAATCATTGACCGCACAAACAATGCGCAATCTTTCCGATCTTTATGCAAAGATTCCTTCCCAAGCAATTACACGAGAGCTCATCGAACTTTATTTCTCAGAGGCCAATTGGTATTTTGCCGTCCTGGAAAAGTATTACTTCGAAAAACTCTATAGTTCCTGGTGTGCCCGCGGCTATCATTCCAGAGAGAATGCCCATTTCGAAGGGTGGTCTCGGGATCTTCTCTTTTTCCCGGCCCTGATGTGTCAGGTCCTTGCTGTTGCTTTGCAATTCGCGCCACCGGGCATACCCTGTTTTCAGGTTCTAGGGATAGAGAACTTCACTCAACGTGACAGTCTCTCTAGTGAATTCTCTTCATGGGGGGTGGATATTGCGCGTGTTCTAGGAAGACACAACCCCGCCATTACTGCCGTCCAGAACGACCTTATGAGGGCATTGTGGCTAAAGAACTCTAGTCGTGGGAGAGAAGCATGGCACGTTTTAGGTGGTGCAATAAGGTTTGCTTTGTGAACAGGATCTAAATCAGGTTTCCTAGCTAATTATGAATAGAATGGCTCAAGACTTAGGGCTTCACCAACAAGCCAAGGTGATCCAAGAACCAGAATCTCCACTTGAAGAAACTCTTGATCTTCTTTGGTATGATGAGTACAAGCGGAGACTATGGATCAAATTATATTCCTGGGATAGGTTAGGTTCTCCTTCCCGTATTCGCGGGGTATGCTAATGGACTTAGCCATATGGCTTTCACTCTTGGCCGACCTCGAGCAATCAATACCAACGATTGTACGATCACGCCACCATTAGATCGCGATATACCTGCAAATCCATCGATTACTATTCCAACAGCATTATACTTGCATGAGCCTCCCTCATCCTTCACACCCCATCTTTTCCAGTACGCCATCTGTCAGCAGGCCCACGAAGTCATGTCACTAGGTGCTCGCAGACGCCATACTAAAGATTATAGCTGGGTCAGGTCTATTCATGATCGCATCCTATCTTTACTAGACAACTTGCCACCCGTGCACAGGCCGGTACACCCGGACACGTCCTGGGATTCAACCTATGTGCATATTCCTAAACAGCGCCAGCAAATAGCAACTGCGGCGCATTCATTTCTCATGGCTCTACACAGGCCACATTCCAAAACACATGTGGCTAGTCGTGATGCTGCAATTGAAGCAGCACTCTCTGTATTGGATGCACAAGAACGTCTCTTCGACCTCATGGCTACCCGGTACTCTAATATTTATGCCCTTTCTGTTTACACGGTCGAAGCCTCTATTTTTCTTTCTGTCACTGCCCTCGAATGCTCACCCTTGGACCCTGCTATATCATATCGCATCGATCGTGCAATTGAGAAGGCTAGAGGCCGCCTTGAAGTGGTAAAAGAAAGAGTTTCTTTGGCAAATTCTGCTTTACAGATTTTGAACCGCTGCTCTATCAAAATGCAGCTTTTGTCACAATCCCAGTTCCACGCACCCACCTTTACAGCCCATCATCCCAACCAAATGACGAAAAGCGCCCCTTTTAATGAGCTGGGAATCGCATACCCGTCTGAGCCTGCTCCGAGAAACCCAATGCCCTTCCAGACATCAAATACTTTGTTTAATGTTGAGCCTGGCGAGATTGAAACTGCGGGTATGTTCGAAGATTTCACCGGATCGAATTTCAACATCGAATCATGGGTGCAACAGATCGCTCAAATGAATGGCTCGGGCTCGGTATGATGTTTATATCAGCGATCTGAATGCCATCTCATTCGCTATGTACTAAGATCAAGCTTGGACCACAAATCGCTATTTTATGCTTCAATTGAAGCCAATCTTACATCAATTCATCTTATCCTCAAGCTCTCGAACTCTTACTCCATCTAACCTAGAAAGATTGGGGGTGAGCTTTAGGCTTGTGAATCTGTCTTCTCAGAGATATAGTTGGTCAGTGCCAAAACTTCAGCTCTTTTCCCCGAACTACTTCCCAGCCCTGATTAATGGCCTCAACCACATCTTCGGGCAGGTGCCCCTTGGAAAGAGCCACTAAATTCTCTTCCAAGTGCTTCAGGCTGCTAGCGCCAATAACGATGCCATCCCCCTTCTCTGCTTCCAGCTGAGAGTGATGAGACAACCAACGAAGTGCACACTCAGCCTCGCTCAGCCCATGCTTCTTGATAACTGGCCGCAGGATGTCCAGTGCGTCAAAGAAGTAGTCATCAAAGTAGCGGTTGCGAGACAGTTTACCCTGGTAGCGCCTCGGGTCAAATCGGGAGCCCTCTTCAAATTCGGTCATACCGCGGGTATAACGACTGGTCAAAAAACCACCAGCCAGAGGATTAAAGCAGTAGAAAGACAGGCCGTAGTGACGCAGGCATGGGAACAGCTCAGCTTCGACTGCGCGATGGAAAGCGTTGTACAGACCCTGGTAGACGGCGGGTTTGACCCATCCGTTCCTTTCACAGAGCTCGCAGATCTGCGCCACCTCCCATGCCTGATAATTACTAATGCCGTACCTCTCAAAGAGCCCCTCATTGTAGAGCTCGTTGACTGCACGAAGAGTGTCCTCAAAGGGTACGGTCCGATCCGGTCCGTGAAGATACCAGGTTGCAACCTTACCAACCTTCAGCGCCTTCAGACTTAAAAGGAGACCTCGACGCAGATCGTCAACCGAGTGGTGATAAAGCTCATCTGGTGATAGAGCTGGACGGAGGGCGGTTGGATAGAGCTTGGTATCCAGTTTGATCCCACGGCTTGGACAGTTCAAAGCTCCGAGGTACTCTTCCGATGAACCTCCACCGTAGACCCGGGCAGTATCAACTATGTCATGGCCATATTTTTGGAACATGTCTAGGGCGGCCTTGGTCTCATCTAGCGTGTGAATGCGGGTCATTTCAACGCCTTAAGATCATGTTAATATTGCCATAGGCGCTCTAACGGATTTCTGACAACAAACCTGGTTTCCCAATGGTCATGGCTCCGAAAATGACCTTGGGAGGTGTACGGTCTGCTTTCGGTGGGCTATCCATGTTTTCTAGCGATGAGATCAACGATGAAAGAAAGGTGTAAATCACACGTGTTGTGAGTTATCACTAGAGTAAGGAACACTAGTGAAAGGGAGAGCAACGCTTCTATTTTTATAGAAATGCCAAGAGTTTGGTAGATCGCATATAACGACCTTAAATCCGCCGGCTCTTAAAATCAACTTATGTGTACTATACGTTCAAAAATGATGGATGTGGAAAGAAGGAGGGTTCATTGGTTGGTGGATGCGGATCCAGTACATCCTCTGTAAAAACTGGCCAATAGGTACGCTTCGGCCGAATTTCCACGGCCGGTGGGGAAGATTCTCTATATCGGCCGATGAGCCCGAAAACGTGACCCCACGTTGGTACGGGGAAGAAATTAGACCCGCCCCCCCTCGCCGACAAACGTAGACAAAGACATATTTAAGCCTTGGAGAGTTGAATTTATTATGACCTGAAATTACCGCGCTCCGATAACTAATTTCACTTTTACGCACTGAGCACACAATACTTCGAAGACAAATTAAGAAAAATGAAGGTTCTCGTGACAGGTTAGCATTCCTGAATGACTATTTTTCATGAAAGAAGTAGCTAACTCCTGAACTTAGGTGGCTCTGGATTCATTGCATCTCATTGTGTTAAGGTATTCGCCGACAATTTTCATCTATGCAAATTGGATTTGCCAACAAACTGACACATTGCCTAGACCCTACTTGCTAGCAACCATACTGTAGTCACAACAGTGCGGAGTGCCGAAAAGGGTGAAATAATTCTTTCGAGTTATCCGGAATCCTCCAAGGGCCAGCTTTCCTACGTGGTTGTCCCTGATATTGCCCAGGAAGGCGCATTTGACAAAGTTGTCGTCTCGGACCCCCCGTTTGATGCAGTTCTCCACACTGCAAGCCCCTTTCATTTCCAATTCCAGGACCCCAAGGAGCTGCTTGACCCTGCTATCCATGGAACAAAGGGGATTCTTCGCGCAATCAGGGATAAAGCGCCTTCAGTGAGCCGAGTGGTCATTACATCGTCCTTTGCTGCTCTCGTTAACCCAGACGGACACCCCGATGTGTATAGCGAGAACCAATGGAACCCAGTGACCTACAAGGAAGGAATTGAGGATCGTGCCAAGACCTATCGTGCGAGCAAAACGCTCGCTGAGCGAGCTGCATGGTCCTTCATGGAAGAAGAGAAGCCCGGGTTTTCTCTTGCAACTATTTGCCCCCCGTATGTCTTCGGACCTCCGATCCATGTTCCAGAGTCTCGCGCGGCACTCAACACGTCAAACACTCATTTCGCGATGTTGATGCATGGAGGATGGCAGGAAAAGCTGCCTCCGACTGGTGCATGGCTCTGGGTTGATGTGAGGGACATCGCTCTTGCCCACGTCAGAGCTATGGAGATGCCCCAAGCAGGTGGAAAGCGCTTCTTTATTACTGCTGGTCACTTTGATATGAAGGAGGTCGCGGAGATTGCAAAGAAGAATTTCCCCGAATATGCCGACAAGCTTCCGGCTGAGTTGACTTCCGACAAACCCACCCCTCTTTACGGCTTTGACAACAGCCGCTCTACGGAAATTCTGAAGCTGAAATATCAGCCACTAGAGACATCTGTTGTGGATACTATCAAGTTCTTGCGGAGTCATCACATTTGAGCAGTTGCCTTGGGAGATAGTAGCTGTGAAGTAGCCCACGTGTCAATAGTACTTTTCGTTCACATTCTATGGAAACCAATTTCCAAATCAGCCCACACGAAATACCGGTCTTGCACTCCTCTTGCCATGCCACTTCTGTATAGAATAGGCCGAATTATATCCCTAAGAACCCAGCCCCCAGAACGAGCAAAAGGCTACGTAATTTCCCACCCCGCCAGAAATGTCCACGAAACAACAATTCCACGCGCCTATCTTACCAACGACACAACGAACAAATGTCCTTCGCGATATCAACCGCGAAGGTTGGAAGGGCTCGCAAGGCCCTTACAGCCTTGCTCTCATAACACTCTGCAAGCTATAAATTTAGAACTAGTGATTAGTCTATTTTTTTCTATATTAGTGTCATGTTTTAGTATTTTTTCTTACTCCAATTTTAGGAAAAAAATTATACTAGCTAAAAATATTTATTATTTATAAGTTTATAGAATAGGGTTTAGTAACCCCTACCGGCAGGGAAGTTGTACCAGGCCGTAACTTAATTAAAGTAGGCTCAATTAATAATGAACACTAGGGTTTTGGCGGTGGGGCCGAGAAAGAGAGTCGAAGAGTCTGGTCAAGCTGATTTCGAGAACAACTGTAACTGATCCTACCGCCTGTTCAAACCAAGAAGCCCAGCGTACTAACATTGCCTTCACTAGGGAAGTAATAACCGACATGGAGAGGGGGAAAAGAGAACAAAAAAAAAAGAGTAAGGGGTTTCTATTTTCAAAGGGAAATTTCGAAAACTTTAAACTCTGTTCCACAGGACATGTTGCCCTGTCCGTAAGAATTTCCTCCAAAAGATGTACATAATTGTTCCCCTTTTGACCCCTTTGTCTATTTAGGCATTCTGAGCCTCAAGCTTGAGAAGAGACCGTGCAGCATCAATGATGGTTTCCTCCAAGGGACGATACTTCAGACCCAAAATCTTTTGCGATTTTGATGTGTCGACGGTGTAAACATCGGCGGGGACTTCTCCCGTCCCAGGGTTACCGATAGGCACACGGTCTTTGATTTCCGGAATGTTGGCCCGCAGGACATCCACAAACTGCTGATAGGTAAAGTTACCCTTGCAGATAAAGAAACGTTCACCACCACTTTCAGCTACCTGGTAAGCACGAAGATGTGCTTCAGCCACGTCGCGTACATCCACAAATGACCAAAACATAT
Organism: Aspergillus uvarum CBS 121591; assembly: GCF_003184745.1. Taxonomy (NCBI): domain Eukaryota; kingdom Fungi; phylum Ascomycota; class Eurotiomycetes; order Eurotiales; family Aspergillaceae; genus Aspergillus; species Aspergillus uvarum. Next base: position 42,092 of record NW_020291321.1, read on the forward strand.
TCTCTGGAACCGGGTCGCTTGATTTCGACTGCGGTGACATAAGGCGGTAAATATCCATAGACGAGGTATTTAACTTGGTAAGGTCGGCAGTTGCGTTGATGTTGGGGCCGTATATCATTGGCGGCATGATTGCTGTGATATTGAAGTTGGGTTTGTTACTCTTAACAAAGTCCCAGGCAGCACGCTCAGCCAACGCCTTCGCCGTTGAGTACGCCAATGCGGCAGGAACGCCTTTGGCGGCTGCAGCTTCGTACGGAGTTAGGTTCCAGTCGAGCTCAGAGTAGGTATGACCAGGCCAATTGCCCTTGGTAACATCGACCATAGCAGCGAAGGAAGAAGTGAAGACAACACGCGTCACCTGCGGGGCAAATCTGTGGACGGATTTCAGAATGTTGAGGGTCCCGTCGATGGCTGGCTTGAGCAGGTCACGCTCATTATCCTCAACTCCAAAGACTTGAAATGGAGCAGCTGTATGGATCACACCATGAACATTTTTGACCGCGGTATCAAAGGCTCCTGGCTTTGCGACGTCCTCAACGATAGCGAAGGATAATTGTGAGGCATATAGAGGGAAAGTCTGTTGAACTTTTTCGGCGGTTGCGGCTGAGCGAACAGTCCCTCGGACCTGGTAACCAGCGCGAAGGAAATAGTCCACAATATGCGAAGCCAAGAAACCAGAGGCGCCTGTGATGAGGATTGTCTGGTCTTTAGGGGCCATCTTTGTTTTGTCGAAAAGCTTTGTGAAGCAAGAGGAAGGCATGACTAACGACTGTTTGTGATGTGCGGTAATTTACTCACAATCTTCCAGAGCAGGAGCTGAGGGGGTTTATATATTCTAAGGATTCTGATCCATGTACGATACTGAATTCAACCTTAAAACTAGCAATTACAACAATACTTCACCATGTTGTTTCCTGAGTGGCTTTAAAATACCAAACAGATAATGTCAGAGCATCTTACGTTGCCGATCTTACTTGGCGGATGAAAAGCGAGACCTTCGAACTCTTACCACCAGAGCCTCCTAAGTATTAGCGCAAATATTCTGCTCATTAACTCCGGTAACTCTATTGTTTCCGCTAACACCGGTCAGCAATGACTTGGACTTGGACTTTCCTGGCGGACAGCCATCCACTATATCGGCATGTAAGCCGACTAGCGGAGATAAGATTGTTACAACTTCCTTTGGACAGACAAAGCTGTCTTGTAGCCTATTGTTTCACAAAGCAGACATGCGTGTCATGGTCTTGGAGATATTTGTTCATTCCTAGAATTACCTGAACAGGTCTTCCTTTTTTCTTCTATCCTATTGAGAGATTATAACATATGTGTATAAGCACATTGTTGGCATAACCATGCTTCAATCCACAAGCAAGCGGATCACCCACCCCTATTATATAATATTAAAAGAGGATATCGCAACCAAAACGCAATAACGAATAATGATCTAGCGATTTTCACATTGATTAATCGTATAGCCAATTCCACCACATCCACCATAGGTGGGCGGAGCCCTCCTTTGTGGCTGATCCTGCGGAGTACCTCATCAGCCTTGATTGGCTGAATTGGCTGCTGCGTGGATCAAACCTTATTTAATGCTCGACCCACTGGCGTAACGTACTTGTAAAAAGGTTAATTGTGGTGATTGATGTGGATGTCACTCGGGAGCTCGGCAGCTCGGGGAATTCGGCAATGCTCAGGAGTTCGGTGTTCTCGGTACTCTCGGTATCTCATGGTTCTCGGTCATGACAATGTCAGCTATGTCGAGACTACTTGTCTCTAGAGAATGATCCCCGTGACTTTGAACTGTCAGACTGTGAGCCACGGCTGCCGAGCGGAGTTAACCCATCAATCTCCGGGGGATCGGCATGTAGAGTCGGATTCTGTATCGCAAAACTCGAAGCTATCACCAAAAAAAGTCGCATTAGCCAGCGCCTTGACTATCTATGATTTGACTTGAATGAGTTCAATGTACTTAAAGAGAGAGAATCGCACCCCTTCAGCGACTGCCTCCCAACATACTCAGATCAACATTGCCTCTCAAGGTTGCTTTTCGCTATCATCACAATGATACTCCTCACTTACACAACACTTTGGTTTAATCTCGTGCTCAGCTTTCTCATCGCCGCACAAGCTGACGCGACGCATTTGCCTATTGTTGATCTTGGATATGAACTCCATCAACCCATTTCCTACGAGGTAGACTTCGCAACTGCATATCTACAGCTTGAGCAGAACGTTTACATTGATATAGAAACATACTGGATTATACAACTTCTCTAACATCCGCTATGCCGCTGCACCAGTGGGAGATCTCCGCTTCGCCTCTCCTGTCCAGCCCGAAGTCAACAGAACATTGGTTCAGATAGGCTCCGAAGTTCGGATTTGTCCGCAGGCCCTCCCATCATGGATGCCACAGTCAATGTCGGCTGCCGGTAGCTACTTCTTCAATGGCAGTGTTACCAGCACGGAATCCGTTCTGATGGATCCACGTGCGAGTGAAGATTGTCTTTTTCTCGACGTTGTCGTGCCCAAGAAAATCTTCAAGTCCTCTGGCAGAAAGGGAAAGGGAGCACCCGTGAGTGGATACCAATCAAACCGAAATTTGGTCGAAGCAAACATACTGACTACAAATCTAGGTCTTGGTTTGGATCCATGGAGGGGGATACGCCGTTGGCTCTAAGTCTGGTGAGGGGAGCGGTTCTCCCGTGGGCCTGCTTCGTCGTGGAGATAATGAGTTCGTCTATGTGGCGATTAACTACCGCCTCGGCGCCTTTGGCTGGCTCAGTGGTTCGGCTGTTCAGCGAAACGGCACAGCAAATGCCGGTTTGTTAGACCAGCGTCTTGCCTTGGAATGGGTTCAACAGTATATCCACCTCTTTGGGGGTGACTCCGAGCGTGTAACTGTCATGGGCGAGTCAGCAGGAGGTGGCTCTATCCTGCATCAAATAACGGTCGGTTTTGTACCCGCTTCTCTCTGATATAGTTCGGTTTTTGACTGTCCCTCAAGGCATACGGTGGTAGTAATGGGCCTGTTCCCTTTCAACAAGCTATATTGCAGTCGCCTGCATTTACACCCGATCAAATTCTCAATCCCTGTCGGCAGGAACAGATCTTCCACGAATTCCTTCAATTCGCCAACGTCAGCACCCTAGAGGAGGCCCGACGCCTGCCCTCGTCTATCCTTATCGAGGCGAACCGCCAACAGATCTACGGTTCTTCTCTCGGAAGCTTTACTTATGGGCCCGTAGTGGACGGTACATTTGTTCCAGAACCCCCATTCCGCCTTCTCCGCGAAAGAAAATTGGACGCTACTGTTACTCCGATGTTAGCTTATAATGGCAACGACGGAATCATCTTCTCCGACTTCTCTCTTAGAAATGAGAGTGGCTATCAAGCCTACATATCCGGCTTGCTTGACCTTCAGCCTAACGACACTGCTTACGTCTCTACCCAGATGTATCCGCCGGTTTTCAATGGCTCGCGCAGATATACGGATGAAATAAGTCGCGCGGGCGCTACCTTTCAGGAAGCAGTCATCCAGTGCAACGAGATTATGCTTGCCGGGGCTTTGGGAAATGCCACCTATAACTACGTTTTTGACGTTTTCCCGGGCCTCCACGCGCAGGACGTTTCAGCAACATTTGATGTGAACTTGGACCCGACACCGGGAGTATTTGACCCGATGATTGCCTTGCAGCAGCTTATCACCAGTTTTACACTTACGGGAAAACCGGCTACGGACCATATCCGCCATGTGCCCATTTATGGACCCGAAAGTACATTGTTGGTCCTGAACGCAACCGGTATCAGCACAGGCAGGGAAGATCCTCGCGTGGCGGAAAGATGTGAGGAGTGGTATAACCTTCTGGTGGCGGCATAAAACATGTTGATGGACATAGGCTCCTTGTGCTCTGTTCGTCATTGATTCTTTTCATTGTGACGTGGCAGGCACATTGCGGTGTGCTATTTTGCGGTCTTACCGATGTAAATTAGATCAGAAAACTTGCGGTTTCAAGGCAATCGCAGCTCCCTAGCCTTGCTCGTCCGGCTAGGTGTGAGGCAAATATTCATTGTCACTTCTGCTAGACTACGCTCTTTTGGAACAACTTGAAGTTTTCGGCTGGGCTGATTCCGTGTCAAGGCTAGAATGTAGAAATTTTTCCAAGTTGCGTGCTTGAGGTATTGGTCCATTCGCCTGCAGGCGGCTCGGAGGTAAAGACTGAAACATCGCCGAATGCGATGAGATAAAGGGTAAATCTAAATCACTTAGTAGTTTTATATATTTAAGTATAGCCTAATTAGAAATCTTGTACTTAAATTGGTTCTTGGCCGGTAATGTACAGGTCAATATATCCAATCTGCAGATTGGCATGTTTGGATTTTAGGTCCAGTATTCAGACCCAACTTGTGGGTATGGGTTCTAATATTGGACCCAAACCCGATCCGTGGCGAGGCCTACCGGGAGGTTAGTAGTGGGTGGGTGACCACCAGCAAATCCCTTCTGTTATATGTTTTTGCTTTCCTTCAATTAGAGATACCATTTTGTATCACTATGATGGTGTGTGTGATATAGGTCGTAGCATTCCCGGGCATCGGAGGATAGCAACTTCAAGAGTCAAAGAAAGGGTAAGGGTTCGCCTGCGTGGAAATAACCCGGTTGCAGGAGGGATTCCTCTTTCGATTTCTATCTACCAGGAGCTGAGTTCTCTGGGATGTTTAGTACTATAAAGTATAATACAGAATAGTGTACCGCATACGATTGACAATTTCAAGACTTCAACCTGGTATTTGGAGTGGCTCATTGATAAATAAACCATGTGAGCCATAGGCCATATCAACCTGCAAGATGTTGCACATGAGCCTCTCGCCCTCGATGGTATGTGATAGTCAACTAGCTTCTACGTTGCTGTCATCAACTTGTAAAAGAAAACAGTAATCAAGTTATATTACACTGAAATTGGGTTTCAGAAGATGAACAATTTCCGCCTAGTAGACCAACACACACCTCAAATCTGGCTTGCAAATTCTTCTTACCTATATCTCCCCATACTAATGAAAATATCGAGTTATCGGTGTTCCCGAGTAACCCGGCCACGTGACCCCAAGGCCCTCGCCTCTTGTCACCACGCAGAGAACTTAGCTACTTCAACCAACCAACCACCCACCAAATCGCCCATCCCTGAGCTTCATCAAATCGCGTATAAAAATCAGTAAAGCCCAAACCAACTACCAGACCCTAGCAGGTTCTTGACCTTCTCGCATGAGGCGCACGTTCTCTTCTCTTCCCAAGCGTCATTGTGCGTGTGTATCCAGGTTGCAATGTGCATTGATCAACCCACTTACGCGTCCAGTCATCGCCGGACCGAATATCTCCTCGTGTGAGCATTCCACTCGCTGCACCTCAATGTGCGGGCACTGAGTCCGCCACCAGTCGACAATGCCGGACACGACGGCATCCGGGGTGGCCAGGTAGAGCGAACGGCCGAGGTAGGTGTCCGGGCACGCGGAATTTGCCCAGATGCGGGCATGTTTATCAAAGTGTTCCTCGATCATTCTGGTTTGGTCGGGGCCAAAGAGGCGGACGGCATCATCCGCGGCGGTGCTTCTCTCTTTCTCATCGGCGAAGAACGGCTGGTGCGGATCATAGCAACGGGTGTCAACAATAACGGTCGACAAGGGTGATCCTTGTCCTGTTACCTCCAATAATCGTGCCATTTCTAGTGCCAGCAGGCCGCCGAAAGAGTATCCGACCAGAACGACGGGCCGGCCTGACCTCAGCTGGACTTCCAGCGCTTCCAAGTAATGTGCGGCCCAGTCGCGCAGGGATGCGGGGCCCTCCGGCTTTCCGAAGAAGGGATCAGACACTTGCACGATATCGTACTGGTGGCTTAGGGCCGGCACAACATGGTCGAACACACTCGACTGACCGAAGAAGGGATGGATCAGCACCATCGTCGCCCGACTGGTGCTGCGGTTGGTCAACTGCATGTAAGCAGGGAGCCTTTGCGGTGGTTGCTTGTCACCGAGGATTCGGGATGCTTGGGACCGAATGGTTGACAGCGAAACCAAATCGGTCAAATTGAGCTGGAAGTTGTTGCGCCGCAGTAGCGCGAGTAGACTGATGGCCCGCACAGAGTCACCTCCTATAGAAGAGAACGGCGTTTGCAAACCGATCATCTCCTGGTCCACTCCTAGTATAGTGGCCCAATGCGAGGCGAGGGTTGCCTCCAGGGTCCCTGGACATGGGCGATCAGCCGCTGGCATCTCGCTGGCGCAGAAGGACAGTAACTCTTCGTCATCTACAAGCTTCTGCGCAAGGGCCTGGATTCCCTTTCGATCCAGCTTATCAGAGGCAGTGCGCGGAAGTGGTGTGTCGAGCAGCTGAATGTGGGCAGGGACCATGTAGGCGGGGATACGATGTGCAAGATGTTGCTGGATGATGGAAGGCGTAATGTGTTCTTCGTGAGAGCTTGCTACCTCGATGAAGGCAAGCAAGGTCTCATTCACTCCCTGGTCCACCTTGACAACAGCACACGACTGGACACCATTGAGCTGCCTCGCTGAAGACTCGATCTCGCCCAAGTCAATCCGCAGGCCCCGCAGTTTGATCTGGGAATCCATCCGCCCAATCCACTCAATCATTCCATCTCCGTGGACTTTGGCAATGTCGCGAGACCGGTACATTGTCTGCCCGGCCCAGAAGGGATCGGGGACAAATGGGCTTTTGAGAGGATTATCCACGCCACTACCTTGGTAGCCCCCAGTTACCTGTGGTCCACTGATGCATAGTTCACCCGGTACTCCAATAGGTACTCGGTTGGACGTGCCTGGCTGGAGAATGTAGACGCGACAGCCAGGAAGCGGGAATCCAATTGTGGTAACCTGCGAATGCGGAACAGGGTGGTGGTATGCAGGTCCTCGAAGCATACAACCAGTCACGACAACGGTAGTCTCAGTTGGACCGTACTGGATCCGAAATACCATCTCTGCCGGTGCCTTATCCAGGATATCTGCCTTGACGGCCTCGCCTCCCACTATCACATCGCGCAAATGCGCCAACTGGAATCCGTCGGAGGATGCACTGGAAAGCATCATATCTGCCACCGTGGGGGTTGTCATAAGTTGATTGACTGCAAAGGCATCCACCCACCCAGCCAGATCGCTCCAGAGGGACTGTTGTTGGGCGAGTACGACACGCCCCCCTGTGGCAAGTACGGGGAAGATATCGCTGACTGACATGTCAAATGTATATGAAGCGAGCTGGAGTCTGTTCACGGTCCAGGACATGTATGTGTCCCTTGCTGCAGATTTCATGAAGGATACCAAATTTGCGTGACTGACCATTACACCTTTCGGTACGCCCGTGGAACCAGACGTGTAGATAATATAGGCTAGGGAGGACGGTGTAGGCTGTCCCTCAGACTGCTGAGTGCTTTTCCAACCGTCCGCTGCATCAGAAAGTTCGGTCAGGGTCGAGACGGTGGCGCCTAAAGAGTGCCCAATAGCCTGCAGCTTGTCAAGACCATTGTGGCCATCCCATAGGATAAGCTTGGCCTGCGCGGATTCACATATCACCCTTAGCCGCTGCTCGGAATGGGAAACGTCGAGTGGAATATAAGCCGCCCCAGATTTGAGAACAGCAACCATTGCTAATACCATGTCCACTCCCTTGTCGAAGACAATTGGAACCAAGGGTTGTTGATGACAATCTGACTTGCAAGTGTGATTGAAAAATCCGCGGATCATGATTGATAGCTTGGTGCTCTGACTGTTCAGCTCTCCGTATGTCATGAACCGGGAGAGTTCATACTGCACCGCTATCTTGCACGGGTTCTCCATGGCCCGTCGCGATATCATATCATGTGCGCACAGCGAGTCGTTAGCAGTGTTCATCGGTGATTCTGGGGTCTGCCCTCTCTCGCCCGCGAGTTTGGCCAGCGCTGCTTCTTCAGCATCACTAATCGTTAGCCTGGCATTAGGCTGAGAGGAACTGTCGGCGATTAAACTGAGAACCTGGGATATATGTTCGAGAAACCACTCAATGTCCTCTGGAATTAAAACCGTTGGATCAAACATGCACTGTAGGTTCAGGTTGCCCGTGCATGGATGGCAGGACGCTTGCAGCACGACAGGAAACTCAAACCGACCCAGGTGACCCCCTTGGACCTTCAAGTCGGGCAAGGTTTCTTCTTCTCGAGCGTGCGTCTCAAAATTGAAAGCCTGCTGATAAACAAAAAGCACTTGAAAAGGCAGGAGATCGGGGGCATCAGACTGCCGTCGGATACTGGGCAAGCCGAGCTGGTGGTAGGGCACGGTCTCCAAATAGGAATCCAGCGAATGTTTAACCAACTGGTCAAAGGACACTCTCTGCTGACTGCTTCTGCTGCTGCTGCTCGATCCCTGCCTCTGTTGCATGCGTATCCGGACAGGGTGTGTTGAGATACAAGGACCGGCGACGAACCCAGGAGCGCCATCAGAGATGGATCTTCCACTAGACACCTCGCCAATAACGATGTCTTCTACACCACTGTGCTCGGCTATGACGAGCGCCACTGCAGCTCGTGAAATAGCGGCAGGAGTGACTGCTCTAGCTCCAGCTAGATCATGCATGTTTCCCTTCCATGTCAGGGACCGGCTCGAGAACTCGTCGATTTTTGTTATTCGGCCACGCTCCAGTCCTCTCGCAACCGGCCAGGAAGCGGCAGGAGCCCCATTTAGATACTCTTTCCAGAATGAGGCTGCACCTCCCTTTGGAACCGCCTGCAGCTGAGAGACAAACGTGCGGAACGGAATCATGTTCACAGAAATATCAGTTGGCCGCTGGGGAATACGATCTTCCTCTAGTCGAGCTTTATGATACTCGCGGGAAACTTCCTGAATGATCCATCTGAAATACGCCTCATCATACAGAGCGTGATGGATGGTGAGTTCGAGTTGGGGCGAGCAACTATCCCTGGCAGCCTTGCACGAGGTTGGTCCACTCACCAAAGCCAACGATACCGGGATATGACCAAAGCCTAAAGCAGGGCGGTCCCGCTGCCTATCTTGCCCGTCGATAGATAAAAGTCGTTGAACCTCAGGGGAGCTGTTGTCGAAGATGCATTGCCAAAAGGTGCTGGAGGTAATGGATGATGAAGACACATCCCCAGCAACGGGAATAAAAGCCGTGCGGAGGGTCTCTTCGCGATGAACCACTTCTTGCCACGCGAGCCGTATTGCTTCCACATCAAGTTTTGACTCCAGACCTAGCCGTACGACACTCAAATAACCGGAGTCTCCTGGTGCAGCGAGAGAATTGGACAAAACGCCTTCTTGGAACGGCGTGCACGGCATCAAGTGACTCACTTCGTCTGACCGAACACCCCAGTCGCGAAGGGCATTCCGATTTCTAACCTTGTCCAACGCAAAGAGTCTCATTTGATCTTCAATATTGGAACTCACTTCCATATTACTACTGTCCGGCTGTTTTAATCGCAAACGATCCGCTAATCTCGCAGGCGTCGGGCAGTCAAAGACGTCTCGGACAGTTGCCGTGCAATCCAGGCATTTCGATAGTTGAGCCGCCAGGCGGGGAGCCAGCAGAGAATGACCCCCCAGGCTAAAGAAACTGCTTTCTCTGTCAACAGAAGCCTGCTGTCCTAATACCTCCGCAAATACATTGCAAATGGCTCGCTCAATTCCAGTACCGGAATCTAGTGTTTCTCTATCAGAACTCGGCTGCAGTTCAGTAGTTGCTGGTTCTTGCTGTGTCATTCGCAGGCGAAGGGCCTGGCGGTCGACCTTGCCGCGATCTGTCAGTGGAAGCTGATCGAGGACGGTGATGGTGCGTGGAACCATATATGCTGGAAGCTGCGCGTGCAAGTACTCCCTGAGCTCATTTATGCACTGTTGATCTTGTTGACTCTGGACGGGATGGTTGGTGAATGAGCCGATGTCCTGGCCCTGATGATCGGCTGGAAAGTTGAACAAGACCCGCTGTTGTACACAATCTGGCTTCAGTCGATGAAAGATTGCATCGAATGCCCCACGCTGTGACCGTTGTCGAGCCCAACTAATGTTGACCTGGAATCCTGCCTGGTTGGCTATGGAGACCAAATCTCCCGGCGACAAGGCTGAGGTCTTTGCTGCTCGGTTACGGTGATAGACCTGCCAGTGACTCTGAGTGTCCATGGGGCGAGAAGGAGGAGGAATGCCCTCTTCGAGGGCATCCACTATGTATTTCTCAAGGATTATCCTGCGATTTAGGATGTTTTCCACGGCTATGATGGGTCTGCCATCATGCGATTGTCGCAGGTGCTCCAGCAAGCTTCGGGAATTCAAGGACTGCGATGTATAATCGATCCGCTGGTTCTCTTCAATCTGGTAAATGGTGCGCGGCGGTGCTGTAGCATGTTTCATGTGAACCACGGCCGAGTAGCGGTAGCAGCTGAGCTCGTTCGCGGCACTCATCAGCTTGGGGAGAATTTCAACGTGCTCGACCCGATCCGGGAATCGACCAGCCAAGGAGGTGAAGAAGGCAGGATCCACCAATAGCTCGGTCTCAGCGGCTCTGCATTCCTCCATACACTTCCGGACCTGATCCTGAGTTGCTTTCGCGCCGTCATTATGCAACGCCTTCGATACCAGAAACTCGTTGTACATAGGGTAGGACCGGATGTCGCCAAAGAATATTGTCTGGACACCCTCCAGCCGCGTCAGTTTCTCGATAATCTCCAAGAGATAGGCCGCACTGGGAAAGTATTGCGCGACGGAATTGACGATGACCAGATTGGGGATGAAGCCAGAAATGAAATCCTCGATACGGTCAGCCACGCCTGTGTGGACCTTGACTTTCCCTGCCAGTCGTTCGTCGGCGTTGGCCATTTGCTCGACCATCCGGGCGAGTTTCGGCACCAGTTCAATCCCAACATATTCGTCCAGCCCTTGATCAATGTTGAAGAGGATCATGCCAGACCCTGTGCCGATTTCCAACACCTTTCCAGGGTCTTGTCCGTTCAACAAGGTCCGAAGGGTGTCATCCAGCCACTCTTCCATCGCGAGAAGGTCAATACTGCATCCATCATACATCGAGAGCCACCCGACAAAGTCTCTTCCCAGTCTGTCGGGTTGAAGGGTGAAGCTGTCATACGCCTCTGTATCGAAGACAGTCTTCCATGCATCCACCCGCTCCGTCTCCGCCACCTCGTCGTGGATCGGATGCAATGCCACAAAGGCTGCAAGGTCAACATCCGCCCCCTTTCCGCTCACTACGGCGGCAGCGCTGCGAACTGCGCCGTGGGAGAGGAGGGTGTATTCAATCTCCCCCATTTCCACCCGATTGCCGCGGATTTTGACCTGGTCGTCTCGACGGCCAAAATACTCCAGCTGCCCATCAACTGGTCTCCATCGCGCATAATCCCCCGTCCGATATGCCCGGACCACCTCGTGGCCGATGGTCATGTCTACAAAGCGACCTTCATTCTTGTCCGGATCGGTATATCCCCTGGCTAGCCCATCGCCGGTGACAACCAGCTCCCCGACCACACCTCGAGGGACAATATTGAGAGATTCATCCGTAACATAAGCTCCAGAGTTACTGATTGGTTTCCCGATCGGCACACCATTTGCATATGCCTCGTCGTCGAGCAGCGGGTATAGAGTACTTGCCCCCATGTTCTCTGTGGGCCCGTATCCGTTCAAGATGGTGGCCTGGGTGAATTGCTTGGCCCTGGCGACATCCTCAGGATCAAGACGATCTCCGCCGAGAATCAAAAGATCCAGGGTCTTGACAATGAGAGAGGTCTCATGCAGGCATTGTTTGAATAAGGCCGGGGTGAACATGGCCGCTCGCACGCTGTGACGAGCATATGCATCGCTCAGGCGCTTGTAGTCCAGCACGGTCATCGCATCAATGCATACCACCATTCCACCACTAAGGAGAGGCATAAAGACTTCCCAGACAGATACATCAAAGGAAAGGTTCGCCATATGAGCGAGGGGCTTGCCTGCGGCTCGGGTGAAGTTAGGTTCTTTGACCATTCGAACAATTGCACGATGTTCGATCAACACTCCCTTGGGCGTCCCCGTCGACCCTGAAGTAAACAGGACGCATGCTAGGCTGGTCGCAGATGCTGTTGAAGATTCAGCGTTCAGCCCCTGACCGTCCGATATCTCCTGTCGCTCGCCATCCCCGATGATGCGAGAGAGGGTAATGAACTCCACGTGAGCCAATCCGACATCGGGTACAGCAACCCGAGCTTCATCCACCACAATCACCGTTATCATTCCATCTACACATGACAGGATGCTGCAAATGCGAGTGTGTGGAGTACTGGCATCCATTGGTAGGTACGCGAGGCCCGCTTTCATAATCCCGAGGAAAACGGCGATTGCTTCAGCGGATCGTGCTGCGAGCACCCCGACGATGGTCTCCGGATCAAGGTGCAGACTGCGGAGCCACCTTTTGATACGATCCGACTGGCGGTCGAGATCCCCATATGTGTGCTCCTTTCCTTCATGCACGATAGCAACGCTGTCGGGATGTGATCGTGCTTCCTGACGAAATAGATCCACTACAGTGGCATCCCGCGGGTAGTCCGTCCGCTTGATGTCTAGTAGATCGTTCATGTCATGCAGCAAGCGGTGATTAAGCAAGGGCATGGAGGCAATGGTTGTGCTTGGCTGGTTCAGCCCGCACTCCATAACCGCGTAGAACACCGAAATCATCGCTCTTACGGTTTCAGAGAAGAAGATATCTTGCGCAAACACTACTTGACCGCTTAAGCCATTTTCTTCTTGGAAGAGGTGGAATTCGAGATCAAACCGAGTGGTACGTGATAGAAGTATCTGCTCGGTCTCCAGTCCGTCCAGCTGCTCTTTCCCTTGTGTTTGCGGATGGACGGCAAACACCGTCTGTACCAAGGGATTCTGGGTGGTTTCTCGGTCGGGCTGCAGGGCAGACACGATCCGATCGAAAGGGATATCCTGGTGGGCAAAGGCCTCTGTCGCGGCAGACTTGGCCTGACTGACAAGGTCCTCGAATGTGGTATCATGATCATCGACCTGGAGCCGGATGCACTGCACGTTCACAAAGAGTCCAATGATGTCGTGTAGCTCTTCGCGCCCTCGGTTGGCAATCGGGGTACCGATGGTCGCATCAGCTTCCCTTGTCAGGCGGTAATGGGTGGCTCGGAAGACGGCCAGTAAAACAATGAAAGGTGTGAGCTGGTGCTGCTTACAGTATTGACATAAGTGGTCGTACATCGCACCATCGATGCGAACCTCCTCGAAGATTGCTTGCCTCGATGGGGTTGGAGGCCTTTGCTTATCACCAATGAACTCGGCCGGCTTGCTGCCCGTAAGCCTTTCGATCCAATACTTCAGCTGGCGATCATGCTCGAGTCTTTGGCCTTCTTGGTTCTCCCACGCGGAGAAGTCGCGGTATTGGATGGGTAGCGGTGGCAGCTGAGCATGGAGGGGGCTACTGCCATGAAGTGCAGCCGAATAGAACGTACTCAGTTCCTTCAGGAGTACTCCGACAGACCAACCATCACAGATGATATGATGAATCACGATCGATAGAATATGCGACCTCTTATTCTGGCGAAGCACAAGTGGTCTCCACCCTGGGTGCACTTGGAGATCAAATGGGGTGGACTGTTCCTCCTTCAGGGCGCGAAGGAGGCCTTCTTCGCCCGCTGCGTTCGGCACGTGAACAACCCTGAGCGGACGATGTGCAAATGGACGTATGACCTGGATATTTTGCCCGTCACGGTGCTCGAAGGTCGTCCGCAGTGTCTCGTGCCTCTCCTCAATCGCGGACACAGCGGCCTCCAACGCATCGAGATGCAGCTCTCCCCTGATGCGAAGCCCAAAGGGCATCAGATACCAAGTCGACCCTGGATGCAACTGGTCTAAGAACCAGAGTCGGCCCTGAGCAAATGACTGCCTGACTACCATCTTATCCCGAGGAAGCCTGGGAATTGAAGTATACAGTTGTTGTTGACTCGTGGCTGTGGAGTCGAGTCGTCGTGCCAAGGTCTGAGCGGTTGGAAAGTCAAACACATCTTTGAAGGAAAGATGGACGTGGAGGCGACTATTGATCTTGGATACTGCTCGAATGGCGAGGATGGAATGTCCTCCAAGGTGGAGAAAATTGTCCAATATACTCACCCGCCGGCCCAAGGTTTCCTCGAAAATCTCGCAGATTACCTTCTCTCTCTCCGTCGTAGGTCCAATATACGTGTCCTGATCCAGACTGGATAACGCAGGGTCTGCTAACAGACTTGTGGCTCTATGAGCTAGCAGTCGGCGGTCTACCTTGCCACTGGGAACGCGAGGAAGCCCCCCTTCCAATGGGAAGAGGTATGAGGGCACCATGTGTGCCGGAAGTCTGGTGGCAACCCACGCTTTGATTTGAGCGGCAGCATTGGCGTCCCACACCTTGCTAGGAGTCTGGTCTTGGTCAGACGCCGCCACGCAGAAGAGACACAGGGTATCTCCAGTGGGATGATTCACCACCACGGCCGCACAACCGTCCAACAAATCATGCTGTGAGATCACCGCCTCAATCTCCGCGAGCTCCACGCGTTGACCACGGATCTTGACTTGGCGATCGAGTCGACCTAGGTACTCTAGTTTTCCGTCGGGACGGAACCTTCCCATATCACCTGTCCGATACAAGAGTCCTTCCGATGTCTGCTGGCCTAGGACATGGCGCTGGAAATGTCGCTTTGTTAGCTCTGGCTGGCCAAGGTATCCGCGTGCGACTTGTGGGCCCGTCACGCAGATCTCACCAATACATCCAACTGGTACGCGATCATGAGATTCAAACCCTAAGAGATGGACTTCATTCTCTCCGAAGGGGTACCCAATTGAGACTGAGCTTTGTCCCTTGGTACGTGCTTTAGGAATATGATAGAACGTCACATAGAACGTTTCAGTCGGGCCATATCCATTCCAGACCCGGCATTCTTCCGGGAGATAATTCAGAAGCTGCACATCGAATACTTCGCCAGCCAATAACATGACGCTGAGGAATGGAAAGATTACCCCGGCATTCTTGACAGGTTCCCAGAGAATGTTGGCGATTGTCGGAGTGAGAGAGATATGAGACGTCATTGAATCATCAACCCAGGCGCCCAGGGAAGAGAATAGCTTCTGTACTGGAACGAGCACTACCCTGCCACCGGAGCAAAGGGTGGTGAGAATGTCTGCCATAGAAACATCGAACGTATAAGAGGCCACCGGCATTCGAGAGTTATACCACCTTCCATGCACATCCGGGTCATTATGTTGCATGAAGGCAAGTAAATTGCCGTGCGTTATCATCACGCCTTTCGGGGTCCCTGTCGAGCCCGACGTAAACAACACATAAGCAAGGCGAGATTCGTCCCTACACTGTTGTACGAGTACAGTGTGGCCCGAGGTAGGGGTGGATTTCAGATCATCAAGGGTAACGAGGCTTTTGTTGGTTGCACTGGACACCGCGACCAGGGTTTCATTGCCTTTTTCCGTCATTCCACAGACAATGAGCGGAGCACCGGTCGACCTCACGATACTGATGAGCCTCTCTGCTGGGTAGCCCGGCTCAAGCGGTACAAATGCTGCGCCTGCCTTCAGGATCGCCAGGATCGCGACAACCATGTCCGTAGTGCGCTCGAAGCAGATTGGAATAACAAGATGTTGAGAGCTGATGCTGTCCAATGAGGCTATATATCTTTGTAGCGCCAGGGACAGGTCCGTGCTTCGCTGTTGCAGTTCACCGTAAGTCACATATTCATGTTGTGAAGATTGCAAAGCAACCTTCTCAGGCATCCTTCTCGCAACAGTCTCAAAGGCGTGTGTTAAAGACGCGGGATGAGTATCCTTGACTTTATTATCCTCATTTGCTCGACAACTGCGGCTCCATAGCTCAAGTTGACGAGCCTCCCGCGAGCTGAGAGGGATTCGTGCCAACCTCATACTGCCACTTCCGGTCGCGTCCACTTCCACGAGAGCATTGAGCGACTGCGCGAGATGGTGTAGGAACCATTCGATGCCCTGCTTGTCAATCACATCTGGTGCATACGTGCAGTGAAGCACCACCCCGGAATCCCCAGGGAGGCAGGCGCATTCCACAACCATGGGGAACCCCATTTGCCCCAAGTGACCCCCCTGTACTTGGAAGGCGCTGTCTCCCGCGAGTCCTTCTTCACTGCGAAACGCGTCCTGATAGACAAAGAGAACTTGGAACGGCAGGAGGTCCACGCGACTGGATTGCTCTCTGATGCGTGAAAGGCCGTAAAACTGATGGGGGAGTGTTTCCATATAGGAGGTGAAAGACTCGCGCAAGAGCCGCAGCATCGTATGTCTTTTGCTTCCCCCTTCGTCGGCCAATCGAATCCGCACTGGATGCGTGGTGGCACATGGTCCTGCAATAAACCTTGATGTGGAATCGCCGTGGCTGCGAATATCGGGTCTGCCCTTAGAAACCTCCCCGACGACCACGTCAGTAACATTGGCGTGTTCAGCCACAGTCAGAGCCAATGCTGCACGAACGATCGCGGCGACAGTCACTTGGAGGTTAGAGGCCGCGGCTCGAAGCTTGCCGGTCCATTCTAACACCGACGTCTTTGGACTCATCGCTGAAGTGATGGAGCTTTGCATCCCGTGCGAAAGTGGCCATGTACTGGGAACCGCATCCGCCAGATAGCGTTTCCAGAACTCGCCAGCAGGCGATGTGGACGGTGTATGACCTAGCTTCGAGTGCACGAAGCGCACATAGGTGGCGAATGGGATTCGTTGGTCTCGTGGAAGCACTTCAGCGACGCCCTGGTTGTATGCGAATGACCGGTATCTAGCGGACAATTCCTTCAGTAACAAGGATAGATATGCCTCGTCATACAGCGCATGATGCATTGTGATGTGAAGTGTGCATTTCTGTCCCTCGCCGTCCTGGTTCTCGATCGCAACAGCGACAGCGACAGGGATATGGTGGCCCTGCTCAGTTTCCCCCTGCAGATAAGGAAGCGGAGCGTGACTAAACACCTGCAGTGACCTAACCCGACCTACTTGCGAGGATTGAGGAGATAAAACAACTTGGAGGAGTTCCCCGTCCTGCTCAGGTCTTGATATATCTGCATCGGTCGTATGGGTGATTATAAACGTGGTACGCAGCATATCCTCCTGGTCAACGGTTTTCTGCCAAGCATACTTGAGGGCGTCAATATCAATCTCCTTGCCCAGGCCGATGTTCATGTGCGCCGAGTATCCAACCGAGCTTCCACTCGCGTCGCTGCTCGAGAGAATGCCTTCTTGAAAGGGTGTACACGGCATGACGCATTGGACCTGGTTGGGATCAATCCCAGCATGTTGCACTATCGTCTCCCAGTCCGCAATACCGTTGGCTGGGAGATGTGCCATCTCGTCCAGATCTAGTGTCCAGTCGGCAATGGACACCGGGGGTACACTCTCATTCGAGAATTTCAGGTTGCTTGCTAGTTCGGCCAGGCTCTGAGCCCCCACAATGTCGCGAGGAGTACATTTGAATCCCTTCTCTCTTAGCCGAGCATTCAACTGCAATGCTAACAGAGAATCACCGCCGGATGATATGAAAGACAACCCCAATGATATCTTATCCTCATCCACTTTGAATAGTTGGGCACATGACTGTCTCAGGATCGCCTCACGAGGGCTGTCCGGGCCTTGCGAACCATCCATATCGTGCACTTGCTCCGACGAAAATGATTCGATGATTGATATTTCGGGCACTGTTTCCCCGTCCTCCAACGCCAACAACCAGGAACGTAGCTTCTTCTTGTCTGCTTTACCACTGGCTGTAAGGGGCACTGTGCGCACATAGATCCACGTGGATGGGATCATATGCGCTGGAAGATGATTTCGACAAGCGGGCTCTACCTCTGCTTTGATGAGCGTATCGCACCCGCTGGGAGACACGGCATCTCTTGTTGCGATGAACGCAATCACGCGCACTGGCCCGGCCACTCGCTTGGGAGGATGGACATCCACAATCGCATGGGCTACGTAAGGCGAGGCGCTGTGAACAACTGACTCGATCTCCGCCGGCTCAGTTCGCTGGCCCCGGATTTTGATTTGGTCGTCCATGCGGCCCAGGTATTCGATCACACCACGATCAATGAACCGTCCGAGGTCACCCGTCCTGTACAGCACTGTCTGGGGATAGCATGCGCTTCTGGTGAATGATCGGCTGCTCAAATCCTCTCGGCCAAGGTATCCGCGGGCAACCTGGGTCCCGCCAATGCATATCTCGCCGATTGCGCCGATGGGCCGACGCTCGTCACTGCCTGGGCGAAGAATATGTATTTGGTTCCCACCAAACGGCAGTCCGATGGGAACCTGTCCCTGGGCGTACGTTGTCTGCGCGTCCACGAAGTGGAAAGATGCATAGAAAGTTTCTGTTGGGCCATATCCATTCCACACACGACATTCAAGGGGAAGCGCCTTCATGATGGTGGGGTCAAAAACCTCGCCTGCGAGCAGCAGGAAGGATACCAGCGGTGGAAGCTGTCTGGCGAGAAGAGAGGCCAGGGTCGGGGTCATGGAGAGAGTCGTGGCTAGCATTCGCTCAGCCCAGTCTGGCAGGGAGGCCAACATTCTCTCACTGTCCACCAATGCCACGCGGGCACCGATCGCTAGACCAGTCAATAGGTCGGCCATGGAAACGTCAAATGTATATGCCGCCACGGGCATACGGCAACTCGTCCACCGGCCGATCAGCTCATCGTGCTGCGTGGCGATGAATGAGGTAAGATTGCGGTGCTCGATCATCACGCCTTTAGGCTCCCCCGTGGACCCCGAGGTGAATAGAACATACGCGAGCGACCCCGAGTGAACTTGGGGTAAGGGAGCCTTCGAGGAAGGCATTGCATAGAGATCATTGATAGTGTACACCGAGGTCGACGTGCGATCACCAACTGCATGCAATTTGCGACGGCTATCCTCGCCGAGTAGGCCTTCGATGAGGATCGTAGACTGGGTTTGACGCAAGATCGTCTCTAGCCGTCCCTCTGGGTCGGAGATGTTGAGCGGTACATACGCTGCTCCAGCCTTCAGTACGGCAAGAATCGCGATCACCATGTCAACACCCCGGTCGCAGCAGATGGGGATCAGCGGCGGAGTAGATCCAGACCGTTGATCAATAACTAGTTGTTGGATCACTCTGGCAATGGGCGTGGACATCTGATCTATCTCCCGGTACGTCACAAACTGGGATTCTGCAACCTGAACCGCCACCTTTTCTGGGACCTCCGCTGCCCATCTCGCAATGAGATCGTGGATGCAAGGATACGCGTCAGATAGTGGCGCGTCGACGGACTTGCTCCATTCAATCAGCAGTTGGTCTTCATCGGGGATGATCGATAAAACACTGTCGAGTTTTCGATCCGTCTGGTAGGACAGTGAATGGCAGTACCAGGCCATGCGCTTCATCAGGCACCGTGCAATTCCCGCCTGCAGAGGATGTCGACGCTCGAGGCGCATCACGATAGTGTTGGCCTCGGTCTGCCGCTGCCAGCACGACAGCGTAATTGAAGGGGGAAGTCCATCGTCAACACTGTCCAGTTCGAGCATTGAGTTCAAGCTCTCATTCTCGAGCACGTCCGTCCGAACGCCAAAGAAATTAAGCAGCGTATTCACCAAGCCCGGGGCTTCGACCCCAGCTGCTCGAGCCACGCCATCGACCCCAATGATACTGTGTGCGCCCGCCAAGGAAATCGCAGTCTCTGTTGATTGTAGAAGATCCAGGACCCTGTCGTGCCGGTTCAATTGGGTACGGATCGGGACCGTGCTGATACAGGGGCCGATAATATCAGCCACACCATCCAGTGGAACCTGTCGCCCTGAGAATAGCATTCCGTGAGTGACATCACTGGTATCGAGGATCTCGGAGAGGACCAAACTCCACGCCAGTGACACCAGTGCCGCAGGTGATATGCAGTTTTCGGATAGCGTGGCGAGACTACAGGTCTGTTCCACGATAATTGCATCGGCATCCATCGGCCGTGAAGACATCAAGGAGAGAGGAAATGTGGTAGGTTGTACTCCATACAAGGTCTCCGACCAGAACTTCCCGTGGGTCTGGTCTGCGCGGCTGTCCAAAGCCACATAGCGAGCAAATGAGCCAAAAGAAGGTCGCGGCGTCAGGGATTCGGTCGGGCAGCCATCCACAAGAATCTGGGTCAACTCGCCAAATAGCATATCCTGGCTCCAGGCATCGATCAAACTGTGGTGCAGTAGCCAGATCAATTGCGCCGCCGACCCATCCGTGGCGCGCACGACTCGAGCACAGAACGGTTGCTTCAATGGATTTCCATACTCAGGGTTGCGCAACAGGCTCGCCACCATCTCCTCCAGCTCGATATGATTTCTGACCTCTACTTGCCCAACCGCGCTAGTAGCGAGGATTTGAGTATCACCTAAAACCAGGGCCAAAGGCCCGACTTCGGGATCGATGTGTAAAACCGTCCGCAGCACCTCATGTCGCTGTACCAGGCTTCGAATGGCCTCCTCAATCTGCGAACACATTGACCTATCTGTGGGGATGCGCCAGACGCGGCTGGTCACATACCGAGGCGATTCATGATCGGCAATTCCTTCGTAAAGTAGGGCCCGTTGCATCGGGGTACAAGGGATGATATCCTCCAGTGTGTCTTCGGCATACAGGCGAAACACACGATCGAAGCAATCCCCAGGCAGCAGCCCAAATGCGGACGTCGATGACGCACTAATTGACGTCTGCCCCAGACGATCCTTTTCGTCGAGATACTGGCAGATACTTGTAATCTGTTGACCTAAGAGTTCGGCGATATCGCCGCCATCCATCGCACCTTCTGACGGCCATGTAGCCTCGATATAAGTCTGCTTGTCATACACATAGAGCTCAAATGCGGCATGCGACAGCGGCACGGCATCTGGACAAGTATCGCTCCAGCGTAAGCCTGGAAGTTGGACCGGATGCAAAACCGATTCATCCTGGCCCCGAGGCTGCTGCCGGACTCCCTGGTAGTTGAAAACCAGACCTATCATCTCGTTATTGGCGACCTTGGCTGTACCCCAGCGGGAGCCTAGCAACTGGTGAAATCCTCGGTCGTCTTTCATCAGAAGATGGCGCTGGTCTTTGGCCCGCCGTACCATGGACTCGATAGACGATGATTCCTCTCCGCAGTCAAGGAGCATGGGCATAATCGCGGTAAACCAACCCACTGATCGCGAGAGATCGGCATTGTGGGTTCCAGTGTGTCGACCATGTGTTTCCAAGCCGACCACAAGACGGCGAACGGCGCCTGCGAAGTGCTTGCAGATTGTCATGGCCAGCCCCGCTAGTAATAAATCAAGAGGTTCCGTCGAGAGCACGTTGTTTGGGCGACCAAGAAGTAGATCTGTGATGCTTGAGTCAAGTCTGGCTACCGTTGTGGTGCGATTGATCGGGTGAATTGGAACCAGCCCCGGCTTGCGAATCCACAAGGGCAGTTCTTCAGAGGCAAATAAAGATACTGGGCTTTCTGGTGGTGCATCTAGTGTACTGCCTGTGGCCAGTGACCCAGCTTCATACTTAATCTGGCCCTGACGCGTCCATGTGAAAAAGCCCATAGTTGCCGGCTGCAGAACAACCGATTCCGGTTCCTCCTTCGCCTGCACCAAGGCGTGTAGATCCTCAAGAAGAATGTGCCAGGACACAATGTCAACCACGAAATGATGGATGGTCCAGAACAGGAAGACACGACCATTTCCGTCGATGCAATAGAGAGCGGCATCCATGACCTTCCCCCGCCGGATGTCTAATCCACTTAATCGATCCTGGATCTCCGCACCTAGGGCTTTGGGCGTGAGGGTCGTCCGCGGGGTATCCAGGCTTAGTGGTTCCATGTCTAAATGAGGAAGAGCCCCGATGGTCCATTCCTCCACTGGGAGATCGAAGCTCCAGTGGACTATCGCGCGTAAAGCATCGTGGTGATTGCGAAGACGTTGTAAGGCGAGCTGCAGCCGTGATGTGGAGATTCCAGTCACGTCCAGCAGCACCGACTGATTAAAATGATTGATCACCTGCTCTCCACGCTGGGAAGCATACTTCGACTGAATGCTAGCATATCTGCCAGCAATCGGACCTAGCGCCACTGGTCCACTATGCGCATTGATGTCGGTTGCTTCTTCCGGCATCCTTTCGGGCACATTGACGTGAGCGGTTGCGCATTGTGCCAGGGACCGGATCGTAGACGCGTTGCTCACATCGGTCATATTGAGCTTCAGTCCGGCTTTTCGGAGCAGCGATAACAAGCGAATGGCACGAATCGAGTCACCCCCAAGACGAGAAAATGCAGTATCGGGGGCGATGTTTGCCTTGTCGGTCCCAAGAACCTGCGCCCATGCATCAGCAATTTTATCTTCAGTCGTACCTGGAACCCAGCCTTCAGGATGATTGGTATTTTGTGGGGTGAATAGTTTCCCTTCCTGGTCCATCAGCTCTGCTCGAGCGCCGAGTTCGCGTCGATCGACCTTCCCGCTGGTGGTCAAAGGCATGGCTTCGACAGGAAGCAAACGAGAGGGGACCATATAGCTAGGCAGGCGGCTCTCCAGATGGCGATGTATTATCCCCTCCGTTTGACTCCACACTTCCGAACCAGGGCTTATTTGGTGGTCCTTCTCGGTCTGCACAAAGGCGAGGAGAACCTGACCCTCGTCTCGATCAAGCACAATCACTGCACATGCAGTGGCTATCGCATGTTCTAGACACACCGACTCGATCTCCGTTACCTCAATTCGTAGACCACGCAACTTGATCTGACTATCAATTCGCCCATGATGCTCGATGAATCCATCGCCACAGAGCCGCCCAAGATCCCCACTCCGGTACAAGCGTTGGCCGGCAACGCGAGGATCACTCAGAAAAGACCGAGATGTCAGATCCGGCCGGCCTTGGTAGCCTCGAGTGACTTGAGGACCTCCGATGCAAATCTCGCCTGTCACGCCCACGGGAACCTGTTCTAAGGTCTCCGGGTTGAGGATGTATAGCCGACAGCCCCCGAAGGGGTACCCAATTGGGATGTTGCGGCGATATCCGTCGTCCTTCCGAATTTTGTACTGTGTTGCGTAGATTGTGGTCTCGGTTGGACCAAACACGTTATACACGTCACACCCAACGGGCAGGCGTGATAGGATGCTGGGGTCAAAGGCCTCCCCGCCAACGTGAAGGGTACGAAGGTAGGGTGGGTCAATATCGGTCAAGAAGTTGGCCGCGACGCGAGGTGTGACAAAGAGGTGGGTTATCACCGTTCTATCCAGCCAGTCCGGCAAAGTGGCCAAGAGTTCATGGGTCGTCTGCCCTAGGATCAGACGCCCACCCGATCCCAGCGTGCCGAAGATTTCCCCTGTTGCTGCATCGAAAGTGGCTGTGGCCAGTTGCAGCCGCGCTGAAGTCCAGGTTCCTATCGCCTCCGGTTCATTCGCTTGCATGAAAGCTGCTAGATTGCGGTGCTCGACCACCACCCCTTTGGGCTTTCCAGTTGATCCAGATGTGAAAATCACATACGCCAGAGATTGCGGGGTGGGCTTAAGCGAGGGCATTCGCACTTTCTGCTGTCCATGCAGACTCAGCAGCCTTTCAATGCTAACGATGCCACATTGTGCCTGCTTGCTCGCAGCCTGGAGCTTTTCCATTGTTTCAACCGAGCGATCGCCGACCATTACTCGAGCACCTGAGAGGGAGAGGATTTGCTGGATTCGGTCCTGTGGATGATGATGATCTATAGGTAGATATGCGGCACCTGCCTTCAACACGGCAATCATAGCGATTACCATGTCGACGGCACTGTTGAAGCAGAGCGGGACGATCTGTTGATCTCGTGAGGGTAAAAGCCCCAGGCTGTCAAAGCAGTTCAGCAACGCGTTAGACAGTTCTCTGCATCGCCTATTCAGCTCATCGTATGTGATGAATCGGAATTGATTCACTTGAAGGGCGATCTTCTGTGGTGTCAGATTGGCCTGCAGTTCGAAAAGCTCATGGATACATATTTCCAGGTTTGCTGCAGGTGTTGAGCGAAATGGGGTCCGTTTGGTCGACCAATTCTCGAGAGTCTGTCTCATCTCCTCATCCACAACGGCCGTCAAGAGTTCTGGCTTGGAGACCTTCCCTTCAGCAACGGCTGAGAGCATGTCGATCGTGCGGCATATAGATCGTAGAAACCACTCAGCATCCTGCTCACTCAAGTATCGCCGGTCAATGGTGCATTCCAGCGCAAGTTCACCAGTGCTTTTGTCGCATCTCGACTCCAGTATGAGGGGAAACCCGAGGTTTTGCAACCTCGCCGACTCCACGTGGAAACGACCAGCAGCAACACTATAATCTGCAAATGTCTCTTGGTGGGCAAAGAGAACCTGGAAGGCCATCAATTCAGCATCAGACATCTGTCGGTGAATATTGGCCAGCCCCCAATGCTGATGCGGTATCGTGGTTAGATATGATTCCAGTGCGTCGGCCACAAGCTTGTGCATCGACAATGGCGATTTGCGATCAATCCGGATGCGGACAGGGTGCGTGGCGAGGCAAGGACCCAAGGTAAAGCAATCATGATCCGATCGGCCACTGGACACTTCACCGAATACCACGTCATCTGTCTGAGAGTACTGTGCCAGTACCAGAGCCAATGCAGCTCGAACAAGTGACGCGGGTGTTGCTTGGAACATCTGGCCCAAAAGGACAGCATTTCCGGCCCATATTTTGGAGACAGACATCTCTATATCTTGGTCTTTTTCCTCTCGCGTTCTGCGAATCCCACTTGCCAGGGGCCAAGTTGCGGGAACCGCTTCGTGCAGGTAGTCCCTCCAGAATTCCTTCGGGAGCTCTGGATCATCGTTGCAGAGGGACTCCACAAAAGCGGAGAACGGCCGGCTTGGGGGTAAAGCAGTGACTGGGCTTCCTACTTCCTGTGTTTCGTACAGGATGGAGAGCTCGGCGGTGATTCTGGTCAGGAATGCTTCATCATATAAAGCATGGTGGATTCGGAGGTGTAACATCCACGGCTCATCAACAGACTCCTGGGTGATTTCTGCCGAGAGAGGGACGACTCCAAATTCAAACACAACATCTCCGTTGTTCAGGCTGGCCACCCGTCTCACGTCGGCGGCGGATTCGTTCAAAACGACCTGAAGGATGTTGGACTCCCTGGACGGCGGTTGTTGAACTTGCGAGGATGATACAAAGGCGGTTCTCAAGGTGTCACACCCAAGTACCAATCGTTTCCAGGCTTTCTGGAACTTGTCCAGGTTGATGGTACTACCTGAACGTATGGTTATGGCTGCGAAGTACGTGGACTTTCCTCCTCGAAGGCTGCTCTGGATGAGGCCTTCTTGCTGTGCAGTGCATGGATAAATTGCCTCAATCGTGTCAACAGCGATACTGGTATCAGCAACAATCTGTTTCCAACTGTCCTCACGGTAAATTGCCTTTGTAAGCTGCTTTTGAGGGCTGCTGGACGGATACATGGCTTTTGCTACATCAGCGAGCGTCATGGGGCCCAGCAAGTCCCGTAAGGAGCAATGTACCCCTTTTTGTCGCAGTGCGGCCAAGAGACGCATAGCCAGGAGCGAATTACCGCCAAGGGATATAAATGTTGCGTCCACAGATACGCCATGGAGTGCTGCACCCAGTACGTCCACGCAGGTGGCTACGATGAGCTTTTCGGCCAGGCTTGTTGGCATCCTCTTTGTGGTTTCTTGTGTTTTCCATGGTGCAGCTATCACATGGAGACCTTCGTGGGTTCCGGCCCTTGCCACACTTTTCACCCACGAGGATAGAGTACCCCGGTTCAGCTTGCCGCTGACTGTAAGGGGAAGATGTGAGGCCATGATCCACACCTCCGGGATCATATACGGTGTCAACCGCCGCTGGCAACAGGGCAGTATTTCTTCCCTCCACGCAAGTTCAATGGCTTGCGTACTTTGACCGGCTCCTGGAACTATCCAAGCAACTAGAGCTTCGCGATCATGGCCCTCGAGGTGGTCGACACTGACAGATACCTGTGAAATGATGGGGGACTGCTTGATTGTCACCTCCACTTCCCCTGTTTCCACTCGCAGTCCTCGCAGCTTGATCTGGCCATCGGCTCGGCCGAGATGTTCAAGCATGCCTTTGTGATTAAGGCGACCCAGGTCCCCAGTGCGATACATCCTTTGCGATGGACAAAATGGGTCCGTGACAAACCCAAGGCTGGACAGATCCGGTCGCCCCAGATAGCCGCGTGAAACCTGAGGACCAGCGACACATATCTCTCCGACCGCATTCGGAGGAACCGCTGTATCGCTGCTTGTCCCACGCCGTAGGATATAGACTTGGCACTGGCCGAATGGTCGACCAATGGGGACCTCATCAGTCTTGGTCTTGTCGAGTATGCAGCAGGCAACATCCACCACAGTTTCCGTAGGACCACAGGTGTTCCAAATTCGCGTTTCGGCTGGGGCTTGCGCCAGAAAGCTCTGGTGGAAAGGCTCACCACCGAACATAAGCGTGCGCAACCGGGCAGGCAGATGCGAAATGATAAGATCACCAATCGTTGGAGTCAATGCGAGATGAGTAATTAACCGCTCCTCCAGCCAGTGGTTCAAATTCGAAAGCATTTTGTTGCGCGGTACCAATACGAGACGGCCACCGCGGTATAGATTGGCGAAGATATCTCCGATGGATGCGTCAAAACTGTACGCAGCCAACTGCAGCCGCGTAGATTTCCATGTACCATCTGCATTGCCCTCCCCTGCTTTCATGAAGGAAACCAGATTCTTATGCTCCACCATGACTCCTTTCGGAGTCCCTGTCGACCCGGATGTGAATAGGATATATGCCAGGGATGACGAAGTTGAATGATCCGGCCAACTTAATTGATTTAGAGATGCATCATGCGCGGAAAGGCCCTCAATAGACGTCACCAGGATACCTAGCTCAGCGCATGTTGAATGCAGAATATCTTGGAGTTCCGTCTGGCCGGCGACAACCACAGGGGGATGACAGGCGGTTAGGATACTCACAAGGCGCTCCTTGGGCAGAGAAGGATCTAACGGCACGTACGCACCGCCTGCTTTGAGCACTCCCAGAATGGCAACGACCATGTCAACACTTTTGTCAATGCAAATGGGGACAAGCGCCTGGTCCTTCCGGTCATGGGGAAAGTAGTGTCTCAGGCGTTGGGCTACCCTACTGCTCGCGCTTGAAAGCTCAGTGTATGTCATAAACTGATTATGCTCTGTTTCCAAAGCGATCTTGCTGGGCCATTTGCCAGCGGCTTGTTCGATTAGGTCGTGTGCACATGCAGGGTCATCCAGGAGGACTTCCTTTGGGTTCAATTCTAGATAGCGCCTTCTGTAACCCCCCTGGTGACATATTTCCGATACAGCGGATGCAAATGTCCGGTACTCGATGCTATCACCAGTGGCTTGCATCCACGTCAAGGTTTGGCAAAAGAAATCAAGAAAAGAAGATGCAAAATCCTCCCGAAACCGTTCCTGGTGGTATCGGATCTTGACAAAGAATGCTCCTTCTCTTGGGGGTAAAATCTCCACGATAAATGGGAGGTCGTTCCGTGCTACCCCGCTGGTCCACCCCCAGTCACCGACACCATTCGAAGGGTACGACTGATTGGTTTGACAGACTAGACATACGTCCAGCTCTGTGCTACTCTCGGGCAAAAAGGACTTCAGCTGGCCAACACTCAGGTTATGCGGGGGGTCGCGAGAGGAGCGCAAGAGCTGCGCACATTCCCCGAGCTTCGTTTGTTCCTGCAGGTAAATATTCCGCACTTGGGGTCTCAATACCGGCCCCAATACATGTTGGTCCGACGGGAGGAGCATGTTTCGCGCGGAAGTAATTTCCAGGAACAAGGAGTCCTCACTGTTTCTAAAAACACACACTGTCATGGCCAGAGCGAGACGAAGAAGTCGTGCGGGACCAGCTGGTCGATCCGGTGAACTGACATTCAGCCTCAGAGAAACCTCATGGATCACCTCCCCGACGCCAAGACCACCATTTGACACTCTCCCCGGGCTGAGTACGGGCGATGTCTCAATTTTCCCCAGTCGTTCGCGGAGCAATGTCTCATCCTGCTTCCAATCATGCTTGAGCGGCGGGCGCACTCGAGAAAAGAAATCCGACTCTTGCAACATCTTTTCTGGGAGGTGCATCTGCTGCTGTACCAGTTCCAGAAGAGCCCTCGCAGACCAACCATCAAGCAGTGCATGGTGATATCTGAGGGTGATAGAAGACTTTTGTTGCTGCTGACTGACAGTCAAAGAGAACTTCCACGGCATAGTTCCATCCCACTCATCTGTCTCTATGGCTTCAAGCTGGAGGATGCCAAAGAGTGCTTCATCGTCTATGGGCTGCAGGCTTAGGAGCTTTGCTCGTTGAAGAACGTACGCCGGGTCCAGCACCGCAATTCGCAAATTTGCCGTACTCGATTGGTGTTGATGGATAAAGATCGATCGCAGTACCGCATGTTTTCCTGCTACTGCGTGTATGGCGACATTGAGTTGGTCTGGGTTCACAACCCCGGGGGCGCTGAAGTGGTAGGTCTCAAAATAGGATTCGTGGGCGGGATCAGCGACTGTAGATAGGATCATCTCCTCCTGCATGCCCGAGGGCGTGTGCACTGATTGCACGCCTTCTGGTAATGGGCATTGCAAATCTCCGATTGAACCCATGCTGACGGTTTGAGTAAAAGCCCGGGTAGGAGGAAAAGAAAGTGGTAGCTAAGGTAACAGTCTCGACAAGGATTGAACAACCGGTAGTCACTCGGGTGATATACTGACTTATACTTCGGGTTCCGCCCGAATAGAGATGAGATGGTCTTTCGAAACCACAACAAACTGACGCACATCAGATTGGACCGCTATACCAATGTGATAGGTCCCCATCGTCGCAAGTCCACAGGCCACAGGTCGAGTGGAGGTGGAAGCGTAGCGAGATGCAAGGGAGGGGTGTAGATCATTGATGGATGTACTAGCCTCTCTTGCCCGACGCGGAAAAATAATTCGTCACGGCACGTGCCGGCCTATTGCAGAGATAGAAAGGAGTACAGTCCACTGGCGCCGCGCGTGTCGCTTGACAATCTCTCTTAAAAAAAAAAAAAAAAAACATGTAAACATATATATACGTACAGGCATGATCAGAAGCCCGGCGGCTTTC
This sequence comes from Aspergillus uvarum CBS 121591, assembly GCF_003184745.1. NCBI lineage: Eukaryota > Fungi > Ascomycota > Eurotiomycetes > Eurotiales > Aspergillaceae > Aspergillus > Aspergillus uvarum. Next base: position 71,256 of record NW_020291321.1, read on the forward strand.
TTCAGATGATCTCTCATAGCCTCACACTACTTCATATATCCTCTTCGCCCATTCTAAACCACTTGCCATGCCGACGCTCTCTGGAATTTACACCTCGCTCACCGGTCAAACATTGGCCATAGACGAGCATTGCCATCTCAGGGTCATTCACGGCGACCAACCAAAGACCAAACTGCGTGCAGATGCAGAGTTTTGGCTTTGTGAGGACGATGGGGTCAGTACTAAAACTCTGCCGGCAGACTCCCCCTACGAGCGCAAGAGGACGCTGTACTAACTCCTCCCCTCTGGCAGAAAATCGGCAAGTTTGGATCTCCGAAGAAGGTAGTAGATCTCCCGAGCCTGGAACCTGAAGGAGACCTTGTTCTGCATGCTCCGGCTTGAAGATCATTGGAGCTAATCAGTGCGCGCATCCTGACCTCCGCAGGTGACTCTGCACTTCGAGGGCCAGAATTACCACATCTGGGTCGAACCCCGCGGTTTCAGCGATGGTGCTTACGAGGCAAGTTTATCCAACTGAATTTGAATCAAATTCCCTTGCGATTTGCCTTCACACCGCCATTACGCGCCCAGACGTGCATCAAGCTAACTGAGAAATACGTGGGGGACTCACAGTTCGGACTCATCCCGATCGAGCCCGATGGCCAGTACAGCAACCAATTCCTAGCCCTCAATGCAGCCGGCGATCAGTTCGAGATCCTGCCCTCCTGGTCGGAGGCGGCCAAATTCCGATGCGTGGAGTAGTCAGGTCAGGTCAGGTCAGGTCAGGGCCTTGCAATGCTTCATCGATCGCTGTCAGTTTCCCGTCGTGGGACGCAGGGCAAGGAATGGTCCCGGCTGCAGAATTACCCCCGTGGACGGGCTTAGACACGAATTAGAGATAGCTGGGGATCCAATGCATTGATAGAATTACCTCCTGTCTTGACCATGAGTCAATTGTTTGTCGAGAATGCTCCCAAACAAGGGTGGAAAACGACGCCTAGACTTGCCTGGTGTGGGCTGCGAGCTTTCCAATAGTCCCTCAACCTCGTGGGGTGGCAGGATATCATGTTGTCAGACCATTCCCTCAGCTCAAATTTCCGACATCGGGGGCAATGATCCTGTGGCTGAGCTGCGGAGTGATTGATATCAGTATGACAGGTAGGATACTGTAAAGTCCCCGAGACCCACTTGTCGGATCAACAAACCAATGGTCGAACAATATGTTATAAATCCTAACTAATATGAGTAGTTCTTACATGTATCACGATCCCTTTTCTGGAATATTAATAGGTACTGTCTTTTCTGACTACGGAGTACATTTGGAGGGGGTGCTGGTCGTGTCTACATGCGTACTATGTAGATCCTGTTCGATTATCCCTTACTTTACTATTTTCCCCCGACTGCATGATCATACTAGAATGATGTAAATCTCCTCACCGCCCTTATGCGAATGGGTCCGAGGCACTCTGTCAGCGGCTCGTTTCCTGCTCTAGCATACATAAGATATCTCACAAAACTTCGGCGAGGCCCGCCCTGAGAGGTGTCTTCAAAGCGATCGGCTACATGACATCTTTGATCGGCGCTCGCACATACCGCTGCAGGGTCCAACTACCCTATGTGGGAGGACCTTTGGAGGTAAGGTATGCGTACGGAGTACTCCGCACTTACTGTACAGTTCCGCAAGCCAGGGGCGAAAGTATGCCCGCGCATTGTGCCGAGTCAACCTACACAACCCCAGATCTAAATTTCCCATACCTACATCCATGCAAGCTCCTTGCTTCTACGTCAATCAAACTCACCGGTCTTTGGGACTGAAGAATTGATGACACGCACTTGATACTCCGAACCATGGCCACATATTCGGGGAGGTTTTGTTCAACCCCAGTCCGCAGTCTATCTCCATCACCTCCCAAGAACTCTGCAGGTTCACCCGACTTGAACCAGCTCTGCCACCCTAAAGCATAACGATGGGATCGCTCGGAGAGCCTGTTGAGCCATTGGACCATGGCAGAACTGTCTGCCGTGAAGACCCGGGCCTCAATCTTACCAGTGCCCTGGCCAGCTATGTCCAGCATCTCGAACGCAGCTTGGAACTGGCCCAGTTGCCGCCATCACTTCCTCAGGTGCTCCCTTGCAACAACAACGTCGCCGAAAAGTCGACGATTGTCGCCCTCTGCGAGAAGGTCATCGCCATGACCATGGACCCGGAGATGTACCTCTTCACCACGTCCTTACAGGTAGGTACGGCAACAGCGGATTCAAGGTTATACATGCGACAGGCTCACTAACTAGGCCACTTCTCTCTCCACGCCAGTTCCACTTCTGTTCGTGCTTGAAAACTGCCGTGGACCTCCGAGTTCACGAACACGTCCCCCCACATGGGACCGTCGACGGCCAGCAATTGGCCAAGGCCGTCGGTGCCGACGAGAAACTGCTCCGTGAGTGTAGAAACACACCTAACTTGTGTATCCTTCAGAGAATTCAGAACAGAAACGCTAATCGATCCCACTTATGCAAATTACCCAGGGCGAATCATGAGAATGCTGGTGAACAAGAGCATCTTTGCCGAGCCGGAACCCGGCTTCTACGCCCACACCCCGGTGTCCCGGGTCATTGGTCTGCCAAACATGACGGATCTTCTCAGTCATAGGTTGGTGACTGCACTGCACCTACGCTCTCTTTCTTTTTGTGGACTCGAAACGCTAACGCTCCATGCGCGCTGAGCAGGTTAGAGGATGGGTTCCGCGCGGCAAGCCGACACGCGGAGGCGCTGGCGAGGTTGCACTATCGGGACCCCACCGCAGAGGACATTCTGGGCTTTCAACTGGCCTTCTCGACTCCCCGGAACTATTGGGACTATGTGGAGCAGGACGACCCGGAGTGCGGGCAGCGGTTCTCCAAGGCCATGCGAGCCGTGACCGTGAACAAGCTGGGTGATCTTCCCAAGCTGTACCCGTTTGACCAGCTGGTGGACGACGGTGGATTGATTGTCGATGTCGGGGGCGGCATGGGGCAGGTTGCCCAGAGCATTCTCGCTCACTGGTCTGGACTTGGGCTGAAGTGTATCGTGCAAGACAAGTTTGCGATTAGAAGGGAAGGTAGTACGCATCCCAGCTTGGAGATGCAGACGTACGACTTCTTCGGCCCACAGCCGGTGCAAGGTATGACAATCCTCAATCTCTGGGAGTGCTTTGCGCGTGGTCGTGATCGAGAAGCGCCACGAATATGATGGGTCTCCCAAACTGATTGGACACTAGGAGCTGCGGCGTATCTCTTCCGTCATATATTTCACGATTGGCCGGACGATGCCTGCATCAAGATCTTGCGGAACACCGTGGAGGCATTGAACCCCCATCGGAGCCGGATCCTGATCTGCGATCAAATCATGGAGGAAAAGAACCCGTCCACCGCGGCCGTGCTGTACGACATCGACATGATGTGTTTGTATGGCGGCAAAGAGCGGACCTTGTCCGAATGGGAGGCATTGCTGAAGGCTGCAAATCCTATGCTGGAGATCAAGAATGTATTCCGGAGCCCGAACCAGGTCTCGGGGATTCTTGACGTGCGACTCTGCGGCGCTTGATCGGCGCGTACTCAAAGGCAATTACTGATTGGAGGGCATGCTGAGGGTAAACCAAGCGAGCCGGGAACATGCCAATCGGTTCATAGGGAGTCAAATATCTCGGTTTCTGCAGTGCTTACTGTCTGTTAATCGGAGCGGCGACGCCTAGAATAGGTACAGTCCTCGCCTAGGTCCATCTGTTGGTTAGAAGACCTGGGTGGGGGGGGGGTTTAGACTGAGTAAAGGCAGAGGCCTATGTTGCTTCGGAGAACACCACATTGCTGTGGCTTGGGAGAGGGCAAGACATATTTAACAATCTATCTGTTCGAATGGCGTCTATATTTGTGACATACATATTCTGATGGAGAAGGAAGATCAATTGTTTCTGATTCTTGTTTACAAAGGAGAGGATATAGTATAGAGTGCGCAGTGCTATGAGGAGTAAAGTCTAGTAGTTATCATACTAGCAGGCCTAGCATGACGGGAGAGAAGTTAGGGTTAAGATGTAGACGGCGGTCACAGTCGAAGAGTGAGTGGCCAGCCATGGTTGAAATAGACGCAGTATCTCGAGTAATTCCAGCTGTCACGTTACTGCAATGAGCAGATATTAGCCGATGGACCGGATTACAGCCAGAAGCAGTGGGGGCAGGGCTTGCAGTAGTTTTCGGACTAGTGATGCTTAAGCAGTGCAACGTGGGTATAACAGCATATCCTATACACGGCCCCAGCCGATCCGCTGCACCCACACCCCGAAATATTTCGGGGTGGCTGTCTGCTGTCTCCCCGATGTTTTTCGGACGAAAGAGACACCACTCCGGACTATTTCTTGCCCCTTTCCGTCGACTGTGAAGTCTCTTCAGAACCGATCGTCCTTCTATGGCCTTCTCGACCAGTCTTCCCCTTCCCCTCATCTTTCGCCCACGAATCCGGATCGCAGCTCGCCGAATCATGACCCCCGCCCCCGAAACGAAGCCACCACCACCACAAGGTCGTGCAATTCGACCCCTATCCCCTGGCCCACGTCTACCGCCTGATCGAGCCGGGTCCAGTGCTGCTGGTATCCAAGTACGCCATGTGGGTGCTCCGACCCGTTAAAGCATGGACCAGAAGGGGGGATCATCAGCCCAGCACCGTCTTTTACTTATCGCGGCCAAGGGGTCATGGTGGCCGACGGCGAAGTGATTGACCTCTTGCAGCGGATGCCCAAGTGACAGGAGTCTTTGGATTGATTCTCAGCTCTGAGGATTAGTTAGCATTCAAATCATCCATCCAATTGGGACCCAGTAATCTCCCCGAGTCCACAAGTGATAGCACATTGCCTTCTCCATCCTCCAGCCAAGCCAGGCGCCCACCTCTTCCCCTTCCTTCTCCTCAATGCGCGCCATTACGGGGATACGGTGGATTGGGGTATGCATCATCCTGCTGTACGTCTCTCTGTTCGTCTACGGCTTGGACGCGACCATCGCCGCCGATGTGCAATTGACGATTGTGGAGCAGTTTGGGGGAGGTGGATGAGCTGTCGTGGATTGGCTTTGGATTTCCGCTGGGGTCGGTGGCGGTGATTTCGGTCTCGGTCTCAGATTCTCCTGTACGTGGCAACCTCGAGCACCATTACCTCACTCTTCATTGTCGTCTACTACGTACCCATCTATTTCCAGTTTCTGCACGGGGAGTCGGTGATGGACGCGGCGGTGCGGCTGCTGCCCGACATTGCGGTGACGGTGCTCGTGAATCTGGGCGCTGGCTCGCTGATTGCGCGAGTCTAGTACCACCAGCCCGTGTATTGCGTCTCCGCGGTCTTTACCATTCTAGGCAGCGTGCTGCTGACAGTGTACTTGACTCCGGACACTCGGGCGAGCTATATAGATACGGCAATAGTTCCCGAGAGATAGGGCGAAAGAGCATTGAAAGAAGCCGAGAGCAGGTAAGTGAATAGATGGGAAAACAGCAGACCGTGAAGAACCAAAATCTACGACGATGAGATTAAACAGGCCGGCGCAATGGCGAAGGTTTGACAGCAACCACAAGAAGGGGTAAAAAAAAAAAAGAAAGAAAGAAAGAAAGAAAGAGAGAGAGAAAGAGCGAGAAGAGAAAAACAAATTGCAGGAGAGTTGGTACAGATCTATGAACTAGCACAGCGAAAAGAGAAGAAAAGCCGAAACAAAGGACAGGAGACAAGAGAAGTCCTTCTCAAATGCGCGTCCTACAACAGCACAGCACTGAGTCAGGAGGCTCCCAGGCCCAATACCTGATGCAGCCTGCTCAAGCCTTGCAAATCTCCAGCCATGGTATCTTTCAGCTGCTTGTCGATCCAGCCCCAACTGGCACCGCCTTCGAAATCGATCAGCCAGGCGTCGCCTTCGCCATCAATCACCACATATGCCGCCTTGACATCTCCCCAGCAGAGACCCTCCTGATGCAGAGTTTGCACGGCCTCGGAGACCTGGTCATACCACTTCTGACGGTCGGCGAGGCTCATCTCGCAATCACCGAGAATCAGACGATCCAGACTGCGGGAGGACGGGATGCACGTCATGAGAATCCCATCGAATATCGTATCCAGGCCGATGACCCCTTCCAGCTTCGGGGCCCGGAGAGTGGTGTGTCCTTTCCTGCTCAACGCTTCCAGCTTCCGCAACATCGAGATCTCCCGGACAAACTCTGGATCTCTGGCAAGCTTGTAGACATAGGCCCGCCCGTTGATGGTGACTTCGTGGACCTGATTCGTCAGCGAGCGGAACCGCTCGACATCCGACAAGGCAAAAACCGGAACGTCTTTGACATCCTCCTTGACCAGGCCCCAGTCGACTCTCGGGGGCTCCGGCTGGAACGGTTCGAATCCGGGCGTGTCTGCGTCCTCCCCCGGAACCAGCTGGAAAAGCCGGGAGCCGTGTGTTAGTTCGGACTCAAAAGTGTCTCTGGCCTCGTCCGTCTTGGTCGCCGTGAAGACCGGTCTACAGGCTGATTCCAACCCTTCGAGGAGTTCCACCCAGGCCTGCCTCTTGTAGAGATCGAGGTAGCGATGGACAATTGTTTCCCAGAGCCCTCGTGCGGGTCGTCCGGGGACGGAGGAGGAACGATGATCAGGATGCAGAACTCCGTCTCGCGAAGGGTGGCCTCGTCCTGAACTGCGAAAGCTACAGCAGCCACCGCGAGAGGGCCCGGACTTTCGAGATGTCCAATTTGGCTGACCCTGAGGCCTGGACGTAGCGGTGTGCCAGGGCCAGAGGTAGAGGCAGAGAAGCGCATTTGAAAGTCCTCTAGAGAAGGGTGCATTAGCCCCAGGTCTGTTCAGCGCTGCAGTGAACAACTTACCCCAGTCCGCCTGGTTATCGAATCCGCAGCCACTGTATTTCAAGTTGGCCCAGAACTGAAAGTCGAGGTCGACGTTGTCTTTCGGCGATTTGGCTGCCATCGTGTTCGATTAGAAGATAAGGTACGTGGTACGTAGTGAAAAATGCCGAGGTAGAAGACACTTAGGGTTGTTTGTGTTGGAAGAAACACACCGCAGAGGATGCAGAGGAACAGCAGCGCTTTTAAAATACATGGAAACAGGGGTCGGTCAGTCATTCATTATGCTGATACAGCAATGAAAATTTGACGAAGGCACTAGAGAAGAAAAGGTAAATAAGAACGCGGCTTTGCGAGATGGCTTGCTCGAGGGTAAATATCGTATACACTGTCTAAGCTGGGGAAGTGCAGTCACCGCATAAGACACTTTTGTACACAGCGTGTTGACTAGAAACCAATAGTTAGTATTAGTTACCTACTCAAGATACTCGTCTTGCATAATTAGATAGAAATCACTAGATACCTGAGGCTTGCAGTTCATGGTGGTGAGCCGAATTAGATCGAGCCGCCGTCTTTGTTGGTGGCGGTGACAAAGACCTTTTTCAAAGGTTGATGTATACTGTTTCCGTAAATAGTACATACAGTATGTGATTTCCTCTTCACGGTGCAAGCCCCTCTGACAGTTGTCTGACCAGACCTGTTTCTTGCAATTTTACCCTGTAATATTCACAAAAATGGACATCAGGAAAGACAGCCGGAAGATACGAGAGGAAGAGGAAAGTATAATATAAAACCGGAATGTCTTTTACAGTTTCCCTGGTTTCATCAATCTGAAGGAGGAAAATAAATGCCTCTCTGCCATCACCCGAGACACGGGATAAACAAATGACCTGTCAAGAATGTGTGACTATGTGAGGCTATCTCTAAGGAGCCATCAATGTAGCTACTTAGTAGGTGGTAAGTAGCCCGAGCTATGTAGTCTGCGTATGCCTTCAGTTATCCATGGGATCGTGTAGTATGATGCCTGAAGACTAGTTTTTACTACATTAATTTATCTTTTTTTTTTTTTTAATTTCTTTTCTTTCAGAGCACTAAGTAACTTTCCAACTCAGGCTCTAAGCTGAGAGCACAGGTAATTTACCTCCTACCAGGCTGTAGTTAGGTACACATGTAGTTAGTACTCAGGGCAGGTGGTACTTATGAGGGCCAGAGCATGCTGACTGCTGATTGGCTGTATATTTTGGCTGCTTCTACACAACCTGAAATGACTTTCGAAGTTGTAGTCACGTGAGCCGCGCTTAGCCGAATGGCGAGGAAGGGGGGCACCTACTACCTTGAGGTAGGTCTTGATCAATAATTCATGTAAGGTGATGCTCCAAAGGGTCCTTGGGTCCTTGGGTCCTTGGGTGCTTGGAAAGATGCTTCTACTTCAGGCCCTCGTACCTAGTAGTAGTAAGTTGTCCACTGTGCCGTGAGCCATGGGCCGGGGGCTTTAGGGCTATACCTCAAAAAGTAGTTGGGACTGTCCCCCGAGTCACCGATGTGGATACCTAATACAGTAACCTTGAAGCTGCAGCTGATCTGCATACTAAGTCATCATTCTCACAATAACCTATACATATACGATAGTACTGCTGGCTGCACGGACCTGCGTCAGCCGCGTGGGCCTGTGCCCGGTGGACTGGCTGCGGGCTAAGCCGCAGCGATTGGAGCGCTAAGTGTCGCTTAACCCGTGTGCTCGTGTACAGATCCATAGCACGGGACATACCAAGAGGCTCTGCGAGGAATCAAGCCTCAGCTGCTGCGAATTGGTTACCCAAACTGATTCTAGGGATCATCCACAGCTGACAGGGATCCAGATTCCACCAATGCTATGGTCTATCTATATCTCCGTAGCGGGTCAAGCTGCCGCCCCCGGAGGGTATTGCAACATGACTATATAAGGCGGTTCTTTTCTTCTTCTTCTCCAGGATCCCAGAACCCAGACAAGCAACTCCAACCCCAATCCTCACTACTTACCTATCCATTGCAGATAAACCATGGGCTCAACACAACCCAGCCTCGAGAGCCTGGGCGCGACCATCGCCGACCTCACCCACTCTCTCGCCGGTCAGCTCAACGCCGCGGGGCAACCGCAGCCATCCTTCGCAGCAAATGCGGCAGCCTCCATGCCCCCAGACCCAAAGATCCAGGACGCTCGCATGAAGCTCCTAGAGACTCTTGAAACCCTGCACCATTTAGTGACAGGACCCAGCGACTTCTGGTTCCAACAGAGCCTGTTTGTAAGTTCTCCCTTTCCCTCCCCTCCACTCTGTCCACCAGAATCTCGATCCTAACCCAGAAAGCCAAACCACGCCCTTCTCACCTTCGACGTCTTCAACACCTTCAACCTCTGGGCCGCAGTGCCCCTCCACGGCTCCGCCAGCTACGCCGACATCGCCCGCTTCACCGACCTCCCCGAACCGATCGTGCGCCGCTTCCTCCGGCTCGCCTTCACCATCTTCGTCTTCGCCGAGGAAGGGGCTCCAGGCAACGAGCGGGTCGTGCACACCGCCGCCTCCGCGCATATGGCGCGTTTCCCGTACGCGCAGGCCTTCCTCGCCCATAATCTGGAGGATGTGCGGCCCGCCGCGACGGTGGGGGTGGAGGCGTTGAAGAAGTGGTTTGTGGGGCGTCATGGGGAGGCGCTACCCCAAGAGGTCACAGCCTGCGCAATCCCGCTGGCGACGGATCATGATGGCCGGCAGCGGGGCACGGATCTTTGGGAGTTTTTGGAGAATTTCGAGCGGCTGCCCGACCAGCCGAGGGGGTTTCGGGCGAAGCGGTTTGCGGAGGCGATGCAGGGTTTGCGGGAGACGAGTGGAGTCATGACTGAGGGGGTGCTGAAGCGGTTTGACTGGGGTGGGTTGGGGGAGGCTACTGTTGTGGATGTAAGTTCTCGCTGCTGCTTTGGGACTGTTCGCAGTAGTGGGTCTATGGGGAGTGCAGCACGGTGCTAACGCAGCATAGCTCGGAGGTTCAGCCGGACACATCAGCGTCATCCTCGCCGAAAACTATCCCAAGCTCAACCTGATCGTCCAGGATCTCGCCGCGGCCCAGTCGGCCTTCGAGGCGAATATCAGCTCCACGCCGTTCGGGTCCCGCATACAGTTTCGTATTCATGACTTCTTTGACCTGCAGAGTTGTCCCGCGGATGTCTTCCTGCTCAAGTCGGTCCTGCATGACTGGTCCGACAAGTATGTGCGGCAGATTGTGCGGAACCTGCTGGGAGTGCTGAAGCCGGGGAATCACTTGCTCGTCTTTGATTTCGTGGTGCCCGCGGAGTATGACGATGCCCAGAACAAGCTGGCGATTCCATTGCCGGTCAGGAAATCGGTCGCGGCCATGGATCTACAGATGCACGTGGCGTGTAACTCGAAAGAGCGGACCATCCACGACTGGACAGATGTGATTAAGCAAGCCGATGATCGCTTTGACTTGCGGGAGGTTTATCTTCCTGCCGGATCGCCGTTCGGGATCCTCGACTTTGTGTTTCGGGGATGATAGGTTGCACTATAATAAACCAGGAGGCAGAGCCTGGGGTTTCCCTAGCTTCGCTATGAGATAGTATAGACTTTAGTTCTCGTTGATAGGATTGAGCGTTTTGTTAGATGTTCCTTTCACTTGACCTACCCTACTAAGCAGTAAATTCATTGCTGCCTTCATCCCCACCTGTTTTCACCCGTTTTGACCTCATCCATTCCAAGTTCCTACGAGCAGAAACATAACTTGGTGCGAGGTGTGTGAGTGGCCCCCGGCTCTGCTTGCCGACCTGCACACTATACAGATTCTACCCCGGGTCGAAGAAACTCGGTTCTAGGCCGAAGAGGAAGGGTCGTGATGCCCTGCCCTAAGGCAGAAACGGTGGCAGAGCGTTGCGCGAGAGCAATCAGCCGGTCGATCTCTCCTCCGAACCATGGGCGGAACGCTTGCAGGAGATCGGTAACGGCATAACATGGCTGGTCCACGATAGAAGCCGTGTGAGGGGGGGCTGAGACGGGTGATGTCTGGCGACGGAATCGATCGCCTTCCTGCAGGCCTGAATCCGGGTGGGTCATTACCTTTGCCCAGCCGGAACTGCTGCTTGCAAGCCAGGAATGGGGAATCACGAGTGTCGCACCGTGCTGTAGCAGCAGCGCGATAGACTCGACGTGGGCCTGGACAAATTCGGCGTCAACAGTGAGATAATCAACTAAGCAACCTGCTGTCCACGCGAGAAATCGTGCCCAGACGGTCCCTCCTCGGTAAGATTCATTAGGGTCGCCTCCGTTTTCGAGCACAAGGCGCACGAGTTCGGGGCTGACCAACGAGTATCCGATACCCAGGGAGCCACGACGCCGGCAGAACTCTGGCTGGAGAACATGGTCCAGGATCGGGCGGCCTGCCTTGTTGCGGACTTGCGCCGGACCGAGACATGCCCTGACATAGCCTCGCAGGTCAAAGTCGATAGCGAGAGTCAGGAAACAGCTTCGTTCATCCGCCCATCTGCCTGCCAGTTTGCCTATGTACCAGCCGACATCCATGCTACTGTTGTGGTCGCTCGCTGATAGGAGAAATTCAATGACTGGGTCCAGCACTCGGGCTGCTCTGATGGCTGGGGCGGACTCCCTCCATCCGGGCACTGCTAGTGCGCTCGCCAAATAACTAGCGATGCCAAAACTCAATTCAAGGTTGATTCCAGCAACCATCAAGGCTTGAAGTTGACAGATTCTGGCGTTGACCAGGTACCGCCTTGCGTCAAAGGGCCCGCCGGTGTATTGATGCAGTAACTCCTGTATCTCAGGAGATCGAAGAAAGTCCCGGCAGCTGCGATGTAAGAAGTTGATAGTTAGCATGAAGGTGTGTCCTATCTCTGCCGACTCCGCAATCTGTATACACAGCGCAGAACTGAATTGATGGCCATCGTAGGCCTCCAGGAAATCCGGAGTGGTAAGGTCAAGAAAACCAGAGAACTCCAAATCAAATACGCACTCCAGCAGTCCCATACACCGACTGTTGAGCCTGCGGTACGTAGAGTCGAGCATAAATGCAAGTCCTTCACGATCGGCTAGATCTAGAATGGGATAATTCGACGGTCCTGCGTCTGCAAAGTCAAGGACAGGCTCGTCAATGAACAAGAGATCAAGCATCCGCAGCGGGTGGAGTGCGGTGAACGCGGTCTCCTCATGCAATGCGAGTTGAATCATTTTTGACGCTTCTCGTCTGTGCAGGGAAGGAATCGAATCAATCATCCTACGGAAGTATTCATCCAGGTCAGCGGGGATGCCGTTGAGCTTTCGCGATAAGGCAGCCATATTATCGCCATCCTGGAGAGCTTCGAGTAGGTCGCGGACCACGAGCCGGACCCATAAGAAAACCCCAGCGGCCTTTTCAGTCATCGCTAAGATTAGTCTGTCTGCCTCAGCTTTCTGGCGCAGGTGAAGATATCGAAAGCGGAGGGATTTGGTAAGCTCGGTCTTGATATAGGTGCTAATATCCTGATAAGTAAGGTCTTCTAATCGTAGTTGCGGTGTGCTGCTGAAGGCATCTCGGAATACGTTCCAAGGCCGGCTTGACAGGCATATCTTCACGTTCGCCATTCCGTTCAGCCCAAACAAAGTTCGGATTACGTCCCGCCGCAACTCGTCGGTGCCTTCATATTCATCTAGGCCATCGATAAGAAGGAGAACTTTGTAGCGGTCTTGCAGTGCGCCAATGCAGATATGAAGTAGACTCAGTAGCTCAGACTGGGTCCATTCCACAGCACTCGAACCCCAAGTTCGGGGATTGTACTTTGGTCCGAGTGTCGTGATGCGAGCTATCAGCTCAGGCTGCTGTTCGAGTATCTGAGCAAGCAAGGATCGCACGAGTCCATCGAAAGACTTCTGCAGCGCATTTCCTGCGTTCCAGAAGTAATATGAAGCTCGAATAACGGTAACCCCACTTGCCCAGGGAAGCATATGCTCCTCATAATCCAGATTTTGGTCCAGGTAGCGCAACAGGGTCGACTTCCCCGCACCCGGTTTGCCGGAAATCCAGTAGATAGGTTCGCTGTCCGTGGGAGCAGATAGCCAAGCCACCACCGAACTCAAGTTTTTGGGTTGCAGGACCCATCGGTAGGTCTTTTCGTGTGCGGTACGAATCTGTTGAGCACGTTCCTGCATCTGCGGAAATTGAATGCTAGCCAAGAACATTTGGTGGGTTTCTGCTTGTCTTCTTTGCTCATCCAGGTTGCTCAGATGTTCTTGTCGATCGAGAATGCCATGGATCTGACGTTGAAGGTAGTCGAGCTGATGCCGATGCGAGACCAGAAGCTGAGTTTCTGCCGCTTGGTTCACGCCGGGTGCCTGCACCTGCTCCAGAACCTGGCGTACGTCGGCTCGGATCAGTGCACAGCGTTCCTCCAGTGCAGACAAGACGTTGTCCTCTAGCTGAGCCGTCGATTGGAGAATCTGATCCTGGCCCGCCACGGTGGCTTGAGTATCTCTACCACGCACTTAGTGACAGTCCAGTCAAGCATCGGCCAGGGACATACTTGAGGTAAAAGAGCAGGGCGGTGTTGAGATTCTCCCGCGCCCGACCAACAGCTTTAGACATAGCTTCCATGCGGTCGCGGTTCCATAGCGTCTTGATGCTGGCCCGGATGGACTCCAGCAATGCATGGGGGGTGCGGAGCTTCAGCTTGTTCAACAAGTCTACGAACTCGATCGACAGACGAAGACACTCTTCGTTGGCCTGTTTCAACCGAGCCAGCGCCGGGGTGAGACTGCCTGGCTCGGTGGAGGTCGGGATCGAGGCGTGCAGGTCGACATTCAAACTGATCAGGCATTGCAGCACTCCTTGCAGATCCTCGTGCTCGCGTGGTTCGCCCGTGCTGGCTTTGCGGTAGTTCAGGGTCAGGGTCAGGGTTTTCTGACCCAGTTCGATGACTTGAAGAATGTTACACGCGAGCGAGAAGGCGCTTAGGGGGTCCATACTGAATGCCAATGCCGATGCCAACAATGGGCACTGAATCGCCTCGCGGGGTGTATGGCAGCCATGGTTGGTTGGAGCGGGGTAATTTAGTCCACAAGGCTGTGCCTTCACTTAGCAGTCGGCGGTTTGTTTTTCCGTGTGCATAAGTATCAGATCTTCGAGCGGTGACAGTGATAAACAAACCCTCCATATGTGTTCTAGAAGGAAGTTGTAGATGGCACAATGAATGGGGTAGGGTATGGAATACCAGGCACTTGTGCCAACAGATGGAGGGACAAGGATGTTGAAGTTGGAATGAAAAGAGTGGATGAACCACAGGAGTATCGTAGATTCATGCAAACACAGACAACAGACAGCGGATAGGAATGTAGAAGAGGATCTTAGATAACACACAACAACTGACTGATACTCACGTGGTCCGCACTGCAGAACTGCAATACACAATACACATATTACCACAGCCCACTGTCCATCATCTCTCGCAGCTCACCAAGAAACTCCTCGGCCGTGAAGCGCCGCATCCATCTGCCATCGTCCTCCCCCTCTTGCTCGCACAGCGCTTTCGCTAACAGCCCCGCCTGCCTCGCAGATAAGCTGCTGCCAAACAAACCAAGCAGAGTGGTTTCGACGCGCGACTGTGTCGCAGCATCAACCACACTCTTCCACACCAGCATACGAAAGTCCCGATCAGCCGACATTTTGCTGGAGACCAATCCCAGGAACGACATCGCCATGGCAAAGACATCCGAGCTCATCGGGTCGTGTTTATGGTCGAGTAGGATCTCTGCTCGTGCGTCAGTAGAGCTTCCGATCCCTTACTTTAATGACCTACCTTGAGATAGATACCCCAAAGTCCCTGCACTGCCTCTCACCTCTCGGGCAGGGGTAGCGCGATCCAGATCCGAGAGGAGGACGTGCATCTCTCCCGTCTCGTTCCATCTATACACCATATTCGCGAGCTTCACGTCGCGATGCGCGAACCCCTGCGCGTGCAGCTGGACCAACCCTTCCCACATCTGCAGCATAGCGGAGCGAGTCCGCTGCTCTGACTCCTCGCTCGACGGCGACCTGGCCGCCCATGAGTGCAGAGTCCCCTGCATGCGCGGCATGACCATTGCATATACCAGTCCATTTGCCGCCTTGTCATCTTCTGGTTGGGGAATGGATACCGTCTCCAGGTAATGGAGCAGGTGATCGCCGTGAATGACATCCATTAGCTGAGCCTCCCACAGCACATGGGGGTGATGCGAGACCTTCACGGCGACATCCTGGGCTTCGTTGAGCCTCAGATGGGACAAGATGCCGGGATAGACATAGCCACTGGCCCCGTGACCGAGGATTCCCCGTTGATCGATCTCGAGTCGGTACCGGTCGGTGAAAAGCGTTGTTTGGTCCGGGTCATCGTCCTCCTGGATGCGGGATGCCGGGACGCGGGATTTGAGGATGTCGATGGTCGCCTGACGGTCCGCGTGGCCGGTAAAAGTTCTGTGATGGCTGGTGTAGTTCTTGTAAGTCTCCCAGGACTGGATGAAGTCGGGAAGTTTGTGTCTGTCCTGTTCTTGATCCACTGCTGGTTGGCTCGAGTGGTTTGCGAGAGCAGAGCTCCACGGTCGACATCCGATTTGTCCGAGCATAAACAAGAACAAACAGATGCCCAGTGGAACTTGGAATACTGACCAGGCAGTTGAGGCTACCATGCTGACGGAGGTTCGGTTAGTCAAACGCGAGACAGAAGTCCGGATCAACGTAGACAGCAGGCATCATAAAGTAGACGCAGATGCTATGGCGGGCATCCCCATCAGGATTCTCAATACTGCCCCCTTCGAGACCTATTATGCTGCATTCAAACGCCAATTTGGACGTCTCTCACAAGGCCATTCATTCACTAATCTCATAGTCACCGAAATTTCCTACACCGGATGCGGTCCGCCTGCAGAATTGGATCCCAGGATAAAGAATTAAAAAGCATCAGCGATGGCCTTTGCATCTATGCAAATCGATCTTCACAGACCACAATCGTGAGAAGCAGCCCGTGTGCCGCTAGCATGGATGATGTCTCAGCTCTGGTTGGGTGACGATCCTTGGAAAAATTCCCCGAAATGCAGCCACATCCCATCACGCCAACTTACTTGGCTTCGGTGCTGCACGCGAGAATAACTAACGATTGATAGTCATATCAATCCCTACCTCGATCAGAGCTCGTATCTGCAAGTCTGATCCCTGCAGAAAAGACTATTGAGACACGGTCTGCAGAACATTGCCGCATACTTCAGCCAGAGAGAGGCCTCGTTTCCTGGGTGCTCTTCGGCAAAGGGATCCAGCCAATCCTGTCGCTTGGTTCTGATACACGGCCGACTGTAGTTGTGTAAATCATGCAAGGCATGGGAAGGTGTTGTGAATGCGTGAGTGGAAGTACGATTTCAATAATTGAGCAGGTGCTTGTCGAGTCCCTTCCGAAGTAGGGAAATCCAGATGGACAGAATAGACTGGGAAACAAGGCTATGACGATTGCGAAACAGGACATCGGGAATCGTAGGTATAAATATGCTGTGATTGTTTCCAAATATCTTGTCAGTGCCCCATTGTCCAGACCATTCCATCCGGTTATTCATCGCTTCAACTTCGTCTTCCTTTCTCCTCTCTTCCGCTGCCTACCACAACAATAATGCTTGCATTCGCCAAGATCATGCATCCAGCTCTACTGCTGGCAGTCCTCTGCGTACTCGCAGCGGCTTTTCCCGCGGACCAGGGAGCCAATCTTGAAAAGCGAAAGGTGGTGAGTCAAGCGAAGACAAGAGATATAGTGGCGCCAGAGAGGAGAAGGCTGACAGTAATCCTGTGACTAAGAGGCTTGATGCCAATATTGGCGCCCATGATGATGTCTAACAGCTTTGAATCTTAGGACATGCAGCAGGGCAAACGATCGGTGAGTTGGAGCGATAAGGAATGCCGAAAAGGAGAAGGTCAAACTGACAGATTGCACGCATGACAGCTCCTCGGTGACAGACCTCGGCGATGGCGAAAGGACAAGCGAGCAGAAGTGAGTTATAGAGGCATGACTGAAACAGGCAGGGCTGACCGTGATCTGGTTTGGGATCAAGGAGCTGGGAGTTAGTCTCAGTGTCGATGCCTCAGTCGCGTTGTTGGCGTCGGCGTCGGCGTCGGCGTCGGCGTCGGCGTCGTTGTCGATAAGCTGATATATCCCAAGGGCTCCGGGCGGCAACGGGTGGAAAATCAGGCGATGTTTATCATATATCTTTCAGATTTTTTCTGTTGCATGGATCTGTCTAGTCGGCGTTTCGTCTGTCGCAAGAGTTCATGGAACGATGAATGCCAGTCCCTTCTATAAAACGCTGACGAAGGATCATCGATGCAGAGGATATAAGAGGGAAAGGACTTTACACCACGTGACAGGCCCTTGATAACCTGCTCGCCTTTATTCCACTAGATTCGACGGCAGGTGATCACACAGTAATCGAGCAACAGATTGGAGTTCTGCAAGGCCAGGCTGATGACCCGAGCCTTTAAACTAGGTATAGAATGTAATCATGCTTCGAAATACAAGAGAAGCAGTGCTTGCCAGTCTTCCAACGCACATGCAATCTAGACGTCAATCATAAGAATAGCCATGCCATTAAATGTTCATGCAAATCTTCCTGGAGCCCGACTTATTTCAGCTCCTGCCCTGCAAGCTCCCATTCCACTTTGCTGATTCCTCCATTCCCCATCAGCCACAGCGTCTTCAGCTCCGGGCCAGTCCAGGCGAAATTCTGAACCGTGTAATTCGTCTGGATTGTGAACAGCAATTCCCCGGACGGGTCTACAATGTCCACGCCATAACCGCAGCCGGTTACAATGTAGCCATTTGCGGCCACTTTCAGTCCATCGGGAACGAAGCCAGGTGCGAGGTAAACGGGCCGCTTGTTATAGGCGTGAGCTCCATCCTGACTCATGTCAAAGGCATAGATGGTTCTGGTGGATGATGTCAGTTATCTTGAGTCAGTGCAAGTAAAAGACAAAGTCTCGAGATTAGTTACCTCCGGTGAGTAGTGTTAAAGGTACTGCCAGGATGTCCGTATTTCGGGTCAACCGGGGCGCTGACAGCAGCTGTGTCGCTGATGTAGACGACTGAACCGTCAGGGGTGAAAGCAATGCCATTCGGCTGTCCTATACTGTCATCGACGACGACAACTGCGCCGGACGAAGTGTTATAACGATAGCTGGCAGCGGGTAGCTGAGGAGGTGTATCGGTTAGGGCATTGAACCAAGAGTATTCTGGAGACCGTTAGCAGATGTGCGAGGAAGGATGTATTGTGCACTCACGAGGATCGGTGAACCATATATCTCCCGTCTTGGGATGAACGGCAAGATCATCAACCGTGTTGAAGTAATAGCCAAAGTAGTTGTTGACCAAGCTGACGGTTTTATTGGTCTCGGGATCCAGGGTTCTTAATCCCACGCGCTGCTCGGAACCTCCAATGGAGGTGTTGCCACCAGAGGCACCCCAGATGATCTTACCATCGTGGAAGGTACCACCATTAGGTGCGTATACGGGTGGATCAGACAGAAACTCGGATAATGTTGGGGGATCCTGGTTTAGGTCGACCACAAGCTGCGGGAGATAGCCAGTAGGAGGAGCCAGCTGCGACAAATACAGCTTGTTCTGTGACGCTACATAGACGGGGGCCTCGTGCACGGCCTCATTCACCGCAAAGACATACTCGTAACTGGGGCTGGGCCCTAAAGCCTCGAGACCTTTCTCCTTGTTGTACACAATGAAATCGGCCGACTTGATGTCGTTCAGCTTTGTCCCGTTGGCTACCGTGGTGTCGCCAAATGTGGTGGGTGCATCCATTGTGGTTAAATTGCGGAAAAAATGGTAGCTAGTTATGCATCAGATGGTCGGTCTACATTTGGACTATGACCATAAGTTACTCACGGTAGGACATTGCCATAGCGATTGATGCATACCACGGAGGGGCCGCAGTCCTCTGAGATGGGCTGTGTGACTCCTGTTTGAGCACGAGCCAGTCCGGGGGCAAGAAAGACCAAAGATAGAAAAATTGACTGCATGATGACTACCGGACTAGAGAACAAAAGCGGTAGTCCCACTATATGGTGGAAGACCGAGCATCCAATTTCATGGCATTGAAACTGATAGAATTGAGCGGGCCAAGGCTGGTACTTATAGATGAGGACCATGCCTCCCCAAATGGAGAGGGTGACCCCAAAAAAGGGAATGGTGCCTGGGATCAACACCGACACCGGTGAGCCAACTTCTCAGTATCCGAGAGAATTCCGTGGGGGTGAAGAAGGGCCAAATGTGGGTGAGAAACCGACTTGGCGGGGGAAACCTCGGCTGCGGGGATGCGTGGCGAGCGATCGGGCCTCGCGTTTCGCCCGAGTATCTGAAGCTATTCACCCAAGCTAACCACAACACAGTAAGGTCATGGACTATCAAGGATCTTAGCTTGAGGGGGCTTTGGTTGCAACTTGGCAGATCGAGCAAATGATTCGGAGTAACTCCGATCTGGAAAAGCAACCGATCCGTTGCCAAGGCAAACCCGCGATATCCCTTGCAGAGCAATGCGTCGGACGGGATTTGCGGACTGGCAGCAACGAGGGTCCTCAATGGCGAATACTTAATGAGCTGATGTCTTCGATGCTGCCTGTTCCGTCACCTGCAGATGCAGTCGACGTCTCCTTTGCGTCCGGATGGATGTCCGAATTGTCTTCCTTTTCGCCCAGCGAACGCTGGATGAGCTTGGCTTTCATGACCGCGCCCTTGTAGCGTTCGTCCACGTCGTTGACGGCCTCCTCATCGTTCATCATCGGCAGAGAAGCCGGGTCGACTAATTCGAGCAGAGTGTCGAGATTCTTGGCCAGTCTGGAGCTCGTCACCAGGTTTGGCATCTCCTTGCAAAGAGATGGGTCCAGCAATCCTTCGCTCGGTTTGTCACTCGTCCCATTCTCCGTTTGCGACTCCGGCACGGCCTTGGCAGAGACCGACGGGTCGGAGTCTGCAAGTCGCTGCGCCCAAACCAAGGCCTTTCCGTACAGTCTTCCGATCTCGACGAACTTCTCGAATCCTTTCTCGACGGCGAACACACTGCCTTCGGTGTAGCCAGCCAAGGCGCCGTCCGCGGAGCCCAGGTTGAAGCCCTCTTGATAGAATTCTTCCTCCAGGTCCAGGAGACTCTCCAGCAGATTACCGTCCATTGCGGATTGAATTTTCCCCTCTTTTTTCCTGGTGGGGGGTGGGGGTGAAAGCCGGAGGGTGTGGGCAAAGACGACTGAACCCGGTAGAACGTAAATAAAAAAAAAACACAACAAAGGAACTCAACCCAGAAAGACTGATTGACACGGAGAGCAGTCTAGGGAAAGAAAAATTCGGAATAGAGCGAAGAACGCGATAGCGAGTCGGTCGGTAGATAGAGAGGTAGATAAGCAAGCGTTGCGGAGAATAGAAAGATCGGAAGAGGCGATGAATCATCCTCCGGCAGCGGCGCAGCGACACAAACTGCCAAACTGCTCCCTCCGGCGTGCAACTTTTACTTTACCCCGCCAATATCTTCACCTCCCCTCCTCCTCGTCTCCCCCCCCTCCTTCTCGCCCTTCCACAAAAATGGCGTCCGACAATTCCAAAATCCTTCCTAAGAAGGGCCAGCGCAATATTCTGGTCACCAGTGCCCTGCCTTACGTGAACAACGTCCCCCATTTGGGTAACATTGTTGGTTCCGTGCTCAGCGCCGATGTTTTCGCCAGGTCCGTCTTGCCCTTCATCCTCCTCAATCTCCCCCACTCATCGATTGCCTGATCTTTCAATCTAACCTGACAGTCAATTAGATACCACAAGGCCGCCGGACACCAGACTCTCTACATCTGCGGTACCGATGAGTACGGAACTGCGACGGAGACCAAGGCGTTGGAGGAGAAGGTGACCCCGGAGGAGCTGTGTGCCAAGTACAACAAGATCCACCAAGAAGTATACGAGTGGTTCGAGATTGGCTTCGACCACTTCGGCCGCACCCCGACGAAACAGCACACCGAGATCTCCCAGGCCATCTTCAAGCGACTCTACGACAACGGCTACCTGACCGAGAAGACCGCCGAGCAGCCGTTCTGTGAGACGCACAACTCCTTCCTGGCCGATCGCTACGTCGAGGGAGAATGCCCTCGCTGCCACTACGACGACGCCCGGGGTGACCAGTGCGACAAGTGTGGCCACCTCCTCGACCCCTTCGACCTCATCAACCCCCGCTGCAAGCTGGACGGCGCCACCCCCGTTCGCCGCGCGACGAAACACATCCACCTCCTGCTGGACAAGCTTCAGCCGCAGATCGAGGAATGGTCCGCCAAGGCCATCGAAAAGGGCGACTGGCCCAAGAACTCCCGCGTCATCACCGAGTCCTGGCTGAAGGAGGGTCTGAAGGACCGCGGGATCACCCGTGACCTGAAGTGGGGTGTGCCCGTGCCGCTGGAGGGCTTCGAGAACAAGGTGCTTTACGTCTGGTTCGAGGCGTGCATCGGCTACCCGTCCATCACGGCCAACTACACGCCGGACTGGGAGCTCTGGTGGCGCAACCCGGAGGAGGTACAGCTCTACCAGTTCCTGGGCAAGGACAACGTGCCGTTCCACAGCGTTATCTTCCCCGGCTGCCAGATGGGCACGGGCGACAAGTGGACGAAGCTGCACCACCTCAGCACGACCGAGTACCTGAACTACGAGGGCGGCAAGTTCAGCAAGTCGCGCGGCATCGGGGTGTTCGGCAACAACGCCAAGCAGACGGGCGTGCCCCCGGACGTGTGGCGGTACTACCTGCTCAAGAACCGGCCCGAGACGGGCGACACGCAGTTCGAGTGGCGCTCCTTCGTGGACAGCAACAACAGCGAGCTGCTGGCCAAGCTGGGCAACCTGGTCAACCGGGTGATCAAGCTGGTGATCGCCTCGTACGGGTCGGTGGTGCCCGAGTTCACCGTGCCGGAGTCCTTCCAGCCCACCCTGGACGAGGTGACCGCCACCCTGCGCCAGTACGTCGAGGAGATGGAGGGCGCCCACCTGCGCGCCGGTGTCGTCAGCGCCATGAAGCTGGCCGAGATCGGTAACGGCCTGATCCAGGCCAACCGCCTGGACAACTCGCTCATCGCCAACGAGCCCGAGCGCGCCGCCGCCGTCGTCGGCACCGTGCTCAACCTCATCCATCTGCTCGCCAGCGTCTTCGCCCCCTACCTCCCCGCCACCTCCAAGGCGATCAACGAGCAGCTCGCCGTCCCCTTCAGCCTGATCCCCGCCCTCGACGACCTCAAGGACGGCTGGAAGCCCGACGCCGTCAAGCCCGGCCACAAGATCGGCAAGGCCCAGTACCTCTTCTCGCGCATCGACCCCAAGAAGGCCGATGAGTGGCGCGACCTCTTCGGCGGCTCCCAGGCCGACCGCCAGAAGAAGGAGGAAGAAGCCGCCAAGATCGCCGCAAAGAAGGCCGCCAACGCCGCCGCCAAGGCCAAGAAGAAGGAGAAGAAGGCCAAGGAGGCTGCCGCGGCTGCTGCTGCTGCTGCTGCCGGCGGCCAACCCGTCGAGGCCTCCGCGAAAGGTGGTGTCGAGAAATCCGATGCCTCGTCCTCCACCGAAGCTGTCGACACGGTCACCGACGGTGTCGCCCAGGTGACGCTTCCCACCTCTTGAACTCCCTTCCTTCCGAATCAACCCTCAAAGAGCATTCAAGAATTGCTAGTTTTCCCGAGGAAAGAAAGTTTTATGTCTCTCTTCTTGCAAGTCTTTTAGAGCGACTTGGGTCTTGTTCGTGGGTGTGGTTGAATTAGAAGCCTTTTTTTTTCCTTTTTCTTTTTCTTTTACTCATTCCATATACATATGCGCAGAGTTGATACGAGATATGATGCAGATTGATTCCAGATTATCCTTTTATTATCTTTTGCTATCGTCGTGATGCTTTCAAATTTCTGGATAGTTCTTCGGGGTTTTCCGTCATGATTACGGGTAGGGTAGGGGCACGGTGCGTGAGTGTGTGTGGCCTGCGGTGTTCTGGCCTATGTAATTTTCGGGTTCTGCCATTCAGGCCTGCTGCTCTATTCAACAATCGTTGAGGCATTTAACATGGGTCTCTCGGTATTATCGAATTGCTCGTCATAGTAGAGATATCGATATCAAGTTTTCTTCCGAAGAATCTAGAATCCCCTCCCCAGCCGTATGACCTTTGCAGACTAACTACCTTGTGCAATGGCGTCTCAGACTACGTTCCCACTACCTTCTATCTTATGAAATCAAGAAGAACCATTTCTAACCTGAAATAAAACGCTCAGATGCATTATTCCCAGAACACAAAAAGATGATGATAAAAAGAGATACATAAAATATGGAGAAAGGGTGGGGAGAAGGGCAGTTAGGTGAGTAAGATCTGACCGAGATAATCCGTGCGTTTGATTGCTCAGTGTCGACCTTGTTGTTTCTTCCGAAGATCTCTAAATAGCGTCCCCCGATATGCCCACAGACACGCACATATGCGTCCAGAAATATCGTTGCACACCGAGCCCTCCCGTCCACGCGCCTTCGTTCTTTCTCTCGGCGTCCAACTTACCCCCCCATCACTGATCAGGTGATTACCGCTTGCGAGTACCGGGTCGGGGCTTGACTTCCTCCTGGGCCACGGGGTGCAACATGACCTTGTTGGGGAGTTGTGGGGTGTTGGCGGAGTAGCCCTTGCTCCAGTCGTAGCTGACGGCGTAGGCGAAGATGGTGCCCTGGCGGTTGAAAGCGGTGGTGGAGATGGTGCCGCCGACCGAGGGGTAACCCTTTAGGCGGTGTTTGGCATCCTTGTCCCAGAAGTGGAAGGTGCCGTCGCTGCCGGCGGTGCTGAAGGTGCCGTGGACGGGGTGGAAGGAGATGGCGTTGACCGAGTAGATGTTGCTGATGTCGCGCTGGTTGGGCGGGGTCTCGCGGTGGCACTTGAAGCTGAAGTTGGAGCTCGAGTCCTTCTCGTCGACGTACTGGATGGCGCAGCGGCCCTCGACACTGCCCACGGCGAAACCCGTGGAGTCGGCGAAGCAGCTGACTACCCGCGTCTGCCACTTGAGGGGGGACTGCATCGTCTTGAAGAACTTGGTCGGCTGGTCGAGGTTGATGATGTTGATGTACCGGTCCGCCGTGCCGACCACCAGCAGCTTGTTCTTGACGTCCATCGTATAGACGCGGTCCTGGCACTCCACCGTCGCGATCGGGGTCTGCTGCCGGATGTCCCAGTACTTTATCGTCTTGTCCCACGATCCCGTAATCAGTAGCGGGCTATTCCCCTGCGGGTTGGGAATCATGTGGCAGCTGCGGATCGGCGCATCGTGCGCCGCCACTTGAGTCGTCGCATTCGACGCCAGGTCCAGCATGCGCGCCGCCTTGTCCGCGCCGGCGCCGACGACTTTCGTTCCATCCTAGGGCAGGGTCAGTAAGCGTTAGTCGCGCGAGTGGGAGGAAGCAGGGCGTTCGGTAGCAATTGCGCGGACCGGACCGGAGGGGGGGGGTTTCGCGTACCGGTGACCAACAGCAGTTCAATACAGGGGCTTCGTGCTCGAAGAAAGCTTTGCCTTCGCTCTGTCCCTGTTCATTGATCTCGTAAATGCGCACCTTCTTGTCCCACGAGGCGACAGCAAGGTGTTCAGCGGCGGGCGAGAATCGAATGTCCGAGATGCTGTCTTCCGGAGGTTGGTTCAGGGCGACATCCTTGGAGATGTCACCGGTGGTGTTGGAGGCACCCGCTGACGACGAAGCGCCGACATTCCCGAAAAGCGACATGACGACGGACGCTCTGAAGGTTGTATATTATGTGGTAAAGGGCGGTTGGCCGGAGGCGATGGAAAGCGAAAGCTCAAGCTCCGATACGCGAGACGAAAAAGGAAAAGCACACGCGATGACTTGGTTGGCGGACGGCAGAATCTGGAGGTAAGGATTCTCAGGCGGCTGGAGACAAAGAATTGGCTTCCACAATGCTTGCTTGCGTTGACTTTTGCAAGCTAAGAGCAGGAGCAGAGCTCGTTGTAGAGGTAGGCGCTAGGGAGCGAAGCACTGGAATTGTTGACGGAGTAGCGAGGCTCGTTTGTCGATGTCGGACCGGATTGTCTCCAAGACAATCCTCGAATATCTTCGATCCTGCCGGGTCACACCGCCTTCCGCCCGGCCCAGCTGCTGACTCAGCCAATGCCCGATGCGGCAGGCGATGGCCATTTCGGGTCGTCACCCTCTAGCGTGCAGTGGAATGGATGCGCACTCCGTAGAGATCTATCAACTCATGCATGCGAGTGATTGTTTCGACTGTTGATGTCTCAGAGACCCTGCTCTCATACCATGTACCATGCTCATCTCTGTATACTGTTTATCGTTGCTGGCTGTTACTGGTGCGGTCCTTTGTCGGTAGCGAGGACCAGTTCTTGTACAAAGTACAGTACAAGCTACAAAATATCCAGTCATCTCCACTGACAACGACTCTGCGACCCCATTTCCTAGTCTACCAATTTACTCATCCGTTCGTACGCGTTGTACACCTACACGGAGATGCGGGACAGGCACCCAGCCATGAGTCCAGAATCCCCTCTCCCCCTCAATGGAAAGTAGGATGGCGACAGCGTCGGGGGTAAAACCGCAGGCGTCGCTGGTCGTGATTCGCAGCTCGCGACCAACCCCGCCCGGTGCTGCACGTTGAGACAGTCTGCAGACCAATGGCCGACCTCCTTCACCATACGATCGACCTCGGATTGACATTCTGGAGAATCTCCAGACCCGGGCGGAGCTTGTCGCAGAAGGTACCGGAGCAGCGCAGGCCAGGGGAGGTATCAGCGCACACATCACACCACCACTCCACCACTCCAAGGCATGATTGATCGAGGGGCCCAGTCCCCGACCAACTATGCATCCCTGACTTTCCTTCTGTCTCTCATCTTTTTTTCCATTATTGCCTGAATGTCCCTTGTGGACGTGGGCGTGGTCATTGTCGTGGTGGTAATACCCCCCTCCCCCCAGTTTAAGCTCACGTGTTGCCCGGAAACCAGGGTGGACTGTACCACGGAAAGCCAGTGTCGATTGATTGGGCTTTGGTGATGGAAAACCACGCAACTTCGACAATGAAGTCATCCATTTTTTTAGGGAAAGGATGATCAATCGGAAGATGGAGGGAGGGGGGTGTGGGTTGGAAAGAGTGGAAAGAGGAGCGAGCGGGTGGAAGCAGATCTCTGGTTTCAGGGTAAATTTGGAAACTGGATTGGTGGTGTCATCAGAAAACCGGGGAGTGAGTGGCAGTAACCAGAGATTTGAGTGGTACGTTGAGTTGGGAAAAAAGTACTTTGTTCTAGGTGTCAGTGTCAGTGTCAGTGTCAGTGTCAGTGTCAGTCCAGTCAGACTATCAGACTATCAGTCAGTCTGTCGATGGAAGTGGAAGTGGAGCAAAGCCGCCCGCGGTGGGAATGCGGGGTGCAGCTCTTAGTGCAATGGGAAGCTCTTAGTGGCCGCTTCCGACGTCAGGAGCTGCTCGTGTGATCTCACTACTATGTAGATGGAACGTACTCCGTACAACAACTTACGATCCGACATCCAGGCAATGGTAGCTGGAACATGTTGGGGTTGATTCTTTTGATGGAGATGATGTTGTAGTGTCTGTAGAGTACACAATCGATGGTTACCTCTAAGGTGTTTACTACTACTAAGTACTGTACTAAGATAGGTATAGCAGAACTACCATGCACAGCATGTACCGACTGGATTCTGACTACTCCTCATAGTAGATGACCCGTTGATGCTCCCAATAGACATGGAACCCGGGGGTTTCATGCTTGGATGCCAACTGGGGAGTGGTTGAACCAGTCCTCGGTCACCTGCCCACCCTCCTTACAACCTCCTCCTCCGCCGCTCCATCGCACTCCTCTTAAAGTTCCTGGACTTCCCCTCGCCTCTTCCATTCTCCTTCTTCTTCTCTTCCTACTTCATCCTTCATCCATTGGAACACTCTCTCATCTCTCATTCACTGCCATCCCATCTCATCCCGCTACTTCCACTCAATTCACTGTTCGGTAAGCTTTCGACCCTGACCCTGGTTTCTCTTTACTTCATCCCATTCCATCCCATCTGTTCCTCCTTCCTCTCACTTGCTCTTCTCTTCCCTCTGTAGCTTAAAAGCTTTCGGAGTCGTAGTCCATTCCTATCCATCTGCACCACCCTTGTTCGTCCCCATCTTTCATCATCATCACCATCAACATCACTAACCAAACGACTCTTCATATCACCAGCCAGTGATTCCAGCCGCATACCATCATCAACCATGTCGGAAGAACTCACCCGAGTCGACTCTGCCGTCGCAGGCCTGACGATAACGGCTAAGGACGAGAAACCCGTCCAGGTCACCAAGGACACCAAGGACACCAAGGACACCAAGCACAGACGTCACTCCTCCACCGCGGAAGGCGTCTACAACATCAAGGAACTCGGTCCGTATCTTGCCTTTGGTTCTCACCTGCCCCACCCCACGCACTAACCATCCGAACAGAGGAGAAGAAGATCGAATTGACCCTGCCCATTGAGACACAACGCACAGGATGGTAAGAGCTCCATCACCACGCTTCCATCCAGCAAACCATGACCCACTCTCTCTAACCATGCACCGTTGTCGAACGAACAGGAAGCTCAATACTTCCCCGTCCACCGTCGAAGACAAGGACATCCTCAAACTCCACCTCGTCAATCCCCCGGTCAAGAAGATCGACCTGCACTTCCCCCTGGGCCTGGAGGTCACGGCCCGCAACATGAAGGGCGTCACGATAAAGGATGCGCTGGAGGCAATCTACAAGCAGTTCAAGAAACAGGTACGTCGGCTCACCACCTACTCACACACACACACACACACACACACACGAAGAAAATAAACTGACCCACACGCAGCCCGACGACATATTGACCGATCCCTACCTCAAAGGTTTCGAGTGGGACAAGGATGACTCCTGGACACGCCTCATTGTCCACCAGACCAAGCAGGGTCCTCCCGCCCAGCCCAGCAGCAAGAAGTCCAAGAAGAAGAAGAACGAGGACGCATAGAGAGGCTGCCCAGACTTGATGCGTGATGCCGTTTCTCCCCACCCTCTACCCTCTCGTAACGAACTACCATGACCTCCTCCCTTGACCCTCTCGCTGTTGTCCGATTGACTTTCCTCTTGTGTACTATCCCCCTATCCGTGGTAGGGAAAATGGAGAAAAGGCAAAAGGCATCGTTGATTAAGCGGGGGGCGGGCAAGGCGGGAGATGCTATCTAATCCTTTGTAATTTTGAAACCCTCTCTATCTTCGCGTGTTTCCAGATTCTCTCTCTCTATGATTGTTCCATCTTGTGGTCACTTTCGTTATTCTCGATCGTCAAGGACGTTGTCTCGGCGCTCATGGGGCCACCGGTGTGGTGTTACAAGGCTGCGGAAAGTGAACCCCCACTAACATCCAAATGAATTGGCTGGGCGTCGAAATGGACGGTGGTACATGTTCCTTTCGACCAACAGATTTCCATCATTTACAAGGACACTTTTGACACTTTTCACCATAATGCCATACCAGGCGGAACCAGCCACTTTGATTTGTTGTAGGCATAGAATCGAAGTATAGTAAGTACGCAGTACTTCCGATCGCTAAGACCCAGGCTAGTGCCGTAGCGTCACGCGCTAGCCACTTGCTAGTCTCCACCTTCCTTCAACTTGGTGCTTCCTCAACTACCTTCAATTCACCTACTTCTACATTCCTCTTGTCTTTATGCGTACCGATGCAAAGTGGTATTCACCTTAATACCTTCCACTGGACGAACGAAAATGATTGTTCCATCTCACCTGTAGCCATGAATTGTGAGAATCAACAGATATTAGTATTAGATGCAGGCAGCAAACCACCATCCACAGAAGGAAAGAAACATGCTTATTTGCAATAACGGAAAGCAGACGAAAGTAGACAGTGAAATTGAGAAAAGCCTCAGACAGCCCAACAATGCATCAAGCAAAACACCCGCTAAACTCAAATGCAATGGAGCGGCAAAATGATTAGAAGGGGCCGGAAAGGGGAAACAGAAAGACAGCATAAGGGGGATGATAAGTATACAACAACAAACACGGTCCGGGTCATCGTCAATGGCATAAAGTGTGGAGAGATTAGGTTATGGAGACTGAGTGGGTCTAACGCCCGCGTCCGATGCTGTCGAGAGGACCCCCACCACCACCACCACCACCACCACCACCACCACCACTCCCAAACAACACCAGGACAATCTCGTCTAAGATCGTGAACGCCAGATGGGCATTCAATCGCGGGTTGTTCAGTGTGGCGAAGATGCGCCGGGCCGCGGCTTGCGCGTTGGCCCGCCCGACGACGTTGCCCGCCAGGTCGGGGATCAAGGTCGCCAGGACGAGGCTGGCCTCGGTGCGGCTGCGGAGGCGTTCGGGTGGGGTGCGGGCTTTGCTCTGGCGCAGGGTCCCGCCGGGCCACATGGTGTCCTTGGCCAGGGCCAGATAGCGGAGGAGAGAGTCGTCCTGCACGAGGGAACGGGCGCCGTCGCGGACCTTGCGCTCGATGGTGCCGCCCAGAAGTTGATGGATGACGACAACGACGGCGCGCCCGCGCAGCCAGTTGTTGCCTTTGTTGAGTTCGAAGGCCTCGAGGAAGAGATCGCAGATGGGTTTGATGAAGGGCTCGAGGTCGCGGTCCTCGAAGGCGTTGAGTTCAGCTTCAGCCTCGGCGGCGGTGACGGCGTCTTCGGGGGAGAGGGGCACAGTGCTGGTTGTGTTTGAAGTGGTGAGGTTGCCATTAGGATTGGTGTTGGTGGCGGCAGAGATGAGGTTTTGTCCGGCCGTGGACAGTTGGTCGAGCACGCCAAAATTGCCGAGGAAGTCGTCCATGCCGTCGGCGACGGAATTGTAGATCCGGGTTACCAGGTCTTTAGTCTCCCCGTCACGGGAGCTTTGTGTCTCGTCGCGCTGCGTGATTGCTCGCTGGGACAAGAATGCTCGCAGGTCTCGGCTGCGGCAGACTTCAGGGAGGAGGAGCAGTTTCTGCAGGTATTGTTCGAGGGCTAGGCGTCTCTTCTGAAGGAATTCCTTTTGGAGCTTCAGAACTACCCGGCGGCGTGGGAAGTCCAGATGCCTCACGGACGGGTATCTCATGCGTAGTTTAGTGTGAAGTTCATGGAACTCGCTATAGCGACGCGCGACCGCCCAGGATGCCGCTGGCATTTGCTCTCCGGCATTTCTTTGCACTTCGATGACATCTTGGTGTCGGTCAGTTCGTTGTTCGATATCTTGACATCTATGAAAGGAGCGCATGTTCTGGACTTACACATAGCGAATTCTCGACCGTCCTCCTCCTTCCCTACTACGATGGATTTAATCCGGACCGTTGATCGGCCGTACAAGCTGTTATCGCTCTCTTGAATGATGTACTGTTGCCGTTGCATTTCTTTCCGGTGAATCTCACGCTGGATGCTCGCCTTAGATTTGCGCAGAATTCTCAATTCTGCAGTGTTGTTTGTGAGCTCGGCTTTCCGAGTAAGAGTGTTGACGACAGATTCTTGCGATCCTAGCTTCTCAATCTCGGTTGTGAGCGCCTCAATGGCTTCCGTCAGTCCTAAGTCTCCGGGCGCAGCTTCATGAACTTCATCAGCCGGGTCTTTGTCTGATCCCAGAGGTTCTTCATATTCATCTTCGATGAACTTCTGCTGGTCGGCGAAAAGATCATCGTCAAAGACGCCATGCCGTGAAGATCGATCGATGAGTCCGAGCGAGGCAATGCTCGGTTTGGCCCGTTCATCTAGCCGATTCTCCGCGCGAGCATACTCAGCCGAGCTGCGCGGAGAGCGTGGGAACAGATCACCGGCTGAAAGACGCGTTGGAGATGACTCTCCGCTCTTCAGATCTTCCAATCTACTGTTTCCGGGCTGGTTTGTGATAATATCATTTAAGGCAGCTTCCATCGTCTCGATCACCTGATTCTGATTCGCTTCATTGTCGCCATTCTGCGAGTCCTGTCCAAGACTCTGGGTCGACATGGCAAGAGGATCGGTGTCGTAGTCGTCATCAAACAAGGGAGCCGACCTTTCAGAATCAAATGAACGTCTTGAGGAGTCATCGTCATCGAGCTTCTTGCCCATACTTCGTACATCGCTTGATGACACAGCTGCACGTCTCAGATCTTTGAGTTTGGCACTTGCTTGTGAGGAGGTACGGGTCATCAGCGGAGGGAGCGGTCGTCTCTCGGGAAGATCGGCGGTGCTGGGGGATTGAGGAGGCACATAAGACGCAGACTGAGAAACTTCATCTGACGCAAGGTATTTGTAGTAAAGATCGGACTTCTTGAATTTGGTATAATAGGTGCTCTGGAGCTCCTCGAGTACCGCAGACTGAGTCGTCAGAATTACAGTCCGTGCTTTACGGTACTGGTCCGCAGTGGCTCGCTTGCCTGCGTTTAGGAACGCTTTCACTGCTCGACGGGATTCTTCCGGCACTTTCAACTCAGGTTTGTTCAGGTAACGCTGGCTAATCAACGCCATATCATTCTGGTCTGTGGGCGTCCATGATGTTGAGGTTGGAGAGTCCTCGTCTCCGAAATCATCTTCCAGGGGATTGCGGAACCCATCAACAACGATCCAGAACTGCACCAGAGACATCAGCTTTTGACGGTCCATAAACTCCATGAAGTAAGAAAGTCCTGAGGCATCGTGCATCACGTCGACCAACGATGCCTCACGAGATGCGGAGTTCTTGCGCCGGAAGTGGGATGCTGCCGCCGAGGCGTGCGACACACGGCTCCCTGCAGGCGTGGAAAGCTTGGTTACTTTTTGATCCAGAACCCTCTTAGCCGTTTCCAGCCTTTGTAAGTAGGTCGCATCTTGTCCTTCTACCATAGATTCTCGCTTCAGCTGGCTTACAATGAGAGCTCTGAACCGTCTAGCATCGGAGATGTTGTCGCAGCGCCGGATCGCTCGCACCAATCTCTCAAAGGCTCTTTCTGAATCATGAGGACCTAGACGTGGAAATTGGCTCCCGCGCTTCGATCTTGGTGCTGGTGAGGCGTGTTCATCTAGTGCCGCCCGCAGCTTTCGAACCGTCTTTCGGTCCTGTATGGCAGTGCGCCCGTAAGCCTCCACCAACTGATTCCACGTGTCTGGGTCTGAAAGGGCCGCAACAATAGGATACAGTACGGCGCATGCGAGAATTTCTCGCACTATGACGGACACAATGCGGCTATTGAGTACCGAGGCCGGAAACAGTTTTGGCAACAACCCAACGGTGATTTTGCGAAGGTATTCTTGCTCGACGAGCTTCTGGTCGGACAAGGCAACTCTCGCTGCCGGGTGTATATTGCCCTCCCGATACTTGCTCGCTATGGCCAGATCCAGCTCGTCCGACTCGGTGACATTCCGAGTAAGATTTCTTCCCCGCACCAATCGCTCCGCAACATCGAACTCCTTCAGGTGGGTTGTGAGTATGGGGAATATGCGGGAGACGAGAAGCGAGACTAAATCCTCTGCTAGCAATCGCTCGCGCAGGTTTTCAATGGCGGTTCGGATCACTCGGTCGACCTCGTTCACGAATGCGGGGTTCGGGCTAATATGTTGATACCACGACGCGACAAAATCGCGCGTGGCTAGACTTAGAACTTCATCAATGCCCTCTGAGACCACAAATGACTGAGGATAAAGCGAGTCGGGTTTGTAGATTGCACGGTTCTGTACACCTCGCGCTTCTTGGTCCCAATGGCGGCGGGTGAGGAAGGCGACGGGGCGCTTGTTCAGGGCGGGGGACGCTGCATCAGCTGTAGGTCGCGTCGTAAGACAAATAACAAGAAGTAGTGTGATTGAGGTGAGAAAGACACCTAGGACCAGTGCATGGGCCAGGTATCTGAGCACAGGCAGCCACTGGGTGACCAATCCCCAAGCTATGAAAGCACCGATGGCCAGCAGGATGTACTCTTGACGCTTGAGGGCCATTGTCCCCGGATCAGTCGTACTGCCATGCCGGGTTAAGCACGATAAGAACCGAGCATAGACGTAGAATTTGACATGTTACTTGTTTCGGTGTATTTTTGAGGTCTCAACTAGTTTCCCCTTGACTGAAACAATTTTAGGGGGGATATTATGATCTGGTGTCGAGATAACCAAGTTAAGTTAACCACGATGAGATAATGCATGGAACGATGGGGGGATGATAAGATGCAGGCGGTGAGGAAGTTTGGTTGATCCGGAAGCCGGGGCCTCCCTGGTAGAGGATGTAATATAACAGTACAATACTGGACAAAATACCCGCTATACTACATTGGGAGTATTGTCAACAACGTAGCTGGAATAAGCATTGGTTATAAACACGGAGACACCCAGTACGAGGCATAGCACGCTTGAAGCATAGAGAGTGCATTTGAATCGGTACAGTTCTGAGTGCAGTGACTTTATTGGAAAAAAAAAAGGAAAAGGAAAAAAAAAAAAAAAAAAAAAAAGAAAAAAGAAAATCCGAGGGTCACGATGTGCACATGCAGCACCAAATGCAGACCAGAAAGCGTTGGGGGCCTCGGAGCCTAGAAGTAGGAGTAAACGACGTCATGCCGCTTTGGGCTTCTTCCTTCTCCACCACCGCATCTCTAATGGTCTTTCCTGTTCCTCGTCTTTCACTTCTCCCTCTCCTCTCCCTCTCACTCTTTCTCTCTCTTCCTTTCCTCTTCACTCTTCTGTTTCTTCTCGGAGCTGACAATCACCCTCTCTTGTATTGTGTCCTGTTCTGCAATATGGCGTCCCTATCCAACTTTGTCGACTTGTCTCAACCATCCCTGCAGTGTATGTTGTCAATGAGTTCTTCCCCGGTTCTCCCCCGCATGTGATTCTCAACTCCACTCTTTGTGTAGGGGCTGCGTTGTCCATTGCCTTCAACCCCATTTTCTGGAAGTAAGTACTGATGATGAGAACTTTTCACTCCTGACTTTTCTCTTGATTAGACTAACGTATATCTCAAATCCAGCATTGTTGCACGTGCTGGTTGGTCCCCACACTTCTTCCCCCTTCCAATTAATCAGGTCTGCCTGCCAGCCTGGCGAAAATTCGCACAAATTCACAACTCTTGGTTCGACCTTTCAGAATGACTGAAACTCATTCTCATCTCATCCTGTAGAGTATCGCAATCACTTTCTGACTCGTATCTTCGGTGGTAATCCCTATTACGGCTGCTACTTCCTCGCCGTCACCATTTTCGGCATTGGAATCCTACGCGACCACGTCTACCAAACGGCCCTAGCAGACCAGCCTTACTATGCCCCAGTGCACCAACCCGTCCTCGGCGGGCTTCTCTTCTCCGTCGGCTCGGTTCTCGTCCTATCCAGCATGTGGGCGCTCGGTGTGACCGGCACCTACTTGGGAGACTATTTCGGAATCCTCATGGATGCACCCGTCACTGGGTTTCCCTTCAACGTCACCGGCTCGCCAATGTACTGGGGAAGCACCCTCAACTTCTTGGGTGTAGCCCTGTACAGAGGTAAAGTCGCAGGACTGTTCTTGACGGCCGAAGTTTTCATTCTCTACTGGTTCGCTCTCCAATGGGAGGAGTAAGTATTTCCCTTTCATCCAACTGTTCTCTCCGAACCCAGCCCCCTCTCCCCCATCCTTTCCTCATCCATCATGCTCCGGGGACCTCAATACCACGCGGACTATCAGCCAGCCTCTACTCGACCATCCCAGACGCGACAACCCCCAGGCTCCCTCCCCACCGTCCCACGCGAGCAGTCCCTGCCCAGACGCGATTTCTGATTTGGAGAGATATTTCCCTCAAAACTGGTCCTCCACAATCAATCACCCAACTAACCACAAACCGTCCGCATGTAGTCCCTTCACTGCCGAAATCTACGCCAAGCGCGAGCGCGAGCGTGCCAAGGGCAAGCAAGGCGGCAAGAAGAACCTGTAACTTCAGCCAGTACCTTCCGACAGGCAATTCGATATTCGATGTTCTGTTAGGGAGCAGTGGTGCCCCTCCCACCGCGGGCCTTCCCTGGCACTGATATACATCATCCCATGCGGATTGCGATGCAGCTCTCTTTCTCCCCAACGCGCCAATGAAAGGGAGCTCTAGGGCGTCTTCAACACATCACTAAGCCCTTCTCGCTCTCGCATGAAATCGGAATCACCACACCATCAACCTGCCTACTGTCCCCCAACACATAACCTCACTCTAAGGCAGCCTCACCGGCAGTCCGTCCAGCAGAGGGAGTGAAAAATGCACCCCCCCCCCCCCCCCAACCCACAGTATTCCTCAACGATACATGACCACCATTCCTCGACTCTCACACACCACAGAACACCATAATATGCGGGAAACGGAAGTGAGGATGGAAGAGTTTTACACCAAAACTGGGGAGATAAAAATTGTTTCTATTCTTTTATTGTATTTTCTTTTTCTGAGCTTCGATTTAGATCTCATGGTTATTGATGTATAGATCGCATTGATGGAGTATGTGCCCGTACACTACTAAGTGATTGTTGTTCTCTGTACAAAATAATTGGATATATGATAGGAGCGTAGGTAAATTGGGGGGTGGGTATCAAGTGTGTGTATGTATGTGGTGTGTGTATGCAGTGTGCTTGTGCGCTACATGCAAACTTTCCAGAGAAATGGAACAGGAAGCAAGGAAGAGGGCTTGGTCATCATTCAGTCCAGAATCATGTCATGGATAATCAGTGCCTCAGAAGGGTTGAACACCGCCAACTCCGCGCTATGGGTTCTCTAAGATGGCATTAAGATAAGAATCGATGCCTGCATTCGTAGATGAGCGACAAGGGAAAAAGAAAAAAGAAGAGGTCGGCCGTGAGAGAAAAAAGAGCAAATAGACGAGAAGACAGAGGCTAAGCTCGTCGACCTCTGCCTCGCTTGTTCGACGTCCGACTTTCTTCGACAGGCTCAATGTCGTCTTCGTCCGCGCCCTTCTTGAGGTCCTCTCCTTCGGCCAGACCCCATTTCTCACGATCGTACCAGTCTTCGCCATCGCTGAGTTCGCCGACGTGGCCTTCGGCTTTGCACCATTCAAGTACATCTTCCTTCATGCGGCACGCGCGGAGAAGGCAGTCCAACATGTGCTCAAAGCCGCGGACGGTCTCCTCTTGCTTCTGAACATAGGACCATAACATTCGGCGGGTATCTTCGGCTTCGTTAGGGGGTAGGCCGAAATTAGGGTCTGGTCGGACGGATTCGGGGATGAGGAACAGTGGATGGGGGGTGGGTAGACTGCCCAGAGTGTCGTCGGATGGGGCAGGGGAGAGGGGCCCCGACTCATCGTCCTGTTGAGGATTGGCAGCGTTGGTCTGCGCACGTGTTGTCATGCGTCGAGGGGGCTCCGGCGTTATTCCATCATCCTGCATCTCTGCGTCCTTATCTTTGTCGTCGCCCGCAGCTTCAGGTCGATGTTCGGGGTCTGGCTGTGTAACACTGGTAGTACCATTACTGTTCGGGTCTGCCTTCCCTTCCCGGTCAAGAGTGCCATCGGAATCAGGCAGCCTATCTTCAACTGCCTTGGTGCTGTTCGCAAGGTGATTGCCATTGACCTGTGTTTCTTGCTTGGTTGTTTCCGAGTGATGTGGCAGGTCGCCAACGGGCGTGTCGACTTCCTCCGATTTGGGCTCCCTAGTCTGGTCGAGCTTTGGGAGATGATGCACCTGGTTCGTGCGGTGATCTTGAGCATCGGCCATCTCCACGTCTTCATCAGCAGCAGGCTGAGACTTCGAGGTCTCATTCTGAGCAACATGAGACGGTTGTGATGCTTCTGTGACCGACGAGGTTTCCTGTGCGCCATCATTTTGCGTTGTAGGTTTGCTTGTCGGTAGTGGTGCAGCCGTGCCGTTCGGTCCGCTCTGGTTCAACGATGGACTATGCGTACTGCGAGCCAATCGGGGCTCGAAGATCCAGCGATCCGCCGACGTCTCAACCATACCGCACGCCATCCAAGAACTATCGCCCAAGAACTGCCTGTGCAGATTTCTCGCCCGCCATAACAATGCTCTTTCCTGGCGAAGTTTGGCTTCAATCGCCTGTGTCATGTGCAGCAGTGCTTTCGAAGTATAGGCATGCGCCATGGAAGGATGAGTCGGGAGTTCAGAAGGATGCTTCAACGGGCACATGAAATCTAAGAACAAACGACGGAAAACAATCAGCCACTTAGGTTCTCTCTCACGGTCAGTCTAGGCAAGGTGGGTGTAGTCCCTTACTTTCGAGCGCGATCTCAGAGAATGGATTCTCTTCCGCCGCCGCAGCATCTGCCTCAGAATCTTCGTCGTCGTCGTCAAGCTCATCACCTTCCGAATCGTAGCGCACCGGATTTCGCTGAAGGATGTAGCGCGTGAACCCTCCATGTTCGATTTTCTATGAAGTCCGGACCCAGCGACGGTCAGCCTGCTTGCTCGCGCTCTCTCCGTGTCCATCCTGCACTACGCTGCTCACGATCATTCGACGCACGATGATCGAGAGAGAGAGAGGAGACGCAGTGGAGAACGACTCACCTGCTTGTAGAGATCCTCCGGATGAATGTATCCTAGTGCTCCCTCTCGGACGAATTTCGCGTTTGCCCGAAGCTTGTTGCCTCGATTTGTCGGTTGGGTGATGGGGTCGTCAGGGCCGGAATCTACCACAGCGAGAGAGGAGGATCAGCCAAATTCTCAACAACAACAATAAGACCTAGATCTGGGAGACGTAGACATACAGTCATTTTCCTTGTGCAAGGCCCTTTTCATGCCAAGGATCGTGTCGAGGATTAAAGCCTGCTGGGTCATGGCTGCGATTGGAGCGAACGGACAGCAGTCGCACTACCAAGCAGCCGCACGAGCAGGAAGAGGGGAAGGGACTGGGGGTTTGAAATGACAATGCTGTTGGTACGAAAGATTTTTGGAAGAGGCCGATGATGAAGGCAAATAATCGGTTATGAGCCCGAAAGTAGGGAACGAGCGTGAGAAGATGGGACGTTGTTAGAGCGAAGTGGGAGGAGGGAATCTGCGCAGCTCTTCCGAGAGCAAGAGAGAGACTGAGAGACAGAGTCGCTCTCCGCTTAACGGAATGGGGAGCTGCGGGCGTCGCTCCGATCGCCGCCACTAGTCCGTTGCGGGTAATGCGTGATAAGGGCTGGGATCACGTGCGTGGCTGTTTCTTACATAGACACAATCCATCGTCATCATCGTCATCTTCAGGCCGTTTTCTGTATCATATCTCCTCACTTACTGCACGAAAATCTCTGCTGAGCTAACCTGAATATCAATCTTCTCTATCTAGCTACCTCATATATCAATTCACATAGATCAGTTGCATGGCTAGCCCTAGTCATCAGCATCTACCCAGACCAAAATCCCTTTCTTGTCCGTCCGCATATCTTCCGTCGGTAAGACTCGAAGAGTCTTGTTGAAGTATGTATCAACGACAACAAGCTGTGGCTGGATCCACAATCCTCGCTTGGATGCCAATAAGTTATATCGAACGGTCTGTCTACTCAAGGGCACCAACTGGACCACGATCGTCTTCGGTC
Organism: Aspergillus uvarum CBS 121591; assembly: GCF_003184745.1. Lineage (NCBI taxonomy): Eukaryota > Fungi > Ascomycota > Eurotiomycetes > Eurotiales > Aspergillaceae > Aspergillus > Aspergillus uvarum. The sequence continues at coordinate 109,627 of NW_020291321.1, forward strand.
CACTGAAGGCGAAGTTCTCGCTGGCCTCCATGGTCAAATTGAACGTGAGGAAGTGCATCGATGGATTCTCCAAGGTGTATTCCAGGTGAATCAGGCCGGAAAGAGCACTTGAAGGTCTCGCTGAGGCCAGCACTCGAGGCTCCCCGGTTGGGATCATGAATCGGGGGATGGCGAGGGTCGAAGCGGTAGTAGCCGGGTGAGAACCATCATCTTCAACTGCGCTACGCCTCCAGTGTATCTCAAGCGCTAGATTTAGGGTGGTGGGTCGTCGGTCGCCGAGGATCTCCTTTTGGATGTCAAGAGTGAAATTGGACGCCCGAAGTTCCTCGGGTTTAATCTCCACAGCTTCGGGGCTAACAATCTCCTCCGAGCCGATATGACAGGTCGAAGCCCCACCGAGTCCCAGCATCACAACCGACATTTTTTCAATGACGAGAGGCTCCAAGGCAAAAGAGACGACCTTGGAATTCAGGCACCATCGCTGCTGGAGGCCTCCCGGGGTCGAACCCTCTCCACTGGGGAGCAGGTCATCATCAACAGTAAAGAAGTCCGGCCAGGGCTCGGGGTGGAGCCGTGGGAGAAACTCATAATTAGCTTCGAATGGTCGGATTATGGACAGATTGACCCGCGTTGTTGCGATAATGGGTGTCTGAACATCAGACACGAGGTTGTAAACAGTAGATATGTCGAGATCATAGTTCGAGGCATCAATGGTGTCGGTCAGGACGATGGCCAACTCTCGGTGACTCGAGCTTTCCATCAAACCTATTGGCCGTTTGATGAAATGCGATACCCCTTCAATCGGTGTACTTTGACCAGAGCTCGGTGTTTCAGAGGATGTTGTCTCATCTAGCCATCGGATTTTGGCCTTCGAGTCTGGGTGACCAAAGAGTCTCGTTTCCGCTGAGACTTCTGCAGCCTCATCTTCTTCATTGTGGAGGTCAATCTTGAGAATTATTTCCTCATCTGTGTAGTATGTATCGCGCATGTTCAGCACAGATATCCGTATCTTCGGCGGTTTCGGAAGTATCTTGCACCGGCCAGGATCCCGACCTTTGCCGACGCGACGACGGGTAGGACCTTTCGACGTAGTCTGCCACCAAAATGCTTCAGGTTGATTTATGTCGTTAATAGCAACTGCGAGGTCAAACTTCTCCTCGTCGATGACGAGTGTGATCGAAGCCACGCGCGATTCTCCTGCCTCTCTGGGGATGCATGTCAACTCATACACTCTTGTTTGCGATGGAGCAACAGTTAGGTCTGCAATGCCGGTCAACGCTGTTAGACCACTGGTAGGTGACAGGATAGAGGATTGGTCTGCCGAAACACTTGGATCACGCAGGGAAGGCGCCGATATTCTGCACTGCGTCACGGTATCCACTTCCTCGTTGCTCGTTGACTGGAGCCTGATTGGACGCAGGCAACCTTCGAAAGCAACTTTAATCTCGGAGAATATGATGGGCGCTGATGATGCTTGAGCGCATGATGTTACAACAAGTTGTCCTTTCAATGGCTCGCCAACATTGCCTTCTGACTTCTGAAAAACGAATGACGCCGTCACTGGTGGACAAATCTTAGCACAATAGATCGCACAATCCTGAAGCTGCATCTTACCGCATGAGACAATATCCTCTGCAAGCAGAGCAACCGATGGCTTTGGTTTCGTCAGAGGAAGGTCTTCTAGGCTTCTATGTATATCGTAGTGCCATTCAGGCCGGGACGTGAAAGCTAGTAGGTAATCAGAAGGTGGGCACAAACCAGATAATAGCGAGCCCGAAAGCTGATTTTAACCATGTGATCTGGTTTAGGGTGTTTCTTACCTCTGTTGAGCAGCTCCCAGTCAATCCGCAACATCAATTCGGCGTCATTTACTTGCGAGGCACTTTCTCTCAAAGCCCAGCCGGCTTTTTCCATGAGCTGCCACCAACCCGTGTGTCGCCATGTCAAGGTTGACCACAACGGTTTGAGAATCGCATGGGCTTCTGACCATGAACCCACGCGCATATACTCTTCTGCGATCTCCAAGGTGATGCTTTCCGTCTTTCTTAGCTGGTCACGCTTAGCAAATTCTTCCAATGCTGCTTTCAGCGCATCTAGTCTCCACGCGGAGTGATCGAAGCCGCTTGTTCCCGACTTAGGTGCTTCAATATGCGGTTCAGGCACCAAATATGTGTCATACATGTAAGACTTATTGGCTATCTGGGAAGCAGGAGACTGTCCGGGCGGCATCCGATCTTCCTCAGGAATCTGCTCGGCCATGATGCGCCGGTAATTAGCATGCTTGGCTGCTCGATACAACCAGTAGCCCTCATGGTGAAGCTGCTCCCACGGCACTTCAGCGTCCAAGGTGGAATTAGTCGGGCTAAGTGGAACAAAAATCGAATATTGCTGCTGAAATTGATCCTGCCGGATCCCAACTGAGGTAAATTGGGGAATCTTGGCCTGACGTATAAGCTGCGCCATGACCATAGACCATCGAGCCTCCCATGCTTCCCATCCATAGTTCTTTGTTCCTTTGCCACGGCGATTAAGAATGTCGTGTGAGCGTCTTCGATGATTGCCCCATGCGCGCACCGCAAGGGTAGTCTGCCCCGTCCATAAAAGGCAGCGTATGATGCGTATAGCGAGAGCATCCCCAAGCAACCGTGCATCATTGAATCGAGGATTCCAGCCAGCAATAGACTCAAACACTTCTTGGCCGAATAGAGTTTCATACGCGCTCTCATAGTTTCTCAGTGCTGCATCGATTTCCCGACGGAATTCCGCGAAGATTCCCAATTTGAATTCGTACCTTACATTCCATCCTTGACTCGATAAGGTCTGGGACGTGCCGCTTGTTGGTGGTGCCGTCGGGGGAGGGATCGTTCCTCGATTGCGCTTTCTCCTGGCGTGCTTAGACAGATCTCGATAATATTCTATCACAGATGGCTGAAGGTGAGATAACAGAGATACGGCAAACTCCTTCAATTCCATAGGTGTGGCATCTGACGGGAGCAGGAAAAGTGATTTCTGATCCAGATTGGTGGCTCTCCGAATGCTCGCTACCCGATCTTCGGCATCACTGTGACGACTGTCTTCGCTATCTTCGGACAATAGAACAACTAGGAAGCGGGTTTTATAGCCGGAGGACTGCCATTGCTTCTTCAGTCCATTTATCTCAATTCTGAGTTGGTTGTCGCGCAGGGAATTCATATTAGGGTCCGCGCAAAACGGAAAGAAGTTGATTACCGCCGCAGGGACAAGTCCTTGGTGTTTGGTGACCCACAGAGGCGTGAGCAGGCCATCAGGGAATGTAGGTGAAGCGGGGGTCAAAGGTGAGATCGGCGAGTGAAGTATGAATGAGGTTCCGCGCGGTACATCGTTTTCTTGACTGGCTCCGGGGCTCGTCGGAGGGGACACAGGCGGGGGATCAGCTTTGCGCGGAGGTAATCTATAAGACTAGATTGAAATCAGCCTAACCCAGATCTTGCACATGGTGATGAGTCGATGGGTCGTGAGCCAGGGGCATAATTGCGTGGTAGTTGCAGCTTTCCGCGCAGTCTGTTTGATGGTGCTTGACGAGGGACAAGGAGACGAAGCGGGGGAGGGAGGGGCACGGCTAGGAGCGCCGTACTGCAATGACTCACCCGTCCAATACTCTTGATCCTGTACTGGGCTCTCGCTGAGTCTATATGTTCCTCCTCTCTGGGGCTTCCTGCCACATGCGATGCATCTTCGTCCAGTAGTACACGTCGCAATTCCTCGGCGACCGAACCACTTAAAGAAGGAAGATCCGAGTCTATTGTCGCACCTTTATCATGCAGAAAAGGATAGTTGTTACTGGTATCTTCTCGGTTCTCCTCGGATTCTGATTCAAGACCGGAGAGCAGGATGAAGGGCAGGTTGTGGGTGACGTAGTCTTCGGGGTAGGCGTCCATCGCGGACAGGTGCTCTTTCGCGGTACCGTCGGTCACCGCATATCTGATTGGAATGGGAGTTCGTCACGCTGGAGGTGACCACGCAATAGCACAGTGTAAGAAGCGGGGAATCGAGTATGAAAGAAAAAAGAGCTGTGAGCCGGATTCAATGTTGTGGGCTTCCACCCGAATAAGCTCCTCCTGCACGTCAGAGCTGGAGAGGAATTGCGGACAGATGAGTTTCCACCCTCGAAATATGCCAAGCTCGGCTTTGGTCCTCCCGCCGCAAGATAACAAACACCATTGCAACACTTCACCACTAGACACGCTTATTGTGCCTCATGAATATGCACCCATACCAGGCCCAGATAGCTAGGGAGATGGTCCACAGGTTCTAGGTCAGGTCCGACCAGATATCCTACATTTAGTAGGTTGTTCTTTTCGAAAGTCTCAAATGTGACGTATGCTCATACCTTGCACACGGGGCTGATCGGTGACGATATATAATCTACCGCCCCGGCCGGCAAGTACACACAGCGCATATCGTCGACATTAATTTTGAGGAACCGACCACTGATGAAGCAAGACCGATATCCAGAACGCTTATTCATGATCTATGTCATATCCCTATACTTCGTTGTATTGTCCAGGTATCCCCTCGCCGACAATAAAAGACTATCCGCGATGATCTCGTCGCATGGAAGTCCCAGCCTTGGGCAGGTTATCCTCGGTAATCGATGATGACGATCCTATATCCACTCGATATCTATGCATAACGTCTATAGCCCCAACGCTTTTATATATGAAGCTCCTAGCTTATCTGATTCTCCTGCAATCGCATTATTGAGTGCATCACGAAGGAATGCATGGGGAAGTAATCGTCGAGCTTCAAGAAGTGGCGGCCAGAGTCATCATCCTTACCTTGGGTCCAACACGAGCGTAGTTTAATTCGCAGATACCGAGAGTGCGAATCGAGAACAGCCGACCCTTATTTTGTGCTCAACCCTGTGATGGTTCGGTGGGGACCTCATACACAACCTCCATCAATGTTTCCGCGTTTAGAGATTCTTACCGAGAAAGATGGATACCGTGGGCCTTGGACCCGGCTGCACGATCATAAGTGCTAAACACACGACTTCATGGTCTCAGAGTCGAGAAATTACTCTTGCAGAGATTGGGTGCTTCATCAACACTGTCGAAAGAGAAACTGATATCCTTCTCGGTCTGAGACTGAGAGAGAGTTTGAACCACAGGGACTGTCCCCCTGAAGGTACGAGCTTGATACGGTTGGAAAATTTGGATCTGCGAACAGTGCGGAGGAAAGCAAAAGAAAAGAACCCAGTGAGATCGAAGGAGTGGATTCTCCCTTCCACCCATTGTCCGCGGGAGACCCGCAGGCCATCTATGATTGCTTTGCTTGGTCTTCTGCTCGTCTTCCTTTTCCTTTCCTTTCCCTAGCTTAGCTTGGTACGAGTACCTATATTTTCCCCTGTTTGCCGTCTAGGACGGAGGGGGAGGGGGGACGGACTGTTTTTTGGGGGGGGGGACCTTTTATGCTATATACATATAAAGCACGAACACACACACACACACACACACACACACAGTGGAGAGGAGACTGCTGGATAATAGTCTAAATGATGCAAGTTTCATTCTAAGTGAAAAGAAAGGTGATCAGTGGAACAATTGCTGTAGATTGTTCTCCACCGGAATCGTTCCATCGTTCCATCGTTCCATCATAGGTACAGTTACTCTCTCCCTCCGTCCTGTCTTAAACATGAACATGTTCCGTTCTACCCTTTTCTCAGACCATCGATTGCGTGCGCTCTGCGTTGCGCTTTCTCTGCTTTGCTACCTTTGTGATATTTTCAGACCATTGCGACACAGCAGGCTCGTTGTTTATCTTCCCAGTTTCGGGCTTAGTACCCTTTTTTATCGAGCTACAATCGATCCTTGGGCCCCCCGAGGACCAAGGATCCCTTCTTTCTTCTACCAACTACTCACTCACCTTATTCTATCTTTTCCCCTTTTTCTATTTCCGTTCTCTTTTCTTTTCCCCCCTCACTTCACTGTCTAATTTCAATAGTTCTTACCCGCCAAAAAAAGTCCCCCTACGCAACTACATACAGCGAATATTCTGACTTCTCCCTGTCGTTCCTAGTGAACTGTGCTACAAAAAAGCCATTGGTTGTCTAGATCGACCTTCTAGACAATAAACGTTCGGCAAGGGGGCCCTGGGCTTGCATACCGCAAGGGCAGCGATAGGACCGCCCTGGATCCTCCACTGCCCTTCTTACCTTACCCTTCTTACCCCCCTCCCTTCCCCCCCCCCGGGGTCTGCCTGCATGGTGACTGGCACATGCATCAAGCGCCCGCGGTCTATTGATCTTTACCGTTAAGCTACCAAGCTTTGCAGACGTTATCCTGCCATCTTACTGGATCATGCAAGCGCGTACTACCATCGACCGCATATATCGTCGGTGATTGTCTTCTGTCTGTCTCTGGCTAGTAGTCTAGCTGGGGCCGAAACTTGCTGTTGGACCGGCAGATTCCCTGTCCCTGTCAATGTCCGCCATGAATCGCACGGAACATTCTTCGACATCCCAAGTTGATGATGCTGCCCCTTTCCTACCCTCGGCTTTGCTCGACATGCGTCGCAAGTCAATTCCGTCGCGCGCACTCGCCGCCAGTCCTCCCCCAGCTTTTGACCCAGCCTCCCCCGAAGTCATCTCTTCTCTGATCTCGTCTTTGTCGACCATTTCGATACCTCTCCAGACGCACTTCGATAACGTTCCGCGCATTGACACCAAGACCGATCCCGACTCGCCCGTCTATCTCGCCCCCGAGAAACATCACATTCCAGACCAACGCCCGGTCAGCGCGCATGAACTCGGGTTGAGTCTCGGGGCGTTTCAGCCTCCCGCGGAGACGTCACAGGGTCCCTTTCTGCATCCAGATGATGCAGCAGTTGCTCCGATCATTCGCATGGCCCGCGCGCCGCCACCCCCCAAACAGAAAGCTGCCCTCGATCCGCCCTTGTCTCCAGGGAGACCGACATCAAGGGGCTCCTTTACTTCGTCCAATGCGCCCTACGAAGACTCCGCTTTTGGTACAATCACCGCCGAACCGGGTCCACGGCTTTTAACTGCGAATAGTGTCGCCTCATCAGGCTCCAAGAAAAGCCTCAAACGCCAAGTCAGCATTTTAAAACGAGTATCGCGAGAGTTTCCCAGCGAGAAAGAGCGGCAGCTGGATCGATTGCGCAAGACGAACAGCTTCAACGACGGGTTTCGACAAAACACACCACGCAGTAGGGCTAGTGTACGCTCTCTGCATTCCATGGCCGACGTGGTTGAAGAAGGGTGTGCCCCACCACTTCGAGCCCAAACTGAGACCACTACCGATTCTTCACTAAGCAGACCTCCCAGTAAGGAACGCAACTCACTGCAGGGCAACCAAGAAAGTACGCCTAATACTCCAGGTGGCATTGGGAGCGGGCGCATTATCCCTACCCGCGAATCATCCTTGCGACATAGTTTTTCTCTAAGCCCAAAGCACCGCAGGTCTTCTACTCGCCATAGCCGGTATTCATCTACCAGTAGCAGAGAGATGAAAGTGGACAGTGCCGTTTCAGGGGTGGGCAGTGATTCGGATCAGGTGACGAAGAGAATTCAAGAGTTGAAGGACCAACAACAGAAGATCAAGACCGAGCTAGAATTAGATGACGCCTCGCTGAACTCACATAAAGATCCCATTGCCAGAGGTACGCAGCCGTTGGCCTCTGCGGGACTTGGTGGAACTGCTGATTCACAACAAACGGGACATATATCTCGCTTCAGCTTCGACGAGAGCGCTCCAGCCCCGGCAGTTTTAACGGGCAAGAATCGCTCCACAACCTCCATCAGTCCCCCATTCACCTCGAGGTCAACCGCGACATCTATCCATTCCTTCGACAAGTTTGATCCATCTGAGAAATTCACTCACAAGCATGTGGCTGACTCACCATTTCCCTTCCGGCATAGTCGATCCCTATCGAGTGCGAGTTCTCCTACTGGCTATACCGCCGTAGAGGAGCGCCCATCCAGCGCTGACTCTATCGACCTTGCAGTCCAAGACTATGTGACGGCTGCTAAGCTAACCCAGAAGGTAATTCATCCCACGTCAGGCCGCTCTATAGCATTTTCCGAGGTTGGAGACCCTAATGGTCATGTGGTTCTTTGTTGCCTCGGCATGGGGTTGACGAGATATCTGATGGCCTTTTATGACGAACTGGCGAGGTCTCTCAAGCTTCGCCTGGTCACCTTGGATCGTCCTGGTGTCGGTGAAAGCGCACCTTACATCAACGAACCGGCAACCCCTCTCAGTTGGCCTGGTGAGTGCTATGTACCGATCACGCCGTGAGCGTTCTCCTGTCTACGAGAAGGGTCGACTGACATGGTTTAGATGATGTTGCGATAGTATGTAATCATCTCAGAGTAACAAAGTTCTCGATCATGGCACACTCCGCTGGTGCTATCTATGCGCTAGCAACCGCTCTGAGAATTCCACAGCATATTCGAGGAAGAATTCATCTGCTGGCTCCGTGGATTCCTCCTTCACAATTATCAAGCTTTGGCTCATTGAAGGCCCCAGTCCCGACCAATGCCGTCCCCTACACCCAACGCATTCTCCGAGCGCTCCCAACATCGATTCTCAAGGTTGCGAACTCCAGCTTCATGAGCGCAGCAAGTGCGAGTCTTACCTCCAGTCTCCCCAGGTCTCCCCGGCGAGCCAAGCGCAAAGCGCTACAGAGAGACATCTTAAGCTCTGCTGTTATCGAGCTCAGCAAGCCTCAACAGCTTCCAGGGAAGATTCACCAGCAGGGCGGTCTGAAAAGCCTTGACAATAAGAAGCCAACACCCATAGTTGTAGGAGCAGGTCATCCCATTGACAAGCATCTATCGAACCAGGCCGCACTTGCTGCATCTCAAGATCGTGAGCGGCAGGTGGATTACGATAATCGGCTCACCCACAGGATCTGGGAATTGGCGACGACGAACGCAAACCCGGCGGTGGATTTACTGGTGTGCTTGGAACGTCGTCAACCTATTGGATTCCGTTATGTGGATATTACTCGGAATGTGGTGATCCACCATGGTAGCAGAGACACTCGCGTTCCTGTCGACAATGTCAAGTGGCTGGGGAAGACTATGCGGCGCTGCGAAGTTCGTGTGCTTGAAGGTGAAGGGCACGGATTGATGGCCTCAGCTACGGTGATGGGCAATGTGTTGATGGAAATCGCCAAGGAGTGGGAGGATTGGATGGTTGTGGTCCAAGGCAAGCGTAAAGGGACTATTGGGACACGCTCTGGGATCGCAGTTCAAGCATGATGATGGCTTGGGCTCCCAGGAACTTTCCGGATCTTCACTATGGTATCTCCCACAAAACACGCGACAAAGGAGGTGTGAGCGAAGATGAGTCAAACGGAGGAGAAACATTGCGCGTTTTGGACGAGTCCTTATGGAGGGTCATCACCACCACAATACCCCTCGATTGCTCAGTCAAACCGCTAATACAGGGTCTGCGGGATGACGCAAGCGGCCTTATCTTACCATGTTAGTCCAGATCTATATTTGTTCTGATCTGCACCCGTGAGTTCATTGCATCTACCTACGTGCCCTCACGTATGTTGTTGTCTCAAGAAAGACACCATCTAACGCTCTGATTGAATGTTTTTCTTTATTTGTTTTACCATGATACCACTCAGCTACATACCCCGGATATAGCATAGCATGAATATTCCATAATATAATTCATAATTCAAGTCAGAAATGAGAGGACTCACCAGGAAGCAATAATACTTGCTCCGTGCTTGCCGGAAGTAAAAGTAGGCTCGGAGGCCCGCGTCCGAGCGCCGCGCCGGCGAGGCCGGAGTTAGTCTTTGCCAGTTGCCTCGACTCTTTCCCCACTCCTTAATTCCTTATGGGACCTTTTCCCCCCTTACACTAGGAGAAACCTCTTGACATTTATTCGGTCGCGCGTATTTTTAGATCTCTCACTGATAGCATAGTCTGTGACTATTGACTTTGCCACCTGGGTTTATTCTTGATCTGTTTTTTTCCCCAGGAAGCTCTAACCTCTCGCTCTCGCCCAATGTCCAGCCATTGTTGGTCTTGGAGCTGCATCTATGACTCGTCGGCTCGACACATCGACTGTTAAACCATCCCAGCACTGATGCGCACAGTTGCTTCGTTGAATCCACGGCAAGCGTTCTCCCCAGCTGAACATATCTTCTGCCCGTGGTTATCGATCGATCGCGTCACTGTCAAATTCCCCTGCCGACTTACCATTCTACACCCTGCTCCAAGATGTTCTCTCAACGGCGCATGAGACTTTTGGTCATTGCCGTGCTGGTGATCGTCGGCGTGACCTGGTACTACTCGGTATAATCCCGGTTCCCTTTCGTGGTCGCAAACCGCTTTCCAGATAGCGCGAAGTAGAGCTAACGTGACGCGCGCCTTCCAGAGCGACGCCCGGAGTGTCCAGAATCAGCAATTCTATCGCTCCACCGTGGCTGCCATGAACGCCCAAAAGCAGGCCAAGGAAGCCGCCCCGGCCGCGGCCGCAGCCAACATCCCCGTCCCGAACCGCAACTCCGTCAAGGAAGATCTGAAGCATCCCATGACCGATGATAAGATCGCACCGGCGATCCCCAAGGCCAACCCGGCCGACCACATGGAAGAGATCCCGATCGCGGGACGGACCAAGATGACCGTGTCTAAGAAACCGGGGGAGGAGCTGGAGGAGAAGCAGCAACAGCCACAGCAACAGCAAGAACAGCCCAAGCAGGAGTCCAAGCCGCAGCAGGCAGAGGCAGAGAACGATGCCGAGGCGGAAGCGCATGCGCATGCAGTGGCTGAGTTGAATGATATCCTGAAAAAGGCTCCGAGTATGTGGTTTCCCTTTGCCCTCTGATACGGGCGGAATGAATTACTGATGTTCTTTGTCTTTTCCAAACGCAGTCATCATCTTTTCGAAATCGTACTGCCCCTACAGCGCCAAAGCCAAGTCCATTCTACTGGATCATTACTCCATCACCCCTGCGCCGTTCGTCGTGGAGTTGGATCAGCATCCCCATGGTCGGATGTTGCAGGCTGTTTTGGCCGAGACTACCGGCCGTCGGACTGTCCCTAATGTGCTGGTCAATGGCAAGAGTATTGGGGGTGGTGACGACGTGACGGCCCTCGACGGGCGCGACGAATTGACATCAACCTTGAGGGACCTGGGTGGTAAGTGGGTCCAAGAAGTCCACCGTAAGGACTCAACAAGCGACTAGATTTTTTTTTTTGGGCGGACTGGAAAGCTATTTGTCGGTTTGACTAACGCATCTGGACTCGATCTATTTACGGTATGCATGCATGGGATTGTGTGTTTCACGATCCGCATTGAGTTTCGCTGCCAAACAGGTCATGATTCACAGACAGATTTGAGGATTCTTGACGGGAAAAGCTCATCATAAGGACTTTGTGCATTTCTTCTGCGTACATAATTGGGATCATGTGATAATTAATAGGAAAGGATTAATCGTAATCTGATGACGTGGTACCAGTATGTGCGTTCTAAACCAAATATTCAGCGGCAGTTGTACGGACAGCTTCCATCCGTTCAAAGACTAGAGACGTGAGTTCTGGGTACAATTGAAATGACTCAAATCTGATATACTCTAGGTAAGCTTGAGTGTATACTGTAATTAGGTGAGGTAGACTTGAAGCAGACCGATAAGGATAAGCAGCCACCGACAGTTCCATTGTTGTTGTTCTGCCGGGCGGGATCAATAGCCACTAAGCCCAAAGTGGGCAACCCTAGGCGGAAGGACCTAAGCCAGATTGGGCCGTAAGCGACGCACAACCCGTGATTTTCGCTCCACCACTCTCGACTCCGGTTTGCCTTGAGGAATTTCGATCCTTTCGACGACCGACCGCACGACGATATCGACAATTCCCCCCTCGGACACACCACAGCCCACGCAGTCAAGATGCGGTACATTCACTCCGAGGAAACGCTGCCCGTCCCCGAGAATGGTGAGCAATTCGATTTATTCCTGAGCATTCTCCTGAATGCTCGACTCCGCTGGTTTCGCAAAAAGTCCGCTGGTTTTCGCAAGAGGTGGGAAGAGAGGAACGGAACACCCCGGAGGGACAGGCATAGAGATGGAATGCATTGAGGGATATAGGGGCAAAAAGAGGAACAGTGATGCGCCCCCCCGACTCGACTACGAATCAGTCAATGCAGGAGAGGAAGAATAGAATCAAGAGGAGGAACCAATGCATATATCAGAATGCCTGTCTCTCCGCCGGCGGAAGAGAAACCAGACGAGACGATACAGACTTGCGACTATCTTATGTGTTTGTGTGAGAGAACTGGGACTGATACAATTTTCGTCGTATAGTGAAGGTTCACATTCGCTCTCGCGTTGTGACCGTCGAGGGACCCCGAGGTATGCAATTCACCACTTGACCAACAACACGCACGTCCCCAACAATAGGCTCGGACCAGACAGACCTTTCGGCTTGGATGTTTCTGGGCCTGTTCGTGTCGTGCGACTGCCAGCCGCCGCTAACCTGAGTCTTTTTTTCGCTCTCCTGCAGGCAAGCTCGTTAAGGACCTTTCTCACATCGCCGTCACCTTCGGCCGCCCCGAGAAGAATGTCATCAACATCCAGCTGCACCACGGTGCTCGCAAGGGTATTGCCACCCTCCGCACCGTCCGCACCCTCATCAACAACTTGATCATCGGTGTCACCAAGGGCTTCAAGTACAAGATGCGTTACGTCTACGCTCACTTTCCCATCAACGTCAACCTTGAGAAGAACGCCGAGACTGGCCAGGTCGAAGTTGAGATCCGGTATGGCACTACCACCTTTTTGCGACATTGCGGCAAGTCGCTGGGCTTGTTGGATTGAGATGGTGGATTTGGCTCCAACTGGTTCAGGGGCAATGCTGCGTCGCTTGTCGCTGTATGCGCTTCGAAGGAATCTTCCGACTGACGGATCCGTTTCTCTAGTAACTTCTTGGGTGAGAAGTACGTCCGCCGCGTGACTGCCCAGCCCGGTGTTGAGATCGCCGTCTCCACCAACGTCAAGGATGAGCTCGTGCTCTCCGGTAACTCCCTTGAGGGTGTCTCCCAGAGCGCTGCCGACATCCAGCAGATCTGCAGAGTCCGCAACAAGGATATCCGTAAGGTGAGTTTGAAGCAACTGGCTCTTAGCCCTATCTCAAGTACCGCGATATTCATACTAACCCGTCTTGCCATCTAGTTCCTTGATGGTCTGTACGTGTCGGAGCGGGGTAACATTGTCGAGGAGTAAGCGGTTGGAAATGTCCGCCTTGGTGGGTAGTGAAGGAATGTTCGAAGAATACATTTTCGCCTACTTGCATAGGGAAGCAGCGCGAAATTTAAAACCCAAAATTATGGAATTTCAAATGCCCAGTTAACGTGTCCACGGGGTTTGTCTGGCATTTCCTTCTCCGCTGGCGAAGCGTGGCGTGTAGAGAGACTCAAAAATCTGGTTGGCTTTTTTTCTTCATCCTTTTGGTCTCGCCTTGTCTCTTGGGCAGAGTATATCTCCCGTTGGGGTGGCTCTCGCCTAGGCTCGTATGTATGTAGTTCGGCATAGAATGTTCTAATTCATGTACCCCAACATTCTCCACTATATCTTCTCTTTGACCAACGGGGGTTCTTTTTACCTCGTGTTTCGCAAGCATGTCCACCGTGGCTCTAGTCGGGCCATAGGATCACAACACATGCCTATTATGAGATATGAATACTGCGTATATGTACAGTACCCTGAGTTGGAGAAATTGTTCCGTTGGAACTTCATTCTTGTAGTGTCTACCCTTTTTAGTGGTGGTGTTTAGAAGATGTGGAGATATATATAGTAGTTCCGTGCTGCGGGAAGTCCTTCAAGTATATCAAAGGAGTGTGTCATCATCCCGCCGCCCAAGTCCATCAATTCCTCTCTGCTTCTCACTCTCAACATCCCCTCTCTCGTTCCTCCTTGCTGCAATATTCGACCTCCCTATTCGAAACTAGAGGCATTGAATGCACCGGCTCTGGCCCCGATCCAGTATCCCTGCCTCTTTTCTTTGCTGAGCTGCAAGCTTGTCTATCCTCCTGACTCGTCGGAGACCAAGCATGTGAAAGCAGCAGCCAAGCGTGTGTCTCGACATGTGCCGTCATTCTTCCCCCTCTCGTTTGACCTGCCATTGATAAACCGCCCCTCCCCTCCCCCTTCATTCATCATGGCATCCTGGGCGGTGATCTACGAGTTGTTCGCTGCCATCTTCAGTATGATTCTAGACGTCGCACAGTTCTGGCAACAGGTAGGTTATTCTATGTCTTCAGACACATGTCGGCATCATGGTCTCTCAAGCCAGCACCAATTCTATCAGAAATGCTTGATCGGTTCTCCTCTCTTTCTACGATACTCCGTTGGAATGGTATGCTGTCAATTCGATTAGCTGACTTTCTCCGTCTAGAGGTTATTATCCTGGTGGCATACACGGTCTCCCCGAGACCGACTGCGCCGTGCGCTCGCTACTGCAACAACCTACGAGGAATGGGAAGAAGCCGCCTTCGACCTAGACGAAATCCTCAGCAAGGATCTTTGGTAACTCGATCCACTTCAGCCTGCGCACGGAGATCAGTCACTGACAACGTACAACAGGCGCCAGAACCCTACCAGCCGCCATTACGATTACCGCTTGATCCTGGGCAGATTAGAGGCTCTCATGAGTGCTCGCGAAGACGAGGATATCCTGACCTTAGTCAATCTTCTGCGATCCGGACTGCTTCGCAATCTGGGCAACATCACGTCCCCAAAGCTGTTCACACAAGCGTACGCGGGGACCAAGCTTCTGATCGAGGACTATATCACTCAGGTGGCACTGTCCATTCAGCAGGTGACGGCTCTTCCTACCGCCCCGGTCCACGTCAGTGGGTTTGGCTCGCAGGCGAAGCTCGAGCTGCTGCATGACACTCGACAGGCCTTTGGACGGACAACGCTTCTGCTCCAAGGCGGATCGATTTTTGGGTTGTGTCACCTCGGCGTCGTCAAGGCTCTTCATCTGCGAGGTCTTCTGCCTCGGATTATCATCGGGACCGCGACAGGCGCCCTCATCGCCGCCCTGGTCGGGGTCCATACGGAAGATGAGCTGTTGACCTTCCTCGACAGCGATGGCATTGATCTGAGCGCCTTTGATCGGCGTCGGAAGGCCAAAGACGCCTCCTCCGAAACTCAATGGCTGCCGTTCGACATCGGCGATAATTGGGCGGGGACCCTGTTCCGGCGCATGAAGCGATATATTCAGAAGGGCTACTTTCTTGACGCCGAAGTTCTGGAGGAATGCGTGCGGGCCAACCTAGGAGACTTGACGTTCGAAGAAGCATACGCTCGATCGAAGCGCATTCTCAACATCACTGTCGCGACATCCAACACCAACGCCACGCCGAATCTCCTCAACTATCTCACCGCACCAAACGTGGTATGTACCCACTTGATTTCGGGGTCCTAGAAAAGCTAACAAGAGGGCTCGCCCAGCTCATCTGGTCCGCCGCGGTGGCCTCCAACGCCTCCAACACCTCCCTCTACCGCCCCGTCACGATTTACTGCAAGGACGAGACGGGCTCGATCGTCCCGTGGCCGCACTCGCAGGATGCGACCTTCGCCTCCTGGCGCCACGTGCAGTACAGCGAGGGCGAGTCGCCGCTCGCGCGGATCGCGGAGCTGTTCAACGTCAACCACTTCATCGTCTCGCAGGCGCGGCCCTACCTCGTCCCCTTCCTCCGCTCCGACGGCGGCACCCTCCTCATCCGCCGGCCCGGCGACCACCCCAACCCGCCGATCCGCTACTTCACCCGCCTCGTCATGGGCGAGGTGCGCCACCGCCTCCGCCAGCTCGACTACATGGGCCTCCTCCCCACCCCGCTCGCCCGCCTGCTCCTCGAGGAATCCATCCCCGGCCCCAGCATCACCCTCGTCCCCGATCTGACCCTCCGTGACTTCACCAAGATCTTCGAGAACCCCAGCAAGGCAAGCCTGGCCCACTGGTCGCGCAAGGGCGAGCGCGGCGTCTGGCCCGCCGTGAGTGCCCTGAAGGTCCGGTGCGTCATCGAGATCGAGCTCGACAAAGGGTACCAGGTCGTGCGGCGGCGGCGACCCGCGGAGATGCTTGGTGGTGGGAATGGTGGTGGGAATGGTGGCGGTGGGAGTGGGAGTGGGACGACGACCAGTCTGCGTAGACCTTCGGTCCCGAATGAGGGCCAGCCCCGGCGGCGGCGCGGGAACAGCAACAGTATCGATTCCGGGAACGAGAACTCGGCGACGAGGTTAGGGGTGGGGGAGCTGGATTACCAGGATGATTCGACTTATTAAAATGGGGGGATATCGGCTTTGGGAGGTAGAGGTAGAGGTTTGCCGTCAAATATCTTGTACCATGTACTTCAATACACAACTGGATTGATTGGATGATGGTGGATGTAGGATTAAGGGCGGTGCGCCCATTTTGCTCTTAAGTTTCACCCGACACTCGGAGGATCCAAGAAACTTGACTGCTCTTGCTCTGTCCACTTGCCTGGGATAAACCCGGTACATTATCTAACTTTCTTCTGTTGTAGTGGTCAATGGATGATGCTCCACGAGAGACACCCTCATCCCGCGGGATCGGCACTTGAAGTAGGTAATCCATCCCAAATCCATAGCGAAGATGAAGCGAAATCGTGTATTCTTCAAGCATCTCATACGCTGAATGTATTTTGAATTCGAGGAAAGAGAAACAACCTAACTCCAAGACCAGACCCGACCCGATTTCTATCGATCTATATCTTTTCCCATCTCATCGTGTATCCCCTTTCCTGCTGTGGTTCAGGCGGAGTCGCATGACATGTCCTGTATACCTACCACCTCGCTCACCAAACCCAAACCTCCTGCATCTAGAGTACTAAGCCTAGAAGATAGTCCGGAGTTCCGACGAGCGGAGCCCGGTCGATTCCAGGGGGGGACCTTTATACACTATTTCCCGACAACAGGTTAGTTTCGCTGAGTGAGAGAAATAGGAAGACAGAAGAGAGAGCAAGAACGAACCTTTGCGTCCATATACGCAGTACCACGCGAACGCCAACCCCCACAGCCCCACCAACACGACCGCGGCGTAGTTCATCGACGATGGGGTGACCGGCAGCGCCGTGGGGAGGCTGAATAGCACTAAGCCGAAGGCGATCCAGACCAGGGAGAGAATGTTGACGACGGGGCCCAGCAGCGGGCCGCAGGTCCAGGGGGCGCGGGCGACCTCCGCGCGGCGGTTCATCAGGCTCAGGGCGATGGGGATGGCGTAGGCGACGGAGAGGGCGATGGTGCTGACGGAGACGAAGGCGGTGAAGGTGCTTGTGCTGCCGAGGTTGATGAGGCCCAGGAGCAGCTGGAGGATGGTGCCGCCGAGGAGGGCGTTGAAGGGGACGCTGTCGGGGTTGTTTTTGTGGGTGCTGCTGCTGCTGCTCTCTGAGACTGAGGTGGAGGTGAAGAAGGCGTAGGGGTCGTGGACGCGGGCCCAGAAGCGAGAGCATGGGACGGCGTTGTCGCGCGCAAAGGCGTAGATGGCCCGCGAGCCGGCGACGGTCGCGCTGATCGAGCCGAAGAGCGTCAGGCTGAGGACCAGGGTGGTCAGCGCGAGTCCTCCCGCGGCGGTGCCCATGACCCGGTGGAAGATGTACGGGAGGGCTTGGCCGGCCGGCGCGGTGAGAATCTCTTCCATTGGGGGCAGCGTGAAGCAGATGGGGAGGATGAACAGGAGGCCGGCCAGTCCGAGCACGGGGATGTTGAGACTGAGGACTTGGGGGACGATGCGCGCCGGCGAGACGCATTCTTCAGTCATCGAGGTGACCAGCCCGATTCCGCAGAAGGTGTACGCGGCCGGAAGGAGGCCGATGAAGAACGTGAAGCCGCCCCAGCCGGAGAAGTGCGTATCGTAGTGGCCGAGGGCGTAGGCGGCTGTGTGGCGGCCGGTCGCGGCGGTAGTGGATAGCGCAATCAACACCACAATGATGGCCAGCGCCGTGAACACCGTGCAAAGGAAGTCGATGTGGGGGAGGAACCGATTGCCGAAGGTGCAGACCAGGAAAGTGCCGACGCAGACGGCGTAGAAGATCAGCAGAAGCTCCCAGCTGTTCGGGTCCCAGCTGGGGTGGACCAGGGAGATCGCGGCCGACAGCATGGATGCGAAGCCGAAGTTGGTCGAGAGGATGGCCGTCCAGTTGCCGATAATCCACACCCAGCCGGTGAGGAAGGAGACGATGGCTTTGTGGTCGCGCGCTATCTGATGCGACCAGTAGTAGGGCCCGGCGGAGGTCGGATATCGCGACACGAGCTCGGCGAGAGACAGGGCGACGCACTGGTATAGGATGCAGACAACGATCCAGCCGACAAAGATCGACATCGGCCCGCCGCCGTAGATGGCGCCTATGAGAGGACCTCCTTCGCCGTAGGGAATCGCGGCTATCGCAAGCGATTGAAAGAGCAGCGTGGTCATGGAACGGTTGCGACGAAGCTCCTGCTTGTAGCCGAGGATGTCGAGTCGGTCATCGTCGGAGTTGCTGTCTGCGCCGTGCACTGCGACCTTGTCTTGAGAGGCATCTTGAGACGCTGCTGTCTTCTTGATTCCCATCGTTGAGGTGCCCGTGATGCGTAATTCTTATCGCAAGGTGCGAAGAACACTCGGTCCTCTGGCTCGGTTCTTTTCAGGAGTTCCATCGCCTCTCGGTTTGCCCCTTGAGCTGAGTAAAGTCGCCGTACTGGGCCAACCCTTGCAGGGCTGAGTAGGAGGCAACGATCTCGATGTGACACGGAAGGCGAAACTCCCCATTACGTTCGCTATGTGGTGCCGCTCGTGATATCTCCGCACTCCACCGGCCGCCCTTGCATGAGTTCCATGCCTCAAATACCGAAAAGCACTTGCAATCTGTAGCTTAGCTGCAGCGAGAATTGGGATTGGTCGAAAAGTTGAGATAAGCTGCAGTCCAAGAAAAATTATTCGCTTCTGCCTGTTCTTCATGCGGCCTGGCTTTCACCTGTTTCCAAGATTTTAGGCTCTGATCTCAGCTGCAGAATTCCCGAGTCATTTGGACGGAAAGCTCTTCAATCTTGGCAGGCGGGGCTCCCAGTGCATGGCGAAACCTGAAATGGCTCGTGGAGATCATGACGTGGGTTGTAGTTCTCGAGAGAACGGACGAAGACGGATGTTGAGCAAACCTGCTAGAGAGTATGGTGGAATGAGCCAGCCACTCTTGCATTATTTTGCTTTCGGAAAGTGTCAAGACCTGGGGATGAATCAATGATTTCAAACTGTAAAGTACATAAAAATGAAAGATGAACGACTGTCAACATGACTATTCAAAAACTTGGTATTCGAAGGTTGACGAAGGCAATAATTAAGATGAATACACCGGGGAATCAAGAAAGAAGACTAGACGAAGCGGAGCAAAACTATCCTACATCAACACTCAGCCAGAAGATAGGCCCACCATGGTGGGTGAAAAGAACAGGAACGGGAACGAGCCAAAGTATTCCAAGTATCTCGCATGAGTCACGCCAAGGGTAATTCAGCGATCAATTGGCGGTCTGAGGCCGCGCAGACTGCCGTGAAGGAGGACGGAGGGATTGAGGTCGCAATGAGCGAGCGCGAGAAGTGGGACGAGAAACGTCCTTCGAAGGGTCATAGGCCAACGCGGGAACTGGTGACATGTCAGCAAGACCGTTCAGGGCCGCTTTATCAATACTACTAGACAAACTTACCGCTGAAGGCATAACCATCGGTAGCTCCTTCTCGGTTCTGTGGGTCAATCTCGACTCGGATCGTAATGTCCAACCCTCCTGGCATGCTGCCGCTGCTAGTATATCCATCTGCCGCAGGATGACTAGAGCCGGCGTCAGCTTCACCCTGGTGAAGAGGTGAGTGACCGTCTTTCGCCAAAGGGAACGAAGAGGCCTGCTCGTTCGGAGCCACTGGGGTGTTTCCGTTAGTGTAGAGGGGTTCGATTTCAGTGATGCAGGCAAAGTTTCGCGAAGGCATCGTAACCTTATTCCACGCGGCACTCTTCTCCTGCCCACCAGGCTGTCGATCAAACATTTCCATCAAAGTCTCGTCCGTATGTGGATCCAAATGATGAAGCTTGTTCCTACGAGCCAAAAGATTGGCCACGGCCTTGGGGGGAGGTTTGTTCGTAATCGCACTGCTGACAACATTGACCATATACCGTGGATCGAGTTCGCTGTGGAGGTTGAGGGCCGGGTTGGAGTAAAACCGACCGATGGCTGCCAGATGCACATCTCCGCCCAGAATCGTCACACGAATGGAATGAGCCTTGGCAAAGTCCTGTAGACGTTGAATGAAAATCCTTCGCTCCTTTTTGTGTTGGCGTGCGGTGTAGTGGTCATCCAGGTCATCCAACAGGTCAACTTGACCGTCAAACTGATTAAACAAGCCACCTGCAAAGCCGAACCGCTTATTCAACAAGCGAATAGGCGCGATCAGAGGAGAGCTCAGAATATTTTCCAACCATGCGAGTCGTGGATATGCGATTGGGACTCCCAGTAGCACAATCAAGTGTTTTATGTCTCCCTCCGCCGCTAAGACTTCAGCTTCAAGTCGGGAGAAGATGAGGTCGTATGTGTCTGGGTAATTCACCTGGTGCCGCGTGCGCTCCGTCCGCGCATCGACGCCAATGAACGCAAACCGCTTGCCGAGACGCATGTAGAGATTTCGACTCTTCTCCTCGACGTAGGGACCGGGGCGATTACCAACAATCCAACTGTCGTCTTCCGACTGGTCCTCTAGCACGTAGGTGTTCTCCAGTTGTCTGGGATCGGCACCAGCAGTTCCATTGACAGCATGCATTGTTTGCGGAGCGTCTGTAGTGTACGTCGATTTGGGCGGCGCGATATGATGTTGAAACAAGCAGTAGTACTTAAACGCCACGCCGCCAATACCACGAAACACAGAGCAGCGCATGAAATGATCTGTATACGAACCAAAGCCGTCAATGATGTCATGGTCATCCCAAATATTGATCTGTGGAATCCGGCCGTTTGCTGCCTTGAACGGCTCAATAGAATACCATCTAATATAGTTCGCATAGTAGTATTCATCGCACCGGGCTCGCAAGTCGTTGTCGAAGGGATGCGCCCGTCTCTTGTGAGGATTTCCAATAGCCGTCCACGCCTTCAAGGGTCCATCAACGCGGATCCCATCGCAGTACAACTGGTCACCACCACCAATCATGGCATGGAAGGGCTTCTGGCCATGCACGCGCATCACGTCGTTCCACAAATTGGGGCCGACCCACGCGTTCATATCGGTGCCGACGGAAAAGCCATTACAAGAATGGAACATCAGACGCATCGACTGGTGGATCGATGGAACTACAAAGTCCCAAGGCGGAGGAAGCTCTTCACCATTTGCGTACTGGAACCCCGGAATGGTGTACTCCCAGCGTGCTTCATACTCTTCCAAGGCGATGGCGATTGAGAATCTCCAGAATGCTTTCTTGGGATCTTCATATAGACGAAGTCCGTCGGCCACAAAACGTTGAGAGTTGGGTTGAGTACCTGAAGCTCGGCTACTGCTATCAACCGGACCCGCTTGGCGCATCACCAGCTGAGGTTGGCTCTGCCCAGACTTAGTAACAATCAGAATACTTCCCCGCCATACAGAGGAGGAAGCAGTGACATCCATATTCTTGAAATTAATCAGGGGGCCGCAGATGACGTCCACGGACGTGCTGGAAGCCGTAGAGTGGCCATTGACAGCAGGAGCTGCACCATTGGCTAGAACATTAGCGTCAGTATTGAAGCGCGTGTCAGGCAGTGTTGATGTTGGGAACTTACTTTGGGAGGCCATTGTGAGGTCACGGGCCGGATTGGGTAATACCAAAGAAACCGGCGTTCAAGAGTTCGGTCAACACGCCAAACAGCAGGGGGACAAGTTCTGAAGATAGGCAATAAATATTAAAGGAACAGGTGGGATCAATCAGGGTATCATATGGTGATTATAAATTAGAGGGAGGTTGCGACAGGTTGTGCAGACGGGGTAACTATCGATAGCCAGGCAGGATAATTCTCAGGTAGGGAAGAAGATAAAAGAGCGTGGCAGAAGAGGTTGACGCGAAAAGAGGGATTCGGCGATTAATAACAACTGCGCGCAGGACAGGGAGACCAGGATTTCGGTGTCAATCGGATCCCCTGGAAGATGTCAAGGGGGGACGTGGGATACGGGGCGGGGGAGGTGATAGAAAGAACGAAGATTGGATCCCGGAAGCCCAAGAAGATGATCAGTATGGAGGAGAGAAGGGATTGAAAGGAACGGCGACAGGTAGCATTAATGCACCAGTCATTCAGATTGTTTGAGGATCTGAGTACTCAGTAGGACTGAGCAGCACAACAGAATCAGTAGGGCTGCAGGGCTGAGAAACTCAAGAAGGGGGGAAAAGAAAGAAAAAGAGTAAGAGAGACAACAGCACGGCCATCATTCACTATTCTTGACTTTTCCTATGGAAGGCCAAGAGACCAAGACGGAGAGGGCCCCCATCCTTGCACGGGTCATTATCATTTTTCATGTTCCTGGTTATTGGCTTGTCGGTTCTGGTGACTAGCTGCATCTTGGCAGCATCAGCAGCATCGGCGGCAGCATCATCGGCCTCATGGGTCATTCCAGTGCAGCCACGGTTCTAGGGAAAATCATTTCCAGTGTTGAGTTTGTTCGTGTCTTTCGTATTGTTTGTACCAGTGATCAGTAGTAACCGAGGGTGGGTTTCCGTCACGGGTGCCTCGATCTTGAGCTGGAAACCGACCTGATCGCGAGATGGGATTATGGAAAGAATGGAATGATTGGGCCAGGAATGATGACGCCGAGACTGGCGACTTACTCATCAGCCCCACGTCTCAGCCACAATTCGGTTCCAGTCTGTGGCTGTGGGTCGCAATCTCCCCCCTACTTGCATGTATTGTACTGTAACTGCAGTATACTATACTCTTCTTTATGCGGTGGCCTAATCTGCTTGTTAACTTGCTGCCCCAATCAGTTCATGCTTATCATTTGAACCAGGTTCTTGAGTGAGAAAAGACGACCTACCGACTCGTCCTGTATGCGGATTGAGGAATGCTCGTACCCAGCTTGTCCACGCAAACTGAGTATGTATCTGACCTCGTTGAGATGTATCAGTGCATTGACCTGTCTATAGTTAGTAGTCAGATTCTCAGACATGAGTATGTTACCTCATAAGAAGCAATAAGTTATACTGTCCACGATACTTACTCTGCAGTGCTACGTAGTTCAGGTACAACTACTGGGTAGAAAGGCTGCTTTCTAAATAGGGAATCACCAAGCCTCCCCGCCCGCCGCTCCGCCCTCAGCCGTCCAACTAACCACCGGGCACCGAGGACCCCATCTCCTCCCTCCGAGGTCTACTACCTTGCACTCCATGATCCGAACCAATGCCTCTTGCAAGACTGCTACATGCACCGACGCTCCATCATCACCAATCCTACAACCAGCACAATCCTGCTCTGAGCCTATGTATGACATTGTCTACCCTAGACCATCCGATGAACACGATCTACCCTCCACATGAAGTAGGCATTACACGAGCATTGGACATTGTCAGAGTCATCATCACATCAATCATATCTCATCAGTGATGGGGAATCTTTCCATTCATCTCCAAGTCATCTAAACAACTGGCTTTTTCCTTTCTCTGTTTTCGTCTGGAACATCTAGATCTTTTCTCCACTCTCTTTCCATTCATTCTCCGTTCACTTGCTCGCTCAGCACCAGCCTTGTCTTCTACCTAAACTGAAAGCAAGGCTCAATTCCCCAGGGCCATAAAACCAAAGCACTCGGTCTGTTCCAGTTGTTGGGAGGTTCAAAGACTTTAGGCCAAGGCACTAGCTTCCTTCCCCAAGGGTCATAGACCATGCCAGATCGCCGGGATTCGAACGGTTGAGATGGCCAACGGGGGTTTGCGTCCGTGGCGAGAACGGCAGGCAAGCATTGTCGGAACATGCTGCCCTTTGCCCAGGGCTTGCCTAGGCCTAGGGCTCTAGCGGATGATGAGTGGTGGGTAATTGGGGTTGGGGTATCAAGTATGTAAGGACGACGATTCATTGCATCGCCCATGCTGATCTTTCAACTCCTGATGTTGAGCGAGAATTCGCAGTTAAAAAAAAAAGGAAGAACCGAAGCAATCAGAAGACAAAAGGAGACGAGAAAAGGAAACGAAAGAATACAGAAAGAAAAAAGAAGGAACAAGACAAATGGTGAAAAAACAAGACAAGACGGAAATTTCGAGCCAAGGAAAGATATCAAACTCTGACAAAAATGGGGAGGGGTCATCAAGGAATACCAGAACACCAGATGGATCCAGGGACCTAGAAGATATTATTGAAAAAGGTAAAGCCATAGCCATTAGTCATCTATCAGTATGCGGAGGTATTTCCAGGTCATTGGTGTTCTCTAATTTCGCTAATCAATGATCGGGCTGGGTAGAAGACGACGAGCGCTCGAGGAGTTGGCTTGGGACGAATTGACAACCAATCTCCAGAAGTCGCCGTTGAGCGGAGGAACCGGCAACTGGGCCAGGTGCTCCTCTGGCTGTTGCTGCATGGACACGCCCATTCGCATCAAAAGTTCGCAGAAGTGGCTGCGGTTTGTGGGACTATCCAGTTCGGGGTAGTCTAACGTGAGGTATGCGAGACGACGGGCAAGCCACTCTATCGACACATTGTGATGCTGATCATCATTATGCTCACCTTCGTTCGACACGAGATTGTCTAGGCACTGGCTAGCGGCGCAGTCCAGCAAGTAATGCGCCTGCTCTCGACCGATCATGGCGGTAAGCTCCTTGAGCGCCTCACTCTCGGGATTAGGGTTATTGTCATCCGCTGTGGCGTCAAACAGTCTGTTGAAACGTACATCGGCGGAGTTCTCGGCCTTGTGAGTCTCGATATACTGTTCTCGAAGCTCGGATGACTTCGTCAAGCTAGGGGCGGGCCAGTCAATTCCATTCTCTGCGAACATGGAATCACAATAGGTGTACAGATCGTTGGTCCACGCATTGAGTTCCAAGTTGCGTGCCAGATCATCTGGGACCCATCCGTCACGGATGTAGAACCACGCTCTAGCCGAAGCGCGCTGCAGCATCAAGCGACATTGCTGCTCGTAGTAGGCGGCTTGCTCCTTGAGGTTACCGATTCGCAAGTAAGCGGGACCAAAAAGCGGATCGGCAGCATCTCGGATCCATTGACAGAAGAGAATGGTCATGACTAGTTCCATTCCGGGATCGTCAAATCTTCGAGATGGGCGGTGATGATCTTGCTGATAACCCGCGCTCAAGATGCCTTCGCCGGGGAAGAAACTCTTCTTGACGAAGCAATCATGAAGAAGGTTAAGCAATCCATAGATCGTCACCTCGTACATGTTGTACCCATCCTCCCACACAAAGTCCAGGTCCTCGATGTGGGGAATCCACTCGAAATAACGAGCATACAACATCTTGTTCACATGACTGTACCCCAGGATATAGCCTGCATGGCATTCCAAGGCGTCCCGGTTAATGATGGGCAGGATGTTGAACACCAGCTGAGGATCGTCGCCAACATTGAAAGGAGCCAGCACCTCGTGGTCGAAGAGTTCTTGATAAGAACGTATGGTACACTCGGTCCCATCAAAAATGTACATGCTGTTCTTCCGGACGTGCTCGTCTCGGTCACGCTCGTTGCTGAGGAGATAGAGGTGGTAGTCAAGGATGTTCCAGCCGGGGCGAAGCACGAGGCCGGGCACAGGTCTCTCTTCCAGATCGGACGCTACAGACTCTTCAGATCCCTCAGACTCGGTGTCAAGGCGTTCAATGATTTCTTGTGTCTCTGGGACGTTCGAGAGGCTTTCTTCTGACAGGTTTAACAGGGTCACTTTGAAGCTTTCACCATCGGGGGTCAAGGGCGTCTTCGGTGAGTCCTCAGGGGACGTGTCTTCTTCAGACCATGACTTTCTTCTGGCCATCTGCCAATGCTTCATCGTGAAGATTGGAGACCTGTCCTCTCTCAGTCGAGAGGTCACCGGAATATCTGCCATGGACTGCTATCACGGCTGGTCAGCACTGACCTGTACGATAGAAGGGAAACACAGGAAGCTAACACCCATGGCGTGGCTCAGTAAGAACAACACTTACAGGTTTCACAGTTTTGAGATGCTTCAGAGGCCTCGATGAGCTGACGAGAAGAGAAGAGAGACAAGGGACGCTTGTGAAGCACTTTGGAACGAAGCTTTGGTGGACCGAGACGAGGACAAGGAGGGCGGAGTCGAAGAGACGTGTTGAGGATGGAGAGGTAAGGGAGGGAGAGAGAGGGAGAGAGAAGACGAGAGAAGTCACAAGGCGAGAAACTCTCACACTGAATCAGGAGAAGTGAGAGGATGTGGATCTTCTCTAAGTTGTCTATAAAGATTTACTCACATCTCTAGAGGAAATGCAAGTACTAACAAAGATATTAAGGATTACATGAGAGTTCAGTTTCAAGCTAAACGCTAACTACAAAGTAAAGGATCATCTACGATATTCAGTATGTGAGGATGTTCATTTCAGCCAGCTATCTACTCTCTGTATAGAGTGATCGAAGGGCGATAGACCCGCCAGAAGTTCTCCGGTTCAGCGATCCTGCGGTGCAATTTCCTCAACCGTGCTTCTAAAACGAGATCCATGCGGCAGAGAAAGGCCGCATGGCCAACCGGAAGATGAACGAAACACAGAGACGACATCATGTTGATTGGGGATTCAGAAGACAGGAGGGTAGTGAATGTGGTGTTGCAGGCTGCTCGGCTGTGATCTCCACTAAGTGACCCTCTCTGCTGTTACATAGCACCTCTACAAACCGCGAGAAAGAGCCCCTACGTCCCCAATTTCCATTTCCTTCTATAAAGCCAATACAAGCCGCTGTCTATGAGGCAAATGCAGCTGAGCTGCCCGTCCAACAGTCACCCATCTATCTGTCTTCCTATATACCACCAAAAAGACCCCTCTCACTAGGGAAGTCAGTCAGGATACATCACAGTTGCTCGTTACCATCTCTCTAATGGGTCTCCTTGGGGAATTGTGTATAGGTTCTGGTATGTGCCATCTACTCCACTGCAACTTCCATCCACACACCCGGCAAGGGAAAAGTTGGTTATAGTCAGAGAATTCGAGTTGTCGCCGGAGAACGCATGGTTGCGTGGCCAGTAGATCTCGTCGTGTGTTTGTCTGAAGCGAGCTCGTTGCATGAGAGAGCTGAGGAGACTGTTTACTGGCTCTTCCTGCTTCTTGCTTGTCTTGGCAACGCCCAACATCGCCCCCATCTTGCAGGATATAGTGGTCGATAGGCTGTTCGCTCAGCACGAAGCTTCCAGATGTGCTCCCGTATAGAGGGTAAGGGGGGCAGTTGTCGGAGGAGTGGAACAAGCGATTAAGTTCAGTACAACTGTACTGTATTATCGAGCAAGACACAGACGGTGACGGCGCATTTACTCACTATAACTGAACAGCTCCATCGAATCGCCGCCGTTCAGATGCAGCAGCACACTGGTCACTGGAATTGAGAGCTGCCTGTGGACATGCCCCGGTACAATATAGGCTCGGGGATATCTGCTAACATTTCGTCAAGCCGGAAGGTTCGTCGAGGCCCTTGGGCTTTGGTTTTGTCTTCGATACTCTAAACATCTATCAGAGCGCGATCTTACGCGCCGGTCCAGGTTACAGGATTCTTCACCATATGTGTATCCTTGTTTAATTCACATTCTCCGTGGCTCGGAACTAATTCCTCACGGCACGCTATGGTATTTCCATCATATAAACCCATTCGAATCGTGATGCACTCTGTTGATCTAAGCTAAGATGATAACAACTGCGTGGCCAGACGATGCGACGACAAGACAGGAAAGACAATATGCAAATGTAATAGTGAGAATAAACATTCACACCGCATGCTAAGTGCTCAACGCCAACTGTGTTGTGTATGGTGTGTGCGTATGTGGTATCATCTCGCGCCTTTGCTGGCCAAAATGTGCAAGACACCGGGATATAGAGCAGCCAGCCAAGACAATCCCATGGCCGTGCTACAGTGGGAAGTAGCGAATTCTAACGCCAGGTCAGAAGACGAACAAATTGCGAGGCTAGTCAAAGTAAATCAGAGGGGGGAGGGCCTCCTCTAGCTCAGCTAGAGGCCTGTTGTTGTTGGCCCCAGTGACCCCCGGAAAGAGCCTCCGGCGGGATCCTTTGCTGTTTGATGAACAGGTCGATCAATGGCTGCATAGGCTCCATTTCCTTGTCGGAGACCAGCTTGTAGTATTTCGCCACGGTGACGAAGTGGACGAAGCACATGTTCAGAATGTCGTGCTTGTTAATGTGCCAGAAAGGGTTCAACCAGTGTGCATGATAGAGATGAGCATAACAGCGGAACATCTGCTTCATGATGCCCTGGCAATCCTTATAAAATGTCTGCGGGAAGCCGCTGGACTTGCCGATCCATTCCTCTCCAGCAGTAGCACTAGCGCCTCCAACTTCGTTAATCGCAAATGTCTCCGGCATGCCCGCGAACTTCTCCGTGGGGAACATGACGGGGTCATGGATCTTGCTGACGATCCATTTCTCAACGCGGTTGATGAACTTGGGAGCCGAGATCTTAGCTGCACGGCCATCGACAAGCCATGTGTATGTCAATCTGTTGCACGAGATAACAGTTAGATAAGATCTGGATGATCACGAGTCGCGTTCTACTTACCGACCAGCGGACATGGTGGGGCAAGTGTTTTCATTGCAGATTGGGAGACCCGTGAGGCTGTTGACCTCCTGAATGACCTGGAGCATACCGTGGAGCAGGCGATATTGTTCAACAACTGGTTGATTATACCATCAGCATCATTTCCCTGCAAGAAAAAAGAGATAGAGCTAGCTGGTCCGCTTACTCTGGTGAGCCAGCCATTCGCCCAACTCCACGTTCTTGGGGCAGGCACACAACGTCAAGAAGTTGCCCTTCACATTCAAGGGCGCGTATTTCTCCTGGAAGAAGTATTTGGGAGCATCGGGGTCGTAGGCGGAAGAGGTATCGACCGAGAAGCTCGAAGTGAGAGACGGGGAGTTGGGCACATGGCCGGCGGGAGGGCCCTGAGGCGTTGGCGACGGAGCAGGACTTCCATTGTTCATCTTCGGGGCGTTGTTGTTCTTGTTGTTTCCTCCCCTGCCAAAGCCTTGGCGACTAAACACCATATCGAATCGCAGGTCAGTGTCCACTGCTTTAACTATTCGAGTGGAATAATAGAAGGGAAAGAAAACCCCGAGGAATATGGAATCGAAGGAGGAAGCGCATGGCGTGGCCTTTTGACAAGCAAGCCAGGGGCGTGACCATTTCGAATACCTCTGACCATGCTGTGGCAAAGGGAATTTCAGGGGAGAATGACCGTGCGGGATACATTCTTAGGGGAAGAGGGGGACCACATACACACTCTGGAAGAAGGTCGCCATGATGGAAAGCGGTGTATGCTCAAGAACACGAGGGAAATGATGGAATGAGAGAAGTAGGCGACGAGGAAAAGCCAGAATGGGGGAAGTGAACAAGAGACGAAAGAGCAGCGACGACAACCCAGAAGAATAAATCACGACTGGAGACACCCAGACGGAGAAGAGAGACCGAGAGACAAGAGAGATGGAGTGCGAGAGGGAGTGATTGGGAGGGGGGCGATTGTTTCAGTTGGTGAGTCCCTCATTCGGTCTGGCCCGTCGAGCTGCCGCCCTCCACTAAGCCTACTTGGGCCCGGACGGGATCATCGAGTTGTTCCGCTCCAATTCAACGGGAGTGCTCCGAGCTGGAACAAGTTACATGTTGAAGGGCATCATCTCATCTCCTACGATCAATTGACGGAGTCCGGCATTATTCTCCGTCCCTTGTGTGACTCCTCTTTTACATCAGCTCAGGCTCCTTATCGGAGTAGCTATTCCTTCAAAGACCTGTATTGGAAGTTTTCCAGCCACTCAATTGCAAGATTGCGCTTCTACACAAGCTCTGACTTGCCAGGGCTCTTCTTACGCGGCAATTAACAGCCGACCCTGGAATACTTCATATTACACCAGCATGTCCTCTTCAGATGAGGATGTCGTCCGTCGCCCCGTGCGAGGTGCAGCAGCCGATCGACCGGGAAGCCCGTCGGGAAGCGAGCTCGGCTCAGATGCGGGCAATATGAACAATTACGACGACGCAGATCTCTTCGGCTCAGATGCTTCAGATGGAGGTTTTGGGGATGACAATGAGTACGGGAAATATCTGCACTTGACCGGGTCAGGACATGAAGGCTAACACAGCACTAGACAACCCCAACGTACACTCGACGACGAGGAGCTCGACTCGGGAGATGATGTGGATCGCTACGATCGCGCCGGCGAGCGCATGGACTACGAAGATGGGGGCGAAGAACAGTTCCAGGAAACTGTGAACATCATGGATATGACACTGAGTCGCGCGCCGGAACCCTTGACTTCCAACGGCGAGGTATGCAAGATGACTATACATACCACTTCACAAACGGAAGACTCACTCGCCCTTTTCACTATCTAGATATACACAATGCCTGTCCCCCCTTTCCTCTCGGTGGAAACCGAAGAGTTCAACCCGGAAACATATGTTGCGCCTCCCTTCACGACCGCCGCCACCTCTCTTTGCTGGAGACACGACCCCCAGGACGAATCCCTCCTCCAATCCAATGCTCGCATCATCCGCTGGGAAGACGGGTCCATGACGCTGCAGCTTGCTTCGGCGCCGAAGGAGCAGTACCGCATCTCCACAAAACCGCTGGCGCCGCTCAACAGAGCCGGCGAGTACGACGTCAAGCTTGATTCGCACGTCTACCTCGGTGCCGCCGCGGAGGCTTCCTCCGTCTTCCGGCTCACCTCCCACCTCACCCACGGCCTCACAGTGTACCCCACGACAATGGAGACGGATGATGCGGTGCAACGGCTCCAGGAGTCGCTGGCTGCGGCCGCCCGCAGCGGCAAGAAGACGCTGGACGGATCGGCGCCCGTCATCGAAGTCAAGGAAGATCCCGAGCTGGCCAAGCGCCAGGCCGAGATGGCCGAGCGCGAGAAGCTCAAGGCGGCGCGCCGGCGCCAGCAGCTCGCAGACCGTGAGCTGGACCGTGGCCGGCGGGCTGGATTCGGCCACCGCACCGGAGGCGGCGGTCTCACCGTGGGCGGCCTGGAGGACGACGATGGTTTGATGACGACGAGACCTCGCGCCAAGAAGGCGCGCAAGCCGAACCGTCGGGGCGAGATCTACACGGACGACGAGGAGGACTACGACCGCCGCGGACGCACCCGCGAGGACGAGTACGACGAAGACGACGGATTCCTGGTCGGAAGCGACGAGGAGCCCGAGATTGTGGACGATGACGACGACGAAGATATCCTCGAGGATGAAGACATGGACGCCGAAGGCGAGGACGATGATGCCCCGCCCGCCAGACCCCGTCACAAACGCCCGTCGCCCGACGCCAGCGCGAATACACCTCCAGCTCGGAAGAAGAACCGGTATATTGTGGATGATGACGACGAGGAGTAACGGGTTTCAAATTACTCACCGTTCTGACGTTGCTGTCTTCTTGCATCTTGCTTACGGCCACCCCGTACATTTGCTTTCAAATGCTAATGACTTGTGTAACTATTATATCATATCTCTCTGGATACTTCATCGGCGCACGGCTGGTCATATTCGCCTGGGAATCTTTCGTGCTTTTCTTCTCTAACTTAGCATTACCGGACAATAAAAGAAAGTTGGCTTGCAGGAGCATAGGCATATTTATTCAGAGTGTAGCTACTGGCTAGGTCTTAACAGTAGATGCATATATTAGTCTTGTAGAGACAGATAGTGCCCAGATGGCGGATAAAAGTGCCAGGCAATAGATTAGGATAACAGGCCGCTGCACCAGTATCGGCAGATAAGGCAGTCCTATAAATTCATATAACTTATCGTCTGCATAAATAACACAATGGTATCGAAAGAACAGATTTACGCTTCAATATCATGCACACATGGTAGTCGCGGATGACCACAAGCTACATCCCGCTGGTCACAGGCGTCGTTCCCTGCGGGTAATCGGAGGGCTCGAATCCGAATTTGGCGATGACCTCCCTCGCGCTCTTGATGACGCGGAGGCATAGCAGTTCGCTCTCCCCTGTATTACAATTTTGGACGGGTAGAAGGCGCTCCTCCGCAGGTAATGGATGCAACTGGTGCCATGATCGCTGGCGTGCTTCCATCTCCTCAACAAGGGCAAGGAGACTGGGTGTCTCCGTGACTTGGGGGGAGCCAGCAGGGTCGTAGGGCCCACCGATGACCCCTCCTCGTACAGTCTGACGTAGCCAGTCTTTCCAGCCGGCTGCCGGATTAATCGACTGTTCGATCGTCGCGGCGTATGCGGGAGACGTCGTCTGCTTGCCCAGATCCACGGGCTTGGCCTTGTACACGCGGAGCCATGAATCGGCAATGACCGCCAGCAGAGTCCCGGTACACATGACATTCTGCATCCCCGTGCTGAAGCGCAGGGGGCATATTTGACAGCGGATGACCTCTCTGGCTGTTCGCGCGGCGATGTATAATGAGCAGAAGGTATGTTGCGAGATCGGGAAGGGGGCGAGGGAGGATAGGTGGCTGAGGCATAGGTAGAGCCGTGATAGACATGAACATTGCTGGTCGGGCGAATCGGTGGGGTCGGGAGATGGATATGACACGTCCGGCGGCAGCGGTGTCAGACTAGCTGTCGCCGCAGAGACACTGGAGAAGTCCGGCCAAGGCGTAGTGGTCGTCGGGACACAGTTCAAAGGCGTTGCAAGATCCATGCGACTCGGTGGGCTCTGGCTGTCGTCCGCCAAGGGATCAGGAGGGGTCGTCTGTGGTGTATAGGCTGCAATCCCTGACTGGAAGGTGTCCCTCGGTGGGATTCCCATTCCCACAGTATCAGTTGACAGGATCTGACTGAGATCTGCATCTGTGTTCCATAGCCCTTTATCTAGACCAAGCGACGAAGGATCTTCTTCCTCCCGTAAGCGCTTCTTCGGCGGTCGTCCCATCTGCTTCTGTTCCGAATAGTGGCAGAGTAGATCCTGTTTCAGACATCGTGTGCATCCAGCTTGTTCACCGGAGCATTTCAGCTTGCGCTTCCCTAACTTTGTCAGCCTACAGATGATGAGCCTGGATCTTGTGCATCAGGCATACTGCACTCATCACACGCAGCATGTCTTTTCACCGGTCGCGCCACATTATCATTGAAAGTGCTGTCCGACAAGGCGAGTGGGGTCTGAAACCATTGGGGCTGAGGCTCGAACTGCGTCATGCTGAATTATTGACGTGATTCAAAGACTATAGCGCTGGACAGCAGGCGAACAAGCAAGCGCAAAAGAGGCTGCACGGTGGGCGACCATCCAAGACCGTCCGTGATAATCCACCGGGGTAATTAATGCTGTATTGTTGTATTATCGATAAACTTGCCAGAGCGGCGGAACGATAAGAGCGGGCGGTGTATCACGTGGGCGGTGGGAGAGCGCAAATCTTCCCGGCGCAGAAAAAAAAAAAGTTGCAAGGCAAGGAATCAAGTCGCTCTCCCGAACGGTTGTCGTTGTTAAAGCACCGAACGCATTTTGCAAAGCGTTCTACCGTCATCATGGTTGCTTCAGCAGGCTCGAAGAAGCGCAAGGCTGTTACTCGAGATGTGGAGGAGGAAGCTGGCAGCTTCTCCGGAGACGAATTGGCTGGAGACTTGAACGGCGCGCTGTCGGACAGCGCCAATGATCTTTCGAGTGACGAGGACGATTCTGAGGTTGAATTGGTCGACGAATTCAGCAGTGACGAGGACGATGATGAAGAGGAGGAGCTTGACAGCGATGAGATCCCCTCGGATGGTGAAGATGCCGTCAAGAAGAACCCCGCCAAATCGACTGCAGCTCCCGCGGACGACGAAAGCTCGAGCGACGAGGCAGAGGTGAATTTCCGGATCGAAAAGGATGCCAATGGAAACGACCGCTACGTCTACGACGAAATCAACCCGGATGACAACTCTGACTACTCTGATATCGACGAGGACTCCAACACAATCGGCAATATCCCGTTGTCCTTTTACGACCAGTACCCTCACATCGGTTACGACATTAATGGAAAGAAGATCATGCGTCCCGCTACCGGGGAGGCGCTGGATGCGCTGCTCGATAGCATCGAGATCCCCAAGGGATTCACTGGTCTCACCGATCCTTCGACGGGCAAGCCCCTGGAGTTGAGCCAGGACGAGCTGGAATTGCTGCGCAAGGTGCAGATGAACGAGATTCCGGAGGATGGCTACAACCCCTACGAGCCCTTGATGGAGTGGTTCACCACAGAGAAGGAAGTCATGCCCCTGAGCGCTGCTCCTGAGCCTAAGCGCCGCTTCCTGCCGTCCAAGCACGAGGCCAAGCGTGTCATGAAGCTCGTCAAAGCCATCAGAGAAGGTCGTATCCTGCCTTACAAGCCCCCATCAGAGCAAGAGGAGGAGGACAAGGATCTCATCAAATATGACCTGTGGGCGGACGAGGAGGAGCGGCCCGATCATATCATGCATGTCCCCGCTCCGAAGCTTCCCCCGCCCGGGTACGAAGAGAGTTACCACCCCCCTCCGGAGTATCTCCCCGATCAGAAGGAGCGCAAGACCTGGGAGCAAGCGGACCCCGAAGACCGGGAGCGCGAGTATCTCCCTACCGACTTTGGCTCTCTTCGCAAAGTCCCTGGTTATGGCGAGTTTGTCAAGGAGAAATTCGAGCGTTGCTTGGATCTCTACTTGGCCCCCCGAGTTCGTCGCAGCAAGCTCAACATCGATCCCGAGAGTCTTCTCCCCAAGCTCCCCAGCCCCGAGGAGCTCAAACCCTTCCCGTCGATGTGTGCTACCGTGTTCCGAGGACACAAGGGCCGTGTTCGCTCCATTGCGGTCGACCCTACTGGCGTTTGGTTGGCGACTGCTGGCGATGACGGCACCGTTCGTGTCTGGGAATTGCTCACTGGTCGTCAGCTGTGGAGCGTTCAGCTGAGCGAGGAGGACGCCGTCAACGTTGTCCGCTGGAGACCCGGCAAGGATGCCGTGGTTCTGGCCGCCGCCGCTGGCGACGACCTCTACCTCATGGTGCCCTCCATTCTCGACCCCGAGCTCGAGCAGGCCAGTCTGGAGCTCCTCGACGCTGGATGGGGATACGCCGCCTCGAAGCCTGCTCCCAGCGCCGCCGAGGAAGGCAAGAAGACACCCCCGCAGTGGATCCGCCCCTCGTCGGCCCTTACCGACTCCGGCGTGTGCGCGGTCATCCCTCTCCGCTACGTGGCCAAGTCGATCTCCTGGCACCGCCGCGGAGACTACTTCGTCACCGTGTGCCCCGGCGCCTCCACCCCGGCCTCCGTGGCCGTTGCCATCCACACGGTCTCCAAGCACCTCACCCAATACCCATTCAGCCGGCGCATCAAGGGCGGCGGCCCGCCGCAGACCGCGCACTTCCACCCCTCGAAGCCGATTCTCTTCGTCGCCAACCAGCGCAGCGTCCGCGGGTACGATCTCTCGCGCCAGCTGCTGGTCAAGATCGTCCAGCCCGGCGCCCGCTGGATCTCCTCCTTCGACATCCACCCGACCTCCTCCACCGCCTCCGGCGGCGACAACCTCATCGTGGGCTCCTACGACCGCCGCCTGCTGTGGCACGATCTCGAGCTCTCGCAGCGGCCCTACAAGACCCTGCGCTACCACCGCAAGGCGATCCGCGCCGTCAAGTTCCACCCCAGCGGCCGCTACCCGCTGTTCGCCGACGCCAGCGACGACGGCTCCCTCCAGATCTTCCACGGCAGCGTCACGGGCGACATGCTCAGCAACGCCAGCATCGTCCCACTCAAGGTCCTCAAGGGCCACAAGATCACTGGCGAGCTGGGCGTGCTGGACATCGACTGGCACCCCCGCGAGGCCTGGTGTGTCAGTGCCGGTGCCGACGGCACGTGTCGTTTGTGGATGTAGTAGTAGATCTCATTTCAGCGCATACTTTTGTGTTGTTATCTCCTGTTTGCAGTTTCCATTTTTACATGAGAAAGGCGTTCTCGGTGTGTGTATATACATTATTTTCTTTTTTACTTCTCTATCTTTCGATATCCATTTAAAAGTTTCCTTCACCGCCGTTGTCACATGTAGAGTAGGAGTTGCTCAAACCATCGACTGGTTTGCTCATTCAGGGAGCAGCCTGAGGCCCTAGCCCATTCAATCTAATCCTCTGTACGGAGCTTATCTCCCCTCCACTCTTTACATACCACGCAACCGAACCATCACCTTCTACAAGTTACCAAAGAAAGATATAGAACAGTGGAACCATACCAACAACCGGTAAATCTTTGTCGGCAGAGAAACACCCCGACCTCTCAGTCTATCTATCTATGTACAGTAACCTTCATCCGACAACAGCAACGCAGCCTAAACGACACCACCGCTCCAGTCCCTCCTCAAACGTTCATACTTCTTCAGATCGGTCACACTGGGCCGGATGAACGCCTTGGCCGCGACAAAGTCCTCGAACTTGATGGCATCGCGGCGCTTGATGGCAGAGTACCCAGCGCGGCGCAGCAGACTGCCCAGATCAGCACCGCTGAAGCCCTCGCACTCCTCGGCGAGGCGGCGGAGGTTGTCGTCAAACTCGATGGGCAGCTTGCGGACGAGGGTCTGAAGGATGTCGGCGCGCTCGAGGGGGCTGGGGAGGTTGACGAACAGCAGCGTCTCGAGGCGGCCGGGGCGCAGCATGGCGGGGTCGATGATGTCGGGCCGGTTGGTGGCGGCGATCACGTAGATGCCCTGGCGGCTGGAGCCAAGGCCGTCGAGTTCGGTGAGCAGGGTGTTGACGACGCGGGCGGAGGCCTCGGAAAGGGTGTCGTCGCGGCGGGGGACGAGGGCGTCCAGCTCGTCGAAGAAGATGACGCAGGGGACCGAGGAGCGCGCGCGCACGAACACCTGGCGCACGGCGCGCTCGGACTCGCCCACAAACTTGTTGAGGAGCTCGGGGCCCTTGACGCTGATGAAGTTGGCCCGCGACTCGTTGGCCACCGCCTTCGCGAGCAGCGTCTTACCGCACCCGGGGGGTCCCCACAGCAGCACCCCCGTGGGCGCGGTGATGCCCACGTTGGCGTAGATCTCCGGGTGGCGGATCGGGTCGACGATCGCCGTCGACAGCTCGTCGCGGATCCCGCCCAGCGCCCCGATGTCCGCCCACGTCGTGTCCGGAATCGTCGCGAAGCCTTCCCGTTTGGACGACGGTTGGATCTTGGGGAGCGCGGTGAAGAAGTCCGCGTTCGAGACGAGGACCGTCTGCGTCTCGTCCCCGATGGGCGTGTCCTTGGCGTGGACGATCAGCCGGCGGATCTCTTTGACCTTGGGGCTGAGGTCATCGGTCACGCTGAGGTCCTCGAAGTCCATCATCTTCTCGTCCTCGGGCCCGCTGTTCTGTTTCAGGATCTCAAGGTACCGTTTGATGGCGGCCGAGCCGGCCGTGGCGACCAGGTCGTTGAGATCGGCGCCCACGAAGCCCGGGGTGCGCTTGGCGAGAAGCTTGAGGTCGAGGTCGTCGGCGAGCCGCATTTTGCGGGTCAGCGCGCGGAGGATCTGCTCGCGCACGGGCTCCGAGGGCACCGTCATGTTGATCTCCTTGTCGAAGCGGCCGCCGCGGCGCAGCGCGGCGTCCAGGCTGTCGGGCCGGTTCGTGGCGGCCAGCACGATGACGGGCTTGCCGTCCGTCTTCTCGAGCGCCAGGTCGTCCATGCAGGTCAGCAGCTGCGCCACGATGCGCTTCTCCATCTCGCGCTGCGCGCTTTCGCGCTTCGGCGTGATGGCGTCGATCTCGTCGATGAAGATGAGGCAGGGCGCGATGCGCCGGGCTTCCTCGAAGTACTCGCGCAGCGCCTTCTCGGACTCTCCGGACATCCCGGAGATGACGGAGGGTGCGGAGATGGAGATGAAGGGCACGCCCAGCTCGGCGGCGAAGGCGTTGGCGATCATGGTCTTACCGCAACCGGGGGG
Source organism: Aspergillus uvarum CBS 121591 (assembly GCF_003184745.1). Classification (NCBI taxonomy): domain Eukaryota; kingdom Fungi; phylum Ascomycota; class Eurotiomycetes; order Eurotiales; family Aspergillaceae; genus Aspergillus; species Aspergillus uvarum. The sequence goes on from NW_020291321.1 coordinate 147,668, forward strand.
CCCGTGGAGCAGCACGCCGCGGGGCGGCTGCACGTTGGAGGACATGTAGACTTGTGGGCGGGTCATGGGCAGGATGACCAGATCTCCGAGCTGCTCGACCACATCGTCCAGACCACCCAAGTCCGCGAGGCTGACGTGCGTGGGCGGGGATCGATCGACGGCGGTGTCGCCCTTGCGGCGTTTGGAGGAGGTCGATTCGCCGCCATGGTGTCGCTTTTTCGTGGAAGATTTCGGAGCCGGCGTGGCCGTGTCTGTCGTGGTGTTGTTCGTCTCGCCTGGTTTCTGGGCGTCCGTGGCGCCGTTTTTGGTGTTCCACATGCCGACGAGGCTCTTGTTCAGGCTGTTGGACTCCTACACCCGTCAATACCCTCTGGAGCAGAGCATAGAGTCTCCGCGCAAGTGACTCACTGGCGCTGCCGGTTCCTCCAGCCCCTCAAAGTCCCCTTCCACGGAATCTTCCTCCTCCTCATCGCCTTTGATCACCTCCACCACACGCTCGATGCTATCCTCGAGAATCCTCTTAGGTTTGCGATTCAGACTCGAGTTCGACCGCTTGATCGTGTCGTATATCGTAGAAACAGAAACGCGCGTAGCTCCATTCTCCGCTTGCTCGTCAAGAATTTTGCGCACGATCTGATAGACCTGTCGACCCACAGAAGCACAGATGAGCATTTTGTAGTATACATCGCGATACACTCGGAGAGATTGCATTTACTTACATCCTTATCCAGGCCCTGTCTCAGGCTTGGCCTGCCCCCACGACCCATTGTGTCTCAAGTTCGAGGAAGAGCTTCCCTCGTGCGTCCAAATGAATTCGGAGAAAGCGCGCCAATGCACGAGAACCAGCCGATCTGATCAACGATTCAATCGCCCTGAGAGAGGATCTTCTACAATTTTTGGAGATCGGAGAATCAATTTGGCCGGCGGAGGAAACAGCACAAAATTACACATCGGTAACCGCATTACCATGATTACTTCAATTCAATTGGGGCAGCCATCTGACCGCCCTCCCATCTTGACCATACCCTAACCGGATATCAGTGGACGTCATCCGCATCTGCTGTTATCGGCCCGCCTGACGCTGGGCTGGTCTCCGCAGTCACTCTCTTTACCACAATACAACAATCAATCAAACGACACTATGCGTTGACAATGGGGAATGCAAACAGCTCCCATAAGATCTCTGCTCAGGACCGGTGAGACTTCCTTTCTATCTTCCAGTGCAATCCTGTGTGCCCAAGTCCGGAGAGTGCTTCATTGAGACTCCCAATCTGCCCGCAACCGCGACCGACAAGCTAACCGGAGACCCTGCATAAACCAGAGCGATCCTTGACCTCAAGAACCAACGCGACAAGCTCCGCCAGTACCAGAAGCGGATCACCGTGCTGACGGACCGGGAGACGGCGATCGCCAAGGAATGCCTGGCGCGGGACGACCGCAAGCGCGCCCTGCTGGCCCTGCGCCGCAAGAAGTACCAGGAGTCGCTGCTGGAGAAGACCGACAAGCAGCTGGAGCAGCTGGAGCAGCTCACGGGCCAGATTGAGTTCGCCCTGGTGCAGAAGGACGTGCTCTTCGGCTTGCAGCAGGGCACCCAAGTGCTGCAGACCATCCACCGGGAAATGGGCGGGATCGAGGGGGTCGAGAAGCTGATGGGCGAGACCGAGGAGGCGCGGGCTTATCAGGAGGTAAGTCTGGCTTGGTTTTTTTTGGTGCAGGGAGGTTTTTCTAGGGAGAAGAACGGCATGCTAATTGTGGTGGTGCAGGAGATCAGTCAGATGCTCGCGGGCCGTCTGTCCAGGGAGGACGAAGACGAAGTCGAGGAGGAGTTGGAGGAGCTGCAGCGCCAGGCGCAAGGGCCGGTGGTCTTGCCGAATGCGCCGATCTCTTCGCTTCCAGAGGTCGGAGAAGAGGCGACAGAGACAGAGGCAGGAGAAGCGCAGGCCGGGCCATTAGCCAATGGACGAAAGGTCAAAGCCGAAGAGCGGACCGCTGTTCTTGCATGAAATCACGCATCACATTGTCCATCCCATATAAGTGTCAGCATTTCTGGAGTTCTGGGTTCTTGTCCATGGGTCATCATCACATTCCATCATATTAGATAGCTCAAGTTAGTTCAATGTTACAAACATGCATAAGCTGAATTTCAGACTAGCATTGGCATAGAGGCCAGCTCTATGACCAGAGAAAGCACGATCACGAATCAACACCACTGCACCGCATCAACAGGCACAGGTAACAACAGCACCAACAACGGTGACTGGACATCAAGTCAATCCATCCGCGCCGCAACCCCGCCAAATCACGGAATCCCTTCCTTTCCCCATGCTCACAGAATCTTACTGCCCACCCCGTTGACGCCCTGAATAGCGACATGGTCGTTCGGATTAGCCGCGGCCTCATACAAGAAGTTGACGGGCTCGCGGTTCAGCGCCATAAAAGTCCCCTTGAATCCAAGGTAGCCGACCTTGGTCACGTCCTCCTCGCCGTCACTCCAGTTATCCTCGAAAAACAGCGTGATAGAGGTGGTGGTGTTCCAATGCGCACGGTTCAGGGGGATCTCGAAGACATCGGCTCCGGCAACGGGCTGGGGAATCTCGATCGTCTGGGTGGGCGACAACTCGGACGCGGTTGCGAAGTCGATGTCGTCCCGGTTCTTGAACAGTTTCAGGGTCTTGGGGGCGGAGGGGGTGGGCGCGGTGTAAATCAACAGAGAGTGGACCTTGACTTGGCCGGTGAAGCTGTATCAGATAAAGTAGAGAGTTAGTTAATCGTCGCAGAGGGATCGGGAACAGTTGCGTTCGAAGCGTGTTGAGGTGGTCTTCGCTCTTTCGCGACACCCAAAGCTCAAGGAGGGGCAATGGCGGGGTAGCAACAGCAACAGGCAAGACAGTTTTCTTTCCACTCCGAACACACCCTCCAAGGCAGAACTCACGGAATGTACATCAGGAGCTGCTCATCAGCATCGCTTTCGAGCTCCGGCTCGTCGTCGAGTCTCTCCGCCCATGTTTTCTTGACGATCGCAGCGCCAGACTTGGGGGCCGCCTCTGCCTTGTTTATTAGTACCCAATCGCTTTGAGAGCAATCGATCTCTGCACGCGCGGGTATGATACGCACCATTGAGGGTTGTGATAGAGTCGAACTGAACCTGAGAGTAAAGGAGCGACTGGATGGCTGGGGTGATGTCATTGGAGTGGTCGTGGCCGTCTTCGTCATGGCAATGTCCGCCGTGGCCGTGATGATGGTGATGGCCCGACATGTCGCGATTTGATGCTCGAATCCCCTGGTGGTTGCTTCAAGAAATGAAAGATCGAGTCAAGATCAGCTGACAAGCTAGTTGGAGTGAGAGGCGGGGGTCTGAGAACCTTGGGTGAGCACGATGAAGATGAAAACAAGCAAGATGTTCAGCGAGTTCAACGCGACCTTTCGGCTAAGTCACCCATTCATTCACATCAACTCAACAATTTACTCTCATTAAACCCAGCAAGACGCTTTTCATGTTTTTCTTCATCTGACTTCGCTGAGAGATATCAAGCATAAACTCTATCTTACAACTACTCAGTTTGACAGACTAACTGATCTTCCGCTTGCTTGTTATGGCTCGACAAAGGTCTGAGGTTTGTCTCCCCCCCCAGGTAGTAACAAGATTTCACTTCATGCATAATGGGATATCATCATAGAAACATAGACTACCAAGGATCATCTACTGTACATACATGGTGTGATGAGGAATCGCTGCAGGAGAATCTATTACCGCACTTGATAATAGTTCGGTGCATATTCGAGCAAATAGCCCTTTTCGATCTTGGTTATATCGCGGATGTAGGTCTTTTCTCCCGTTTGCAGGATTTCATGAAATATGACCCATTCGGCTTTACGATTCTGCATAGTCAAATTAGCAATAGTATTCCAAATTCCATGGCAAGGATATTTGACTCACAAACATCAGCGAGCTCGGATGAGCATGCAGCGTTAACCCGCCGCTCACTGTTTTGAACGTGCCGTCCGGCTGCATCTTTGCAGCATGCGCAAAATAGCCCGTTGTGAGACACCGTTGTATCTTTTCCGGCAGCTTGCTTGGATCCTCCTGTCTAGCGCGGGCAGAAAGCGTCTCATCGACCTGGATCCCGAAACGTTCCAGGTATCGCTTGAGTTGGGCGCGGATACTCACGGCGCGTTGCATGGATCGGAAGTTCAAGAGGTTATCTCGACACCACTTCGAGTCCTTCTTGCCCTTGGTGACAAAGGCTTGGTAGACATTGAGATATGTTAGGTGATCGCCTTCCTCGACTGCGAATTTCCTCCGCATGCTCTCAGATGTTTTCCGATCACCATCGTGCTGAACCCAGACGGTGCCCTGAAGACTGACCATCGCCGCGATTGAAAGAATCTCACTGAGGCAGCCAAAGCCCGGCGCGGAAAGGAGCACCCTTGCCATCATGGGTTCCACGGCCAACTCTGCCATGCGCATCCCCTGCGGTTTGGTGAGTTTGGCATGATCGTCAACTGCGCCCAGAGAATACAGGAGCTCAAAACCACGAATTACCAGTTCGGCGGGGGGAGGCGTCAGGAAGTCAAAACGGACGATGTTGTCAATCCCGAGAGCTTTCAGCTGCATGATCACTGGCGCCAAGTTGGATCGCTGGATTTCCGGAATAGTTGCATCTGGGAGGGCTTCATATGCCTGTTGGGTGTAGAGACGGAAACATTTCCCTGGCTTAGTGCGCCCAGCTCGACCTGCACGCTGGACAGCCGCTGCTTTGGAAATCGGGACCGCGGTCAATGTTTCAATGCCCGTGCTCGGATTGTAAGCTCTCAGCTTGGCGAAACCACAATCCACCACATACACAATTCCATTGATAGTAACAGAGGCTTCGGCGATGTTGGTGGACACAATGACCTTCCGAGTGTTCTCGGGCGCTGGCTCAAACACGTACATTTGCTGATCTGTCGTGAGGCCGGCGTACAGCGGGAGAGGGAGCAGCGATTGCGCTTTGGGATGAAGCGTGGCGGCGCGTTCCGTGATCAATTGTATAGCTGTGTCAATCTCCTCTCGCCCGGTCAAGAACACAAGGATGTCTCCCTCTACTTCTTGCAGGTGTATATCAAAGACCGTCTTGACGGACCGCTCCACATAGTCCTCCGCGGGTGACTCAAGGAAGAGCATATCCACCGGGTACATGCGACCCTCCAGACTGATAATTCTGCCAACCTTCCCACCAATCTCGCCCGAATCTGCATCGCCGTCAAATTCTTCCCCAGCAAAGAAGCGCAGGAAGTCTTCGGCCTGCAGCGTTGCACTGCTGACGATAATCCTTAGCTCCGGGCGCTTTTTCATGATCTTCTTGAGAATGCCCAGAAGTACATCAGTGCTGAGGGACCGCTCATGGGCTTCGTCGACCATGATCACCGAATACCGCGACAGCAGGGGGTCAACGAGTGCCTCCCTAAGTAGCATACCATCGGTCAGGAACTTGATCCTCGTGGAAGCAGACGTCAGGTCCTCGAAGCGGATTGAGTAGCCCACCTCCTCGCCGAGCTTGCAGCGCATTTCTTCGGCAACTCTGGCGGCCACCGTTGTGGCAGCCACCCGACGCGGCTGCGAATCGTTAGCTTGGCTGGTCAACGGCCGAACCAAAAGGACGGAGATGATGTTACCTGCGTGATAGCAATTGTTTTCCCATCTGCACACCATCCTGCTTGTTCGAGGTATTGGGGTAATTGGGTCGTCTTGCCGCTTCCAGTCTGTCCCACGACAATGGTGACGGGGTAGGTTTCGACCAGATAGAGTAGACTTTGCTTATGTCTTGCAATGGGAAGCAGCGAGGCAGGCTTATACAAGGCGGGTATAAAAGAGGAACCGAGGTCAAGTTCCGACGCCATGCTGAAGAATACTTCTGGAATTGATCAATGATCAGCCTGGTCCAACCTGACTAGCTGACAGTCCAGATTTTAGCCACAATAAGATTCGATGGTAAGTGACTGGCCCGACTGAGACATATTGAAGGAGACCAAGGATACAGAGATTTCGGCAATTTGGAGGTCGCTACCTCTCCAGCTCCGTTCACGACGACCAAATGCGAAGGATATCAAGAAGATCAACTCAAGTATGTAAGTTATGCTCAATCGGGATGGAAAGGCACTGGCGGATTATGTCAGCTAAGCACCTTCGACACACGTGATGCAACGTCACCGGGGACCATCGGAAAGGAAAGGAAAGGGGGCGGGCGGAGAGTCAATCGATCATTGGTATACTTTCTGCCTGTTGGGCGAATTCCTCCTCCACGCAATCAAATAAATCCCCAGGAACCGCCAAGTTCAAGTCTCGGGCTGTGTGCCTAAATATATTCCCTCTACACACATATCCTACACCTCCTTCACATTCCTCAACCAGCTTGTTCATCATGTCGGAAGAAGACAAGAACGTATGTTCTAGATCCCCGCTGCCGCGATTCCACTGCGACTACTAACTCTTAAGGTAACCCCAGGCGGCCAGCAGACTCTCTGCAGTGCCGGCCAGTCCAAAACCAGAGTCGCCCACCACGGCGCGTCCTCTGGACTTCGACGATGAAGCCCAGGAGATCGGCGTCACCTCAGCTTTCCCCTCCGCTCCCCCAGCTCAGCCGCCCGCCGCGGAAGCTGCCCCGCGGAAGCCACCCCGCCCCGTGAGCCCGCGGCAGCAGGCCGAGAACACCCTCAAGGAAGCTTTCCCCACGATCGACATTGGAGTCGTCCGAGCAGTGCTGACGGCAAGCAACTGGGATGTGGAGCGGGCCTTCCATGCTTTACTAGGTCTGTAGCCCCCAGCCACAAGTGCTGCCTCTTCGTCCCGACTAACCTCTTATCTACTCCCCAGGCATGACTGATCCCAATGCCGCCGAACAAGACGTACCCCCTCCGAAGCCCCCCCGTCCGTCGGCCGCCCAGAGACAGCTCGAGCAGGATGAGATGTATGCCCGCCAGCTTGCCGAACACTACAACCGCCGCGCGGCCCCGCAGCCACGGTATGAGGATGATCGCGCTTACCAGCGACGAAGAGGAAGCGACGAAGAGGAGGAGAAAGAATACAGCTTCTTCGATGGTTGGTTTCTATTCAGCCTCGGTGTGCACTTCCAAGCTTACTAACCCGTGTGACTACCGCAGACGACCTGCCTGTCATCCGCGAGAACATCCGCAAAGGATTCCTGGAAACCCAATCGAAGGTGAACTCGTGGGTGACGAATCTGAAGAAGAGGCTGGATGGAGAAGAGCCGGAAGAAGAGAGCAGCAATCAGGCTGCTCAGGGCCCGCGCGAAGATCCTTTCGGCCGTCCGCGTCGGAGCGGGGACCGTGAGCGGTACGACGCCGACCACCGAGTCTTGAGCGACGACTTCTCAGCTCTGGAACTGAGGGACTCCGAGGGTAAGTTGACCGCATCACTTCAGGCCGATGAAATAAAAGTCACTGACAGGTTTCGCAGCTCCTCCCGCTCGTCCTCCCCGTCCTCTCGCAAACCCTAACTTGTACAAGACCTCGTCACCCTCCCCCGACAGACGCAAGGTTGCCTTCCAGGACGGGCCCCCAACGGAGATCGATAATCTGTACGACGCATCCGAGCCGGTCCGGCACGCCTCGCCCGGAACGACGGGCAAGTCCAGCAAATGGCAACCCTTAGCCGCCGTGGAGCCGTCTCCGGTAGGAGAACACGACCCGTTCAGTCTGGGGGATAGTGAAGATGAGAAGGACACTACCACGAAGGCGAAGGAAACCGCCGCCGCCGAGGGCGCTTCCAAGGCTGCGACGGTCGAGACGGTAGCGGAAGCAGCGTCCAAGGAGAGCACAACCGGCGCTGGAAAGTCATAGTCATTTCCGGGGCCTTCTTCATCTTCTAGCCTATCTCCGCGGCTTACTCGTTGGCCTATTAAGTTGTTGTAACCTTGATCTGTTCTACAAAACCCGTGTCCATTGCCCTTGCGGCCAGAACCCATGATACCAAGAGACTGCATTTCAATGAATTAAGTTCAAACGAGGTTTGACCGTCCGAGTCAAATTCTACAGTCCTGTAAGAGCAGCGAAAGGCCCCCAGATACCCACTTTTATAAACAAGCAACCTATAATTTCAACCCCTTTGCACAACGAAATGCATCACCTTAAATCTCAATACATAATTAGAATGGTTCACGGGTATCTTTAAATCCAAATCCAAACACGCAAGCCCAAACCGACAGCAAATCACAAAACCACATCCACACCCTCAACCTGCACCCTCCACCCCCAACACCTTACCCGGTTACTCACTCATACTGCTGCTGCTGCTGCTGCTGCTGCTGCTGCTGCTCAGCAAGCCCCCTGACCCCAGACCCAGCCTCCTTCCTCAGATCCTTAATCACAGCCTAAGACCACCAAGTCAGCACCCAGGGACCCCAAGCCAAGACCTCGACAAAACAGAACAGAACAGTGCCGCCTGGCCTCCCGCTCCGCTCCGCTTCCACCGGGCTTTTTTTTTAAAAAAAAAAGATTAAACTGGCAGAGAACCTACCGCCAACGCCTCCGGATTCACCCCGTTCTCAATGAGCGAGACACAAAGCGAGAGCTCGGTGCGATCCAGATGGGTGTTCTGTGCATTATACATCAGGTCAAGCTCAATTCAATCCAGTCCATCCCCGGCGTTAAGCATGATCACGGAGGGTGTGGATGTAGAAACTACTGGACAAGCGGGAGTAGACGCCCTGAATCACCGCGGATCACCACATGAAAGATCAACTCCAGCCGCGTAAGTGCAAGCTCCGCGGTGGTTTGGGGTGAGGATTCATGATGGGTGGGTGGTTTGATGCTGTTGCTGAAGGTTGGGGTTGGGGTTTGGTCGGCCAGGCCATACACCGGAATGGGCAGGGAGAAATGATGATGGGCTGGCTGGTTTGCTTGCTTGCTTACCAGGAGGGTGGAAATCTCATGAAGAATGTCGATGACTTCGCGGGCCGCTTGGCGTTTGTCGTCGGCTTGGGAGGGCGGCATGGCTTTCTTTTGGTTGTGTTCGGTTATTTGTTTGTTTGGTGGGCTGCGCGTTGGGATTGTACGGATTGGATGATGGGGGGGGATGACAGAGAGAGAAGGGAAGAGAGAGAGAGAGAGGGAGAGGTGAAACGCGATAGAGAATGTTTGATATCTATCATGTCCTGTACCTGGAGGAAGGGATCGTTGGAGCTCAAGATCCGGAGAGATCTCGCGATGCGGTACGGTACGGTACGGTACGGTGATCCTGGAACCAGTTTGTTACCCGATTCGGGCAGTAATATTACCACCGCTCAGGCTTTGCCTACAATTCAGGTTCAACCAAATAACTACAACTACATGCTAAGAACAAAATCAATGTGGAAACGCGCCTGTGGAGAGAGACAGACAGATTGACTTCAAGTTCTTCACGAACCCCTCCCCCCTTCGGTTCTCATTCTTGAGGACTTCCTTTTGCCCTTCAAACTCCTTGCCCTGCAGTTTCTTTGGTTCCTTCATTGTCAGCCCTCCTGCGGCCTGCCCTGTCACTTTCGGGATCGTTTCATACACTTTCAAGAATGTCGACCGATCTGATCTTCTCAGACATCCACTCCCTGAACAGGAACCAAGCCCTGGATATTCTTGCCCAGATCGCACGTGTCGAGAGAAAGAGTTTTCCTGCCAATGAGGGCATGAGCTTTGGAGAGGAGCTTTGGCGCAAGAAGCCTAACACGAGGGTCCTGTATGCCCACCTCCCAGGCGCAACCCCCCCGCTGGTTCTGGCTTATGCGGTCTACGTTCGCCAGAAAGGCATTGCCCTGCTCCATAAAGTCTGCGTAGCCGAGAATCATCGCCGTCGGGGCGTAGGGTTCCAGCTAATGGGCTACGTTCGCGCTCGTCTGCAAAGGGAGGGTTGTCAGTATGTCCAGTTATGGGTGGACAAGGACAGAGCCCCAGCCAGAGCGTTGTACGTCCGCAGTGATTATGCGGAGCGCGAAGAAATCCCAGATTACTATGGACCAGGTCGGACTGGCATTAGAATGGTCCTGGATTTGTAGTCAAATAACCCTTGAGACCTTGGTTTGTTGCTGCTGCCCCTGTCACTCCTGTGGCATCGCTTGTGTGTCCCCTGGATAAGCTTGCTTACTCACGACAAGACCAAAAGATGCAAGTGCTAGTTGGTTCCTTCAGACCATCTGTCAAATATGTGCAATTCTCCGAGTCAGGGTGTCGACGGTTCAGGCGGTGGTTGGACGGTGGCTCGCTCCTTGGCTTCCCGACGACGCCATCCCTTGCAGAGGGAGCGAGGCCTACATTTCACAGAGTGAGCGGTATCGCGCCGCGAACCATCAATCTCTGACCATTCCCATACCCAAGTGACGTCAAGCATATCCAGGCATGGCTCTTTTTGAAGGGGATGCAAGCTTCGCGCCTCTCCTGTGCCCGTTGGGCCCTTGGGCGCGAATGTCATAATGGAAGAAACTAGAGTCTCTGCCCTTAGGGCAGAGCAATTCCTCGTTTCTCACTTTCAACACTCAACTCTCGACCATTTCACCGTGGCTTTTCCCTGACGCTGGCGTAGGTTGCCTATTCAGAGCGACAATACGAGTTGCCTTTCGTGTATCTGACCGAAGACACTCACTCGTCCCGACCGTTCTCACTGCTCTGGAGAGATGGCGCTCATCGCGTTGGGTCTCCTCAGCATTCTGGGGACGGTAATTGCAGACCTCGCACCGACTTACCCTGTGAACGCACAGCTGCCCCCGGTAGCTCGAGTCTCTGAGCCATTCGAATTTGTCTTCTCCCAAGGCACGTTTGCTGGCAGCGGGCCCAACACTCAGTACACGCTTCTCAACGCCCCATCATGGCTCGAACTAGATGCAAAGCACCGCACGATATCTGGAACGCCCCAGAAAGACGATATCGGGTCGCCGAAATTTCAATTGGTGGCTTCCGACGAGACGGGATCCGTGAACATGGAGGTCAACTTGGTAGTCACAACCGATGATGGGCCAAAACCGGGGAAACCATTGCTACCACAACTCGAAGCGATAGGCGCCACATCGGCTCCAGACACGATCATCGTACACTCTGGCGATTCTTTTTCCATATCCTTCGATCATGACACGTTCACCAACACGCGTCCCTCCACTGTCTACTACGGAACTTCCCCTGACAATGCGCCGTTGCCATCGTGGGTCTCCTTCGACCAGGCAGCCCTACGATTCTCCGGGTCGACTCCGGATATCGGACCTCAGACATTCAGCTTCAACCTGATCGCTTCGGATGTAGCCGGATTCAGCGCTGCTACCATGACATTTGCGATGACCGTTAGCCCACATATTTTGTCCTTCAATCGAAGTGCACAGACCCTCTTCGTAACCAAAGGGAAGCAAGTCGATAGCCCTAACTTCCTGGAAGATTTGACCCTGGATGGTCATGGAGCGACGCGCACGGATTTAGCAAATATTCATGTGGATTCTCCGACATGGTTGGCATTGGACAAGGAATCGCTCTCCTTGAGCGGTACACCTCCAGCAGACGCTGCAGACCAGAATGTCACCATCACTGTAACTGATAAATCTCAGGATGTGGCCACCCTACTTGTCAGCCTGAAATTTTCTCAATTCTTCCATGATAATCTGGATGAATGTGACGCTGCCATTGGGCAATTCTTCATGTTCGTCTTTAACAACTCAATTCTAACCGACGACTCTGTCCAATTGGATGTTGAAATGGGTGATGAGCTCCCTTGGCTTCATTACAACCGCGACAACAAGACCATTTATGGCCAGGTGCCTTCCGATATCAGTCCGGGAACTTTTAACGTCAACCTGACAGCTCGCGAGGAGACTGCGGAGGACAGCCGGCACTTCACAATCAAAACAGTCTCGAAGAAAAAGAACGACGAGAATGCAGCTGCTACCGCCACGGCGGACGAAGGCAGCGGTAGTAGCGGCAATAGCGGCAGAAAGGCCGGCATCATTGCGATCTCGGTCATCGTTCCACTCATTGTTCTGAGCGCTCTTGTACTTCTATTTTTCTGTTGGCGTCACAAGAAGAAAGGTGTCGCTCCAGGACCGGAGGAGGGACTTGCAGACGAAAAAAGGGGGTCACCCCCCCCCGATCCTGATTCTGACATGTACCCTCGCTGCCAGCCTTTTGAACAGATCACCCCAGGCAAGCCGCCAAGAATGCTAAGAAGCCCGTCGCCATCGTCCAGACCCCCAAAGCTCGAGATCTTCTGGCACACGAAGCCCTTGGCCGATGCCGACACCATCAACTACACAGATGACAAGGAGAACGCATACCCCCACTCAACCCTGGACTGGGACTTTGGTCCACTGGCGAGCACGAAGGAGCTGGAAGAGACGAAACCAGTAGCGGATCCACCTCCGCAACCAAAGCGCTTGTCGTTCCAGAGCAGTCCTCCCGTGCGCAGGCGCACTACGACTACGTCAAAGAAGCGTGAGCCACTTCGGCCGATACAGCCGAGGAGGTCACTAAAGCGGAACTCAACGGTATCGCGGTCGAAGAGGTATTCAAAGCGCTCCAGCGGCATCTCCACGGTTGCTTCAGGGCTGCCTGTCAGACTCAGTGGCGCTGGCCATGGGGCCGGTGGATTCGGGCCGCCGGGACATGGAGTTGTTCGTATCTCCTGGCAGAACACACAAGCCTCCTTCCAGAGCGACGAGAGCGATGTGGGGAATTTGGCGCCATTATTCCCTCGCCCGCCCCTCCGCGCACGGGAAAGCACAGAATATCCTAAGCGCGTGAGCCTCCGAGCCGTCGAGCCGGACACGCTGACCATCTCCGATACGGATTCCCTCGAAGCTTTCGTGCACAGTCGTGCAAAGAGCCGAAACTCTTCCAATCCTCTGTTTGCGGGTCAATTCGCCCGTCGTGGCTCATCCGGTGGCCGCGCTCTGCATCGGGCGCGCAGCACCGTGAGTCGAGCAGACACAGTCGCTAGTTCCCATTATATCGATGATTACCGGCAGGACCGCCCCTGGTCGGCGGCGATGTCAGCCTCCATTTATACTGATGACCACCGACAGTCGGCTTACCTCCATTCGCTATCAGAGGAATCGTCGGACGCGCCGATGTCAGGACCCATCAATAAGCAGCCCAGTCAATCGAGTCTCGCACAGAATTATTCCGAGGCAATTGCTCCGCTACCCCGCTTTTACAGCGAGTTAAGCTTAAGCAGTGCCCAGCGAGGGGAGGCCGGCGGTAGCGCGGCGTACCCCGGATCAACTGACCCACAGAACAATGAGCGTCAATCTCTTGGGAACAATCGGACTTGGTTCCAGATTGCGTCGAACGCGCCGGGTGAAGCCCCTAGAACGGATCCTCCGCCGTTGCCACCATTGCGCAAGAGCCCCTCTTATTCTTCGATGCCATACGAGGTCCGATCGCGCCGAGTGAGCTTGATTCGATCGGCAGACCGAGACTGGAGTGAGCAGAGAGGTATGCAAAGAGAGCTGACGGGAAGTGTGAGAAGTGATATCGCTTTTGTATGATTGAGGCGAAAGTATACATACCCATTTGTCTTTGATGCTTTGTTGTTTTTCTCGCTGCCAGTGTGCTGTATTAGGGTTTGTTTTGTCGTCGACGAGTAGTCGGCGAGCATGATATCCACCGTGCATATTTTGTACCATGATTAGATTAATGCTTTCCTTTGTCCATGATCACCCTAGTATGATAGGGTGATCTTGAGGACTCAATGATAATGTGTTGAAACAACAGGCAACCACGTATCAATCCAAGGTAATATGCGGTTCGACCAGCGGGATTGGGCTGGGCCTTAGCGTAGCGCGAAGGCTGTCAGATGCATGAGCCTATAAGCTCGTACCACTCATCCACAATGTAAAATGCGTAATCCATCCATCATTCCCGGAGGCCGATCTATTGTTGCTGTCGACTTTTCTGGAATCCGATAAGCAGATAAGACACTCGACCTATATCAAAGCAGACACGCATCCAGCCTAGCGCACTGCTTTGCCATGCAGCTAAATAGCTCGCAATCGCACCTTTCCAATTGCGCTGGGTGAGATCAGTAATCTCCTCTCGCCCAACATACTCCCACCCCTTTCCTTCCTGAGGGTGCTCCGGAGTGTGTGCGCGTGTTTTTCAAATTGGTTGGAGCTGTCTACCCTTCCTTTCAAGATGACAACCGATCTACTCGGCGCAGATGAGGTATTGGAAACGAGTTTACTCTTACCAGGCCCTCGCGATCAGCCATGTCAGAACAAAAGCACGCCCAGAAGATCTAAATGGATTCTTCTGTTTGTGTGCCTCATCATCGTCACTTTGGACTTTGGCGATTATCTCGCTGTCGCGCCGCAGCTGCAGATATACGAGAACATTATCTGTCAGCGCATGCATCCCGAACTATCTGCTAGTGCCTTCGATAGAGTAACAGCAACCGCCCATCCGCTCTGCAAGTCAACTGACGTGCAAGGCAAACTCGCTCTGCTGGTAGGCTGGCAGGATACGTTTACTCAGCTTCCCGGGATGATCCTAGCTATTCCATTTGGTCTTATGGCGGATCAAGTCGGACGCAAACCTGTCATCATCATCAGCATTGCGGGCTTCCTCATGCAAGAATGCGCTATCCGCCTCATCTGTGAGTGATTTGGAAGTCGGGGAGATGAAGTACTGGCTGACGTGCTTCTCAGGCTGGTATCATACAAGCATCCCACTCGAAGCAGTGTGGTTTACACCACTTTTCCAGGTTTTTGGGGGTGGTAGCCAAATCGCTAGCTCCGTTGCCTGGACTGTCATTGCAGACATCTTCCCAGTTGACAAAAGGTAAGCATGATGCCCTCCATGTCCTGCTATTAAGCTGCTTAAATGCGATGACCTCCCAGGGCAAATGCGTATCTTCTCATGGCTGCAGCGATGTTGCTTTCTCAGATTCTCGCAGCCCCTCTAAGCGCTTGGCTGATGTCCAAGGATGTGTGGACGCCATCGTTGTTAGGGTTAGCGATTGAGGTTTGCGGGATCATCCCCATTTTCGCCTTACCAGAAACTGGACCGCAAGCATCCGTCAGATCGGAAGGAGATCTTGAGAGCGAAGCACAAGGACCAGCCAACGAGTATTCTACCATGAGATGGATGGCTATTGTACACTTGGTCAAATTCCAACTAATCGAAGTGGTTGGGTTTGTCTTAGGCAATGCCAACACTTTAGCGATTTTTTTCGCTTTCTTGACATCTAGCATTGGAAGCCAGACGCTTCAGTTTGTGCTGCAATATGCCTCCAAGCGTTTCATGTGGAGTGTAGCCGAGGTATGTCTTCCCCATTCGAGCCACTAACCTGAAGTCGCTAACAGAAGTAACTGGATAGGCGACGTTCCTCATCAGCCTCAAAGGCGCAGTCAACCTGGTCGCCTTCCTTCTCATATTGCCTCTGATCTCCAAAATTCTTGGAGGTTATCTCTCTCCGATAAGAAGAGATCTCCGAATCACACACGCCAGTATCTGTGTACTGGTGGCAGGATTCGGCACAATGTCGGTAGCTGCTCATCCAGTCCTTTTCGGTATAGGTTTATCTTTTTCGGCCCTCGGGTGGGGTTTTTACATGACACTTCGTAGTGTTGGAAGCGCCTTAGTGGCCGAGACCCATGTCGGGCTCTTCAACACAACAATTGCACTTGCTGAGGCCGCGGGGTCTATGATAGCTGGACCGCTTTTGGCAGCTCTTCTCAAGGCAGGAATGGCGTGGGAGGGAGTCTGGATGGGTTTGCCATGGATGGTTGCGACGGGTCTGTATCTGCTGGCCGGGTTAGCAGTCTTTTGCATTCGTACTCCAGCCCACTAGAGTCTTGAATATGGTTCAGTCAAGAGGTGCGCATGATGCAGCACGTCCAGTTCTCCATTGACTGCGTTGCTGTCCAGTGACAAGAGTGGCCCCTCCAAGTGAATCACAGACTACATCGCTTCCCGACGGGCCATATTCAAGACGACGATGACTTGTCCTAAATCAAGCGCTTTCTCTTTCGGTGGCAGCCTCGCTCTTGGTAAAGAGTGAGGGCTGTATGCATGCGCTCGTATGTTCATCTCATGATGACTGCTGGGCTTGAGTCGAAGATTGTGGGTAGAACGGGAAGTTTAAGCCAGCACTGGATTGGAGAAGGCGTGGCTCTGCCTAAAAGTACAGTAGTCGACTACCGAAGGTAGTAGGTAGGTACTACTAGGTAGGTACAATAATAGTACTGCATGATTCTTCCTGCCCCAGGCGGTCACCACACTGGACAGCCGAGGCATAAAGGCAATTACCATAAACTGCAAGGATACTAGAGGTAGGTACACAAATCTGCTCAACTCAAGCAAGGCTATACAGACAGCCCTTGCGAGGACTGACATTAGCACCCGGTTCCAAACGCCTCGTCTCACTACCTCCGTCTTGTTTGCCGTCTGTAGGTAGCAGTTGCCTAGTCTGAGCAAGATTTGATGGGCGTTGATGTATCAAATTCGGTCTGAAACATTGGCCGCGAATACTGCGCACAATTTCGGATCCCTCCTACTGAAACACGGCTTTAGGTAGGTATAGGAAGGATGAACGATATACCTAGCTAGAGCATGCTCGTTTGCAAGCTCAGGTTGACCGTACCGGTCCAATGCCAGAGACTTGGCGTGAATGACGGTCTCTCATTTCGAATAGCAGCCACAGACCAGACCCTAGCATAATGCTTGATGTATGTATGTATGTACGTAGCGGAAGGATTAAATAGAGCTCAGCTTCTTCTGTGGCACTCCACAATGTTTGTTGAGTGGTTTTGGGTCAGGCTGTTTCCGGCAGTTCCTGTGGTTGGAGGCACGCGACAGGAAGGCGGTCCACCCAAACCAGCGAGCAATATAGTGCCCGAGGGAGAGAGAAGAGGGGCTGGTTTTTTATCTCATTATTATCGAGTTTAATGTGTTTTGAGACCTCCTGTGGGTTGCCTATTACTCTGCCTGCAGGTAGCCAGCCAGCTGCAACGAGTGCTGCCGATGCCCTTGTGATCGGTAGAGCATAATATAATGAGTAACTTATTATAATGCCGGAAAAAACTCATCCCCGGCCTGTGACACCACCATCACCATCATCATCATCATCATCATCACCATCATCATTATCACCACCACCCCTCCTACTGGACTGCGATTGATCCCAAATTTCCTTTCTCTTCGCCCCTTTTCTGCCATTTCTGCCACTTCTGTCATAATTCCATTGGATTCCGCGTGTCACTGGTCAGCCGTGGGTAATGAACACGGTGACAGATCTTGGACAGGATCGGAGGAGGTCAGCCAATCTTCCAGCTCGGTGGACAAAGTATCGTCATCGTTGAATCGAGGTCCCCACTCCCCGGTATTGTCGTTTGAATGAATGACTGTGGCTGCTCACTGCACCTACAGGCTACAGTAAGTTACTCACCTAACTACCGTAAGCAGTAGTTACCTAACTACACAACACTGCACCTTGCAGGCCTAAGGCTGGTGTTCATACTCGTACTCAGTACTCCGTAGCAGGCAGCTTTTCATTTCTTCCCGTCACGCCGCCTCCGTTAATGTTAATTGTAGTGATTCTGCCCTTACCCTCCCTCCCTCCCTCCCTCCCCCTCCTCCCGCTCTGAGTCTAGTCTCTCTCCTCCGTCTTTCTCCCTTCCCCTTCCCACCTGATCCCGTTCAGTCACTGGCTCTTCTCATTTCCCCCTCAGATACTCTCCGTGTGTGTTAAACTTTTCCCCTTCCTGTCTTCAAATCTTTCGACTACTTACTCCTCCTCCTCCCCTCTCACTTTGTGAAAAAGAATACATCTTCTCGCGCCAAACACCTAATTCATATCCCCCCGACAAATATCATGGGTCAGACCTTGTCCGAGCCTGTGGTCGAGAAGGTGCGTGAAACTGAAGCAATGCGTTTGCCTTTGCCTTTCGTCCCCCCACACTGCAAGAGGCCTTACGCAATTCCTATAACCGCCTCCCCCCCCCTTATCATCGCGCAACCCATTTCCTTCCCCTTCCTTTCTCAATGTGTATGAGTTACTCGAACAACTTTCAGTACCACTGTCTGAATTCACGTTCAAATGCGTGGGATCACTTCTTCTGGTGGTCGGAGGGGCTGCAGCGTGGTGATCCTCCCACGTCTGCGGGGTCCCTCCACAAGATGATGAAAATTCCTGCAGGCGGCTTCCGAGCGGGTGACTTGTCATATCTACCTTCTTTTCGCGCTCTTGCTATGCCAACCTCGCTAACATGATGGAGCATTGTCCAGACTTCGGCTGAAGGTCAGGATGAGTGTTGTATATACGGTGTCTCGGCCATGCAGGGCTGGCGGATCAGCATGGAGGATGCCCATGCGGCCGTGCTAGACCTCCAGGCCAAGTCCTCGGAGCAGAACGACAACCCTACCGATCCCGACAAACGTCTCGCATTCTTTGGTGTATACGATGGACACGGTGGTGATAAAGTAGCTTTATTCGCCGGAGACAATGTCCACAAGATCGTCGCAAAGCAGGATGCGTTCGCCAAGGGCGATATTGAGCAAGCGTTGAAGGACGGTTTCCTTGCGACCGACCGCGCTATCTTGGAAGGTTCGTGAATCCTCGAACCCGGACACCGGGACGACTCTTTGTCCCCCACACCTCTCTTCCCGAGATGACAGTGGACTGATTCGGCTAGATCCTAAATACGAGGAAGAAGTGTCTGGCTGCACTGCAGCCGTCAGCGTGATTTCCAAGCACAAGATCTGGGTGGTACGTATATGGAATTGTCTGGGGACTGCGCTCCCTGTCCATCGGAATGACTTTTAACGCTGCATAGGCCAATGCTGGTGACTCCCGTTCCGTGCTCGGTGTGAAGGGCCGCGCGAAGCCCCTATCATTTGATCACAAGCCCCAAAATGAAGGTCAGTAACGAGGCACTGGCTCTCTTCGGGCTGGAATTGGTTATGCTGAAACATGGAATACAGGCGAGAAGGCCCGTATCAGCGCTGCAGGCGGCTTCGTCGACTTTGGCCGTGTCAATGGCAACCTGGCCCTGTCCCGTGCCATTGGAGATTTCGAATTCAAGAAGAGTCCCGAGCTGTCACCCGAACAGCAGATCGTGACCGCCTACCCGGATGTTACTGTCCACGATCTTACTGACGACGATGAATTCCTCGTTATTGCCTGCGACGGTATGTCCTCCGTTCACGGGTCCAGTCAGGGTTCAACTCAGTGGGTGCTAATCTCAATGCAGGTATCTGGGATTGCCAAACCTCGCAGGCCGTCGTCGAGTTCGTTCGTCGCGGTATCGCCGCCAAGCAGGACCTCCACCGCATCTGTGAGAACATGATGGACAATTGCCTGGCTTCCAACAGTGAGACGGGTGGCGTCGGATGCGACAACATGACCATGATCATCATCGGTCTTCTGAACGGTAGGACCAAAGAGGAGTGGTACAATCAGATCGCTGAGCGCGTGGCCAACGGCGACGGCCCCTGCGCCCCGCCCGAGTACGGCAAGTCTCTCGAGGATCCCGAGGCCTCCAATCCCAACTCCTACTGACTTACCGGGGGGAGCAGCTGAGTTCCGCGGCCCCGGCATCCGTAATCAGTTCGATGAGAACCCCGATGAGTATGACGTGGAAAATGATCGTTCCCGTGGCTTCGGTGTACGCTCGGGCCGCATCATTCTCTTGGGCGATGGCACAGAATTGATTCCGGAGCAGAACGATGACGAGCTGTTTGACCATACGGAGGAGGACCGGGACCTCGGCAATCAGGTGCACCATGACTCTACGGATGCGGGACGGAGAGATCGCGAAGGAACCCCTGGGCCCCAATCCAAGGATAGCACCCCCAAGGCCGATGAATCTGCCACCATCTCGCAGTCGCCGTCTACCACCGCGGAGAGCTCTTCCACCGGTGCCCCTGGAACGCCGCAGAAACCTACTAATGTGTAGTCATGATGGAATGGATCTGTTGCATTTTTCCACTGTTGATGTCCTTTTTCTTTTTTCTTTTGGGTTTCCTGATCGTCGTGTGATTCTTTGACAGTGTCGCTATTCTTCCCCCTTGTTGTTTTGTTCTCCACATGTTATCCGAAGCGCCATGTTATTTCTCTTCCGAATTTACACCTACTCTCTCTACATCCATCCAGCTTCCTGGCATTGACTGGTTCAACGGTTGTGGACGGAATGAAACAAGCGGGGAATTGCGACTGTCGGGCTCCCCCTTCACATCTTCATTGTGCCTTGCTGGGGTGAGTTTACGGGGTTGGGATGGGTTTCCGCGTTACAGCTTTTCTTTTCTATTCCACATTCGAAGCCGCGAGCGGCAGGTCTCACGAGAGCACGTCTGTTTCATGCCTTGACACATAAGATACCGCACAAAACGCCCAGTGTTGATGAACCTTCATATTTCTACAACGACTTGTTTCGATCTCTCTATTCGCTCCCCCAACTCCTATGTTCCTATCCTCGTTCCCTCTCCGGCGACGGTGGCAGCAACGACTTGGTCCTTTTTCATCCCGGGGTCAACGGGAAGGCGCGTAGCCGGCGTTAAGACCGGGAAGAAAGGTCAGTTGTAGTTGACTGGACATGAGGGAATGGCTACGCATCCTGGGGGAAAACGGCATCTGCAGAAGAACTGCAGACCTGCTCGTGATAGTCGGGCATCTTGAGTGGACAGCTTCCTTCAGCAGCGGATTTTCTGGAATGGGATGGATACGGTCATGTATCTGATGTCCTTGTTCATCTGATATACATATAGACACCGTTGGCTCTTAGCGTGTGATGCGTAGGTTGTAGAGACTGAAAGGGCAGGCCCTTGTAACGTGCGTAGACTTCATTCTGGGAACTTGTGGCTGTCTATGTCCGTTGTTGTAAGTTTACACTCGCCCAGGTATGATGAATGCATGATCCGCGGCCGGATGGCTACGGTTTCATGCAATCTGATTAACCTCCGGATCAAAATGATTCAGCTTAGAGAGACCACGCGCTGTTTGATGCTCTGATGGGTCTTTTCTTTTTTCTTTTTTTTTTTTTCCATTCGAAGGTGTATTCTGCAAGTGGGTAATACGGTAGGCAAATGGATCAAGGATGAGGGTGAACTGAAAGATGGTTTACCTTGCGAGGAGGGAAGTATAGGCGACTGCGCTAAACCTGAAGTGGTTGGTGCGGCTTGGGGATATTTTGGGAAGAGTTTGGGAGATGATGTTATCATTCGATCCATACAACAAGTACTCCAACCGGAGACCTTGAACCAATGGCTCTGGTCGGGAAGAATGCAGGGCAATAGGGGATGATGTACGGAGTCGTGCATAACTTACACATATAAATATAAGATGTGAGGCTGGGCAAGCATAACTTTAGCTAACTCCCTGGTCTAGTTTACTTCATAACTCCATAACTCATAAACTAGCTCGGAACCATTGGAATTGTTGGGGCAGCGGATGGACCCTTTTGGGGGCGGTGTCAGTTCCCCTTTACCATACCGTATTGTACCGGTTCTGCCGCAGAGTTTTGATTCTACGTAACTGGGAAGATTGTCTGTCCTCTCACGCCTTCTTTCTTTCTTTCTTTTCCATTTTGGTCTTGGTCTTAGACTTCTTTCTCATTTCTCCCCCCTGAAGACAAGTCGTTCCAAGAACTGGCCCTCGGATCCGATTTCAGGGTCCTGTCTTTTCTTCTGCATTGGGTTAAATCCATGCTCCGTTGAAAAGCCCGTGTTTTTGCGCACCTGTAGTGCTCTCCCGTACCTCCACCGGGCCCTCCCGTCCGGCTTCTGCTCTCTTCCACACGCTCTCTCGTTCGTGCGTGCGTGCTCTCGTTCTGCTTGCTTGCTTGCTTGCTTGCGTGCTCTGTCGCTGCTCGTTCTCCGTCATCCTCTTTCTTCTTGTCTCACCTCCCCTTTCGCTTCCACCGTCCCCATTCATTCCCATTACTCTCGGGCTTTCTTCCCCGTCCGTGTTCCCTTTCTTCTACTCCTTCTCCCTCTTCCTTCTCCCCCCACCCCCCCATCTCTTCTCTCTCGTCTCCTTCCTCCTTCCCTCTCTCCTAATCCTTCCTCGACAGAAGTTGAGCTGTGCTCCCTCGGTCAGCCACCATGTCCTCTCCTCCGTCCGGCAAACGCAAGCGCAGTGGCTCCCAACACCTCCCTACGGCCGTTCCTGCGCCTGCAGATCTTTTGCAACCCTCGTCCCGCGATGCGTCCGGCGAGGAAGGCGACGACTCCACCGGCCCAGCAATCCCACTGCCCAGCCCCAACAAACACAGGAAACAGCCGTCCCAGGACGTAACATCGACCGGCGCTGTGCCTCCGTCCAAGCGGGCCCGGAAGGCCTCCGTCAGCGACCACAATAATCACGGTCATCTGTCCAACGGCAATGCGGCGGGAGCGCTAAACAAGGAAGACCCGGGCGAGCCGTCCGAGACTACCGTGGCCAGCAGCGACATCGAGAATCAGAGCACCCGACCGGGCCTACAGGTCGACACGACGACACCCCCAGAGCACTTGTTGGAGCCGCCAAAACGCGGTGGGCTCCAGGATCCCGTCGGCTATCACACCAACCCGCCTCCAGTGGGCCGCCCGGTGCGGGTGTACGCGGACGGCGTGTTTGATTTGTTCCACTTGGGGTACGTGCTCTTCTTTTTCCTTTACGGTCCGTTCAGTTCATCAATGGCTAATTGGCGTGGTTGATCACTAGTCACATGCGGCAACTGGAGCAGGCGAAGAAGGCTTTCCCCGACGTATATCTGATTGTGGGTGTGACGGGTGATGAGGAGACACACAAGCGCAAGGGATTGACGGTCTTGAGCGGCGCAGAGCGTGCAGAGTCCCTGCGGCACTGCAAATGGGTGGACGAGGTGATTCCCGACTGTCCCTGGATTTTGACCCCGGAGTTCCTCGAGGAGCACAAGATTGATTACGTGGCACATGACGACCTGCCGTATGGCGCGGATGAGGGCGACGACATCTATGCCCCGATCAAGCGAGAAGGGAAGTTCCTGGTCACGCAGCGCACGGAAGGTGTCAGCACCACGGGCATCATCACCAGGTGGGTTTCCGCGTTTTGGGATGTGAATGAGTGATCGAAGCTGACTCGATGCAGGATTGTCCGCGACTACGACCAGTACATCTCGCGCCAATTCAAGCGCGGTGCCTCGCGTCAGGAACTGAATGTGTCATGGATCAAGAAGAACGAGCTGGAGATCAAGCGCCATGTGTCGGAGCTGCGCGACAACATCCGGTCCAACTGGACCACCACGGGCCAGGAATTGGGTCGCGAGCTGCGCCAATTCTGGCAGAACAGCCGCCCCGGCAGCCCGGCGCCCAGCACCCGCAACAGCGTGGACCTGGGCGGCTCGCGCAGTGGACTGACGAGCGGACTGACGAGCCCCGTGCTGGGGAACAAGTCGCATGTGTCGCGGGTTGAGGCTCTGGGCCGTCCCGACAGCCCCATGGGTACGGGCCGCAATGAGCCCCCGGATTACTTTGCCACGGGGTACAGTCTGGGTCTGATCGGTGGAGTTCGGTCATGGGTGAGTTCCTGAAGTCGCGATGACAAGGAGGGTGCAGCCGCTCACAAATCTTGGTCTAGATGCGCAGCCGTCGCTCTTTAGTGGGCAGTCGAGCCCCGTCCCCCACCAGCGAGGAGGAACATGAATCAGAGGCAGAGCGCAGCAGCGGGCAACAGCTACAACAAGAACATGAGTATGAACAACAACATGCAGCTGGTTCCCGGGCATGAGTGATCTGTGTTCTTGATGATTTTCTGCTGTTGTTGTTTCTCTCCCCCCAACCCCTCAACCTAATCAACCCACCTACCTTCTTGGTTCATGTCTCCCTTTCCCACATCCCACAGCCTCTCCCTCCTGATAATGTAAGGTTAGCAAAAGGACCGGTCGGGGTATGAGCCGAACTTTTGAAATTGGACATCAAAAAATTTTCTTTTCTTTTACTTTCGCACTTCCTCGCTTCCTCTTATCTGCGTGGAAGCCTTATATGAGAAGCATCCGTCAACCAAGGGGAAGTTCAAATCTTGATGTGGTTCAAAAAATAAGTAATGTCTTATCTTTATGGGCCTTTTTTTTTATGGAACAGACAAAAATTGTTAAAGGTGATGTATCATTATGTGATGGGATGGGATATTGTTATTGGGGAAAGAACTATTTCCTTAGAGGTGAAATTTATTTTATGGTGGGGTCTGTGTGTACTCGTCAGGATGCGGGGCGGAGGTCTCAGTATGATGATCGGATGTGTACTGTACAGAGACTAAATTGTTTTAGATGAATTGGGATTTTTGGATTGTGTTGTAGCTTGTAGAGTGTGCATGTACCGTACTGTACTTCATATCTAGCAAGGCGAACCACCTCATCTTTTAGTGGTATGAACGTTGCTAAACGGATCCAAAGAAAGGGGTATCTATAAATCTATTATCTAAGTTAGCATCGTTTTGTCTCTCCCTCTGTATAGTCTCCCGGGGAGGTTCTACGGTAATCAAGCCGAACAAATAGCCAACCTCCTCTTTCGTCTCTGCCACCCCTCTTTCCCAGCCCGAAACCCGTACCCATACTCCTCCTCCGCCTCCTTCTCCCCGTCTGCATCCTCCAACGTTGAGTCCAAGCCACGGCCCGAACAAACCCACCCCCGAATCTCTGCCCGCAACCGCCCCAACCGCTCCGCCCCGCCGACCTCCCGCTCCACCCCCGCCCGCGCCGCCGCCTCACACCGCGCCGTGACCGCCAGGTCGAACCGCTGCAACCCGCGCACCCGCCGCACAATGGGCTGCAGCCATTCCGCGTCTATCCCGGCGTGGAGCGGGAGTTTGTAGCCCCCAATTATGGTGGTGCCCGTGGTGCCCGTGCCGGGGTTGTTGGTGGTGGTGAAGCGGCCCAGGTCGATGCAGAGGGTTAGGTCGGTGAGGTGCGGGCACCTCGTGGTGGTTCTGTGCCAGAAGGCTGTCCAGAGGTGCGGGTTGTGTGTGTGGGTGTGGATTGAGTAGGGGGGTCTGGTGGTGGTGGTGGGAGACCCTGCTGGTTCTGGCGGTCGTTGATTGTTGCTGTTACTGTTGCTGTCGGTATGGCTATGGCTATGGCTGGCAGTCTCCCGGTCGTGGAACATCCCGTCCAGCGGGACAACCTGCACGCTCAAGGTCCGCACCTCCCCCAGGCTGGCCGGGTTGACCTGGTCGGTGAATGCGATCCAGGTCGACAGGTCGTCGACATCGAAGGTCGCGTCGCGGTACAGGTGCGGTGCTGCTTCGTTGTAGATCGCGCGGCAGGTGCGCAGCAGGCTCGCTGGGGTGGTGCTGAGGTGTGCGGGGAGGGAGGGGTGGGTGTGGGCGTAGAGTCTGCTGTTGGGGTCGGTGTTGGGGGGTTGTTTGTTGGTACTGCTGCTGCTGCTGTTGCTTGGGGAAGCTGGTGCAGCAGCGGACGGGGAATCAACGTCCGTACGCCATCGCGCGGCGGTGATGGGACAGCAGCGCCGGTTCTTGTCAATCGCAGAGACGGGATTGGGGCAGCGCACGTGGCGGATTTGATTGCGGATCTGGACGAGGTGGAGAATGGGCTCGCCGAAGACGTAGGCCCAAATTATGGACCGAATCTCGGGGGGCAGGCGGGTGAAGAGGGGGCTGTTGCGTTGGGGGTCGATTTCTAGGAAAATATCCGGGGCTGATGGCGTGGACGCAGAGGCAGACGGCGTGGGGGCGCAGATTTGGCGGTCTTGAATCAGTTCGCGGATGGTTTCTGACCAGCGTCGCTTGGTGGGATAGTAGTGGAAGATTGAGTAGGGGTCGCGGAGGAGCCAGGCGTCGAAATGGCGCATTGTATCGAGAATTTTTGTCTATATCTAGGAGAAGCACGAAAGAACAAGGTAAAGAGTGAAGGGAAAGCAATTGGCTTTATAAACAGGGAAAGGAGAGACGAGATGAGGCTGCACACCCTATATAAGCTTTCCCTTTTCTCCAGCCATATAGGGTCAAAAGTACTCTCCACTGCACACTCCCACTCAGTATGTCCATCAAATCATGGAGACAGTAGGTGGTAACGCCACTGGCAATCACACTCAAGCTGCCCCCAATCATGGCCGTTCGCGGTCAACCTCGGGTTCTTCCGTGAGTCCAGCCGAGGGGGAGAAGCAGCGAAATGACGTCGTGGCGTCCAATCACACCCCTCGCGAAATGAGGCCTCGTTCTCTGGCAGGGGCCGTTGCAATGCATTGGGTTTCATGGCTGCATGGCTGCATAGGACGAGAGTGCTCCGAGCCGACAATTCGAGGGAGACTGTGCTGCGGCATACCGGGGAGACGGGTGGTCGGTTGCCTTCATGGGTTTGCTTGGTGGAGTTGTGGTGGGTGTGTTTGTTCTAGTGTTCTGGTGATGTGTAAACGCTCGGGGGAAGAAGTACCTGATTTCAAAATCAGGAAGATGGTGTAAGATCATTGTGTAGAAGTGGAAGTTGAATTGGATTGAATTGATAGATACCTTCCACCCCCGGATCGACAAGAAAACCCACCTGGTGTTAGATCATTGGTCTAAAAGGCAAGTCAACCGAGTCCCAGTCCCACCCCACACCTTCCTCTTCTATTCTTCTTACTTCTTGCTTCTTGCTTCTTGCATCATGTCATTTCGTCTCATTCGTTATACTATACTATGTAAGTCATGATCTCCCGCGAGTCGCTCACCACCGCTCGCTTCCACAGCGCCCTGCTACTGCACTCCGTATATGCAAAGTCACTTGCTCCGCTTTTGATGCCCCTCCCGCACTAGCCGGATCTGCCGTGGGGTTGCATTCCTTACTACCCAGGAGTCGACTTGATCTTTGTGTGTATTGATCCAAGAGTCAAATACCTCCGATCGTCCTCCCTATTATGCTCACTTGCAGGAAGTATGGATCCAACTGCATGCCCCCCCTCCCGCCTACCTCGTCCCGCTTACCTCCAGCCGTTCACTTTCCTCGTCGGCAGGCGCTGCAGCCGTGACGTCGTTCTTGCTGGCGGTCTCAACTGAACCACTTTCGGGCTTCTGGTCCTCTCGTGCAACGGCCACATAGATGGCACAGCCCAGAATTAACCCCGATCCGACCCAACTCACCGGGGACAGTGTGCTACCCCAGACTATGCGGTCATAGAATAGCGCGAACAACATCTGGGTGTAGATCATGAACGTAGCGCGTGATCCGGACGAGGTCTTTGCAGCAGGAGGCTTGGTTTCGGCTTGCTGCTGTCCCTGCAGTTGCTCTTCATCCTCTACCCGGCCGCTCGCTTGAGTACCATACGAGTTCGATTCCCAGCCTGTCGCAAGGTCTTTGGGCGTCCGTTCTGGTGGGACATAAGACAGACCAGCCGTGAGGAGGAACTGCAACAGGAATCCGCACACTCCGAGACCCAGCAGCAGAGTCCATTCAAACAGCGTAACGGGCAACGCGAAGGGAATGGACGGGACCAGCAGCATCGCGAGAGAGGCGACGATTGTCGTGTACGAGGAGAACCAGGTGACAGACACGAGTGGGTGACAGCGCCGGCCGATCATTCGAATGGTCGTATAAGCACAAGTGGCTCCTAGGACGCCCAGCAGGGCGACAGCAATCGCCAGAACGTGGTGATAGCTGTCCGTTGCCCCGGGCTTATCGCCCGATTCTCCATCGTCAGTTTCTTCGCCCGAGCGCATGAAGGCGAACGGGCGAGCAATCAGAATAACACCGACCAGGGACACGAGCCCAGCCATCAACTGTTTGCGGGTGAACGTCTCGTGAGGAATGAATAACGAGCAGGCGTATCCGGTAAGGATGGGAACTAAGAAGGTGACTACAGTGGCCTCGGACAGAGGCAGATACTGCACTGAGTAGTACAGCCCATAGACGCCGAAGAAGCCACCGCTGGCACGTAGAAACAGAAGCAACAAGATCGGTTTGGTCCCAAGCGGCTGCGGCACTTTGGTGTACCACATGTACAGATAACTGGCTATGACAGTGATTGACATGCGCGCAAAGAGGATCTGCGAAGGGATTAGCGGTTGACTAGCACAGCAGCGACCGTCTGGTTTCACACAATCGATCAGGCAAAGCGGCACGCGATTCAAGACCTACCTGGAACGGATGATATCCCTTCCCATTATTCCCCTTGATCTCCAAAACCTGCGTCATAACATTCATGGTAGCGCCGAAAAACTGGGCACCCAGCACAAAGATCATACCCTTCCCCTGCAGCCAGAGCTCCTGGCTCGAGTGGCGCAGGGTAAACCACCAGGGCGTCTGGTGGTGAGAGGAAGTTGAGGTCAATTCATCAGGCATCATGGCTGGTGAGGAGCGAGCGAGAAGGGGACTCTGCTCGCTGGGTGCTTCTCTTATCGCCTCCCGCTGGCTTGGATCCTCGTGGGATCGAGGAGTGACGCAAGTGGCCATTTTGTAATTGCCTCGTGTTTTTCTGGCGGCTGATTTGCGTTTGTTATCCGAGGTTTGTTTTCCTGTTTGTGCCTGGTTCCGGGAGTGGTTGTACTTGTACTTGTACAGTACTTCCTCGCAAGTAGATCCGATCTGAAGGCGATAAGGAAACACACACAACCGATTCTATTGTAGACGTGCTGTATATATACCTTCAGTCATTCCCCTGGTCCAGTCCTGAACCGATCCGTCAACAAAACAGAGACGACCAGAAGTTTAAATGGCCGTAGAGAGAGAAATGTGAAAAGGGCGAGAGCCAAAAAAAAAAAAAAAAAATGTAATAAGTACAAGGACGCCTTAGAATGACTAATCACCGCTTTTCGCGCACTTGACGAAGGGGAAAAGAAGAAACAGAACAAGATCTTTAAGCTGATTCGACAGAACGAATAAATCAGCTGAGCATGAACAAAAAGAAAAGAAAATCCTTAGAGTTGAGTTGATTGAAGGTGTTAGCAGAAGGCGTCCGGGTGATCGGTTAGCACTGGGTTTTTTTTGTTGCTACCAACCCCCCCTCCTCCGATCTACGAATGTCGGTGAAGGAGCCGAATGGTTTTTTGTGTAAAAAGTGGATTGGGGGGTGGCACGCTAATCTTTACAGTCTGCAAGTCCTGGTGATCAACAGTGCTGGGATTATACATATAGTACGGAGCTCTTATCAGGAGGATCATGGATGAAGATGTGATTTGAAGGAAAGAGAGGAATAGGTATAGCCCGTCCCTGCACTGCAGGGGCTGGCTGGAGGACTATGACTATGGCAGTTGCTGTGAAACGGGAACGATATCGGACTTCTCTCCGAACCAGGTAGTTTCCTACCGTACTATACAATTTAGCTTGAAGCCCCACCGAGAAACCCTATCTACATGAAGGTAAACGTATCCCCGCCCTTCTCGCGCATCATGTTTCCGAGGCGCTTCGTCCCGACGATCCGCTCCAGCTTCAGGGCATCCCACTTGGAGAAGAGGGCGCGCACGCCGCCGGCCTGGGCGGCCTGGGCGGCCTGGGCGGGATCCAGACCTAAAAAGCCCACGATCTCGGCGTAGAAGGTCGGGTTCTCGGGCACGCCGTACATGATGATGCGTTTGACGCCGCGGAGCTGGTAGCGGCGGAAGTGGTGGATGCGCTCGGTGTACAGCAGCACCGAGTGGCGGCCCTGCACGAAGTGGGTGCGGGCGCGCGTGCCCTCACGCACGTCCGTGTACTCGCTGATGGCGCCGAAGGAGATGTGGGTCGTCTGCGTCGAGGTGGCGAAGTAGTTGCGCACGCGCACGAAGTCCAGGTACGAGGGGATGAAGATCAGGGTGCCGCCGCCGCCGCTGGTCTTGCTGAGGTCGCGCACCAGCGACGACAGCACGGTCGTCGTGAAGTGCTTGAACCGCGCGTCCGGGTCCTTGGCCGGCGAGAGGCTGTCGAAGCGCGAGAAGGTCTGCCGCACGGGCACGGGGAGCGCCAGTTCCCCGATGGCCCCCGCGTAGACGGGGCTGACCTTCACCCGGCCGAAGACGTTCTGCATCTGCGTCGAGAACGCTGAGTTCATCTCCGGCGTCACGAACGAGGACAGCATGATCATCTGCCGGACGTGCCGCGCCTGGTTGTCGAGGTACCACGTCCGCACCCGGCTGAAGTCGCAGCCGTGCGCCTCCCGCGGCTGCAGGTTCAGGTGCTTGAGGATGTAATCGACGTGATCCCAGTTCTGCATGAGCAGGCCGTCCGCGTGGTCGATGATGACAACTTCGATCGAGGACAGGAAATCGTGGTCCCGCTTCTTCGCACTGGGAGAGGGGGTCAGTAAGCTACTCGATTACGGTCTCGTGAGCGGAAGGGCGGGGGTCAGCGGAAGCTTACTCGGCTTGGTCCATGATCGTGCGCAGACCGAGCGGACTGGCAAGGATCATGTCGGATGTGTAGAATTGCGCGAAGTACTTCACAGTCTTGCGCGTGAATTTGAGACCGAGGCGGAACATGTCATCGTCGTTACCTCCGAACAGGTCGCGGAAGTCGTCCGGCTTGTTCTCCCAGGACTTATCGTCCGCAGACGAGAAGGTGTCAAGAAGTCGCTTCCGGTTCTCCTGTTGCTCTGGCTGGAAGAAACGCGTGATGGCGTCCACCGCCCGCACACAGGCTTGCTTGGTGGGTAGCAAGTACAGCACCTTGGGCCGGGTGAAACCCTGATCCCGGACGTCCAGGTCGGAATCTTGCTCCTTGGCCACACGAGCGTTGTTCTTGAGGACGCGGTCGCGCGTCTTCAGTACATGATTCGTCGCATGGAGAGCCAGGAGATCTCGCAAGTGAGCTGCGTTGTCTGCCGTACGAGCGCCATAAAGAACATCCTGGTAGCCGAAGATGTAGGGGGCAAGATGTTGAGCATCGCCATCGATCTTGGGGATATGTTCCGTCGCAGGAGCCTTAAGCTTCCTCTTGAGCTAAGCGCATTGATGTGTGTTAGACTTCCATCTGGTGATGTGGAGACTCGGTACAATTTGGCTTACCTTCACGCTCGAGACGCTCTTCATTGCGGCCAACAAGGATGCATCGTCGCCCGTATCAGGAATGGAGCGCACGAACTTCAGCCCCTCGGCAAGTTCCTTCTTGGTGCTCTTCCACTTGTTCTCCTCAATAGCCTTGATCTTCTTGTTCAAGTCCTCCTCTTTGAGGGTGTTGAAGTGGGTGTCGAAAGGATCATTATCTGCTGCGCATCAGCGATATCCCGTTTATCGACAATTTTTCCAGATCTTCCTACCATCTTCATCATCACTGTCTGCTTGTAACTCTGCCTCTTCTTCGGGCTGATTGTCTTCGTCCTCTGCGTCCGACGGTGCTTGTTGCTCTAGATCGTCCTCTCCCAACAAAGCCTCATCCTCGTCCTCTTCTGCGTCATCGCGGATCACCTCTTTGGTCTCGGCTTTGCGGTGATCGGTCTTTCGCTTCTTGCGAGCGGGTCCATTGGCGTCGTTGCCGGCGTTCAGTAGTTGCAACAACTCGTTATAGGAATGACCCTTCTGGTCCGGTTCCTCTTCGCTATCGGACGAATCCTGGTCCAAGAGTTCTTCGTCGACCATTGCATCCTCCATGGGCTCGTCGAAAGAGCCATTCTCACTGTCAGACGAGGCTTCCGATCTGCCACAACCAGTCAGCTGCCGGAATTTGTGCTTAGATGCGAATATGATGGAGCGCTCACTGGATCTCGTCGACTCGGGATGCTTGAAAGGCATCTCTGCGACTAACGCCGCCACGGGGCCGCTTTCCGCGCCCTCTAGGAGCTCTACCTCTACCACGAGGGGGAGCCATTGTGGATAATTGCAAAAATAAAAAGAATGCGACTGACCGATGAACTTCTAGCTAGTGAACAGGCGGAAAGCCGACCAGAAACTCTTTTTTTTCACGGCGGGTTGAATCTGGGCGGCGGTGGCTTATCTTATCTTAGCGCGAAATTCCCTTTGCGCACACACAATTTGAGGCTCGCAGCAGAACCTCCTCCGTCCGCCGCAGCCCAGAGGCGGAAAGAGAAGATTTAATCCTCCCTCCCCAGAAGAGCCACCATCACAACCCCACCCCGGAGACAAACAGAGAGAACTCCGACTGTGTGAACCAGCCATCTAACCTCCTCCCCTCCTCTCAAACATCATTACCACCACTGCTCTCTCTCCCTCTATCACTCCAACCAAAATGGCTGACACCGATTCCTTCGTCCATCTCGCCCGCCCTCTGGGTCCCGTGGCAGTGGGGTCTGCACCGACGACCGCCCCTGTGAATGTTGTTATTCAACCTCAGGTAGGTCGACCATGAGCTTGTCTCGTTGAAGTTCTTTCACCCGGAACTGGTTTGATTGATGGTTGCTGCTAGGCTCTGTTCTCCATCCTTGACCACTCTCTCCGTCGCAATGCCGACCAGGAGCGTGTCATCGGTACTCTTCTGGGAACCAGGTCCGAGGATGGCACCGAAGTCGAAATCCGCAGCACCTTCGCCGTGGGCCACACCGAGACGACAGACCAGGTTGAGGTGGATATGGAATACCAGAAGCAGATGCTCGCCCTGCACCTGAAGGCCAACCCCAAGGAGGTCCTCGTGGGTTGGTACGCCACCTCGTCCGAGCTCAACACCTTCTCTGCCTTGATCCAAAATTTCTACAGCGGCCAGGGCGACGGCACGTGGCCTCACCCCGCCGTTCACTTGACCGTCTCCACCGAGGCCGGCAAGGACATCGAGACCCGCGCCTACATCTCTGCCCCCGTCGGTGTGACCGCTGAGCGTGCTGCCGACAGCGCTGCCTTCATCCCCGTTCCCTACGAGATCCGCTACGGCGAGGCCGAGAAGAGCGGTCTCGAGGCCATTGCCGCTGCCCGTGATGCCGAGGAGCGCTCCGCCAACATTTTCACCGACATCGAGGCCCTCGAGCGCGCGATCGAGGAGGTTCTCGGCATGATCGACCGCGTTTCCCGCTACGTCGAGTCCGTGATCGACGAGGAGGCCCCCGCCTCCACGGCCATGGGTCAGTACCTGCTCAACACTCTCGCCTTGGCTCCTAAGGTCGAGCCCGCCGACATTGAGCGTGACTTGTATGTTTTCCCCCTGCCTGCCTCAGTGTATCAAGCAAAGCATCCACCTAACCCAATTCCTGCAGCAACAACCACATCCAGGACGTCCTGGTTGTGTCGTACCTGGCCAACACCATCCGCACGCAGATGGAGCTGTCCAACCGGCTAGCCACCGCACAGCTGACCCTGGGCGGCGAAGGCAGCGGCGAGTCCGGCCCCCAGCGCGGCGGACAGCGGGGCGGCAAGGGAGGCCGTGGTGGTCAGCAGCGGACTCAAGAGCGGAGCGGCGAGGAGGCTCGCGCGTAAAGAGGATATTATGATAGGGTTCCGATTTAAGACAAAAGAAAAACGATACCTTCCATTTTTTTCTCTTCAACCATCGTCCCACCACCATTTTTCTCACATATTTTCTTTGTCTCAACTTGGTCTCTTCTCCGTGCATATTAATCTCATTGACGGTTTCTTTGACTCTTCCGCAATTTCATGTTGGTCAGCCTGATTTCCTGGCTTGCTTGGTATCTGGACTAAGCTTGAGAAAGCTTGGGCTGCGTTACCGGCACTTTCTATACATACAACGTTCCCCTTCCACACATACTTACCCCCTGCCCCTGGAAACTTTCTTTCGTTTGATCTTGCATGGGATGTCTGTCTGCTTGCAAACTGTGCCCTTATTCAGCTCCGGTTTGCAGAGGATAGTTCCGTGCTTGTCAATCGCATACAGCCAGCTGGTTTCCAGGCTGACCTGTATCTCCTGGGAAGCAAGCAACTCAACCCCCTCCACGGGACTTGGGGAGCAGGAAACAAAAAAGAGAAAGAGCACGGCGTCTTGGGAGTCCGTCTGGCTTTTGTTCAGAATGTTTGGAAAAGCAACCCACTCATGGGAGGAAGAGAACAAAAAGGGGTACTTTATGCAGCGAGCTGAGGAAAATAGAATTTGTTTAGGGTAGAGAAATTATTGCATGCATGCTTCATTAACTTCCACCTGAACAGAGTAAAGGTGTAGTCCTGGGGTCTTTAGAGTATTGAGAGCTGGCTGTAAGGCTGGATATATAAACTATTGACTGGTGTGGCGGTGCAACTGATAAGATAGCCCCGGGGTTTAGTTCGAGATTGGCGGGCTTATCGTCAGGTTAGAGATATATTTTTGAACCATTGATGCCAGAACAACAAATCCGTGTTGATTCTGCAGTGGCTGATTTGTTATCATCAACGTTCCCCTGTCAATGACAAATGAATAATGGGATATCACTTTATATAAATACACCCGAGGCACAATGCAATCCCAGTAGCCAGCCCCGCCCTCCAATATAAGGGCAAAAGTAAAAAAGAAACCCCAAGAACGCCATGTGACAACAACATAGCCAGCCAAGAAAAGAATGCAACCAGATCAATAAACTCAACCACCACCCACCTTCCTCTTCTTCGCCATCCCAGCCGTCACACTGCCCTCCTCGGTAACATCCGAATCCCTCCTGGCGGCAGCACTCCTCTTCCCTTTCCCTTTACTCTTCCTCCCATCCACACTCTCCGCGGCCCCGAAATCCTCGTCCCCGGCGGCAGCAGCAGCACCACCACCACCAGCACCACCAGCACCTTTCTTGGCCGCGGCCGCCGCCGCGGCATCCTTAAGATTCCCGACCTGATCATCATTCTGATCGAACGCCTTCCGCGCCTCCTTCAGTTCGCGCTCCATGCGCAGCAGCTCCTGCACGCGGCCCAGCTTGTTGGGGTCCCGGCGCAGCGCGAACCGGAAGTCGTCCACCTTGATCTTCTGGCGGCGCGAGTAGCTCGCGTACTGCGCGGCGCCGTGGCACATCTCCAGCACGAAGTCGGTGACGATCTCGTCGAGGACGCGGACGGTCTCCGGGAGGGGTTCGGAGGGGAACGAGGGGTGGGGGCTTGGGTCGCCGTAGGCGAGGAGGAGGAGCCGGACTTTTTTTTTCTACCGTTAGTATCTCGATTTTTTTTTTCTTTTTCTTTCTGGGGCTGCAAGGGAAGAACGTACGCTCCGAGGCGAAGTTCATCTGCCCTTTGTGCCGGGCGGCACGTGCTCGAGGTTCGGCCATTTTCTTGGGGGTGGGGGTAGTGGCTCTGGATTTGAGTTTGGGTTTGGTGGTGGCTGTGATTGTGGGTGTTGGTGATGCGGATGCTCCTGCTGGTTCGGTTGCTGCGTCGGGTTTGAGGGGGGGAGGAGGGTAGGCGGGTCGATATCCGGCGTGAATTAGGTCTGTTTCTTCGGGGTTCCAGGGCCAAGGAGGGGCGAGTTTACTCGACACATGGCCTGTGCTGCGGTGGCGGGGTGGACCGGACGAGACCGTCCGGGTTGGAGGGTGCGCTTGAGCAGCAGCGCGCGGGGTTGAGGTCTGCGATGCGGATGAGGATGGTGGTTGTCGGGATGGTGGAGGTGGTGGTGAAGGTCTTGTTGTAGTTGTAGGAGTAGCCCAGGTAACACGGGGTGTAGGACGGACCCGCGGCGGCGGCGCATAGCGGAGCGCGGGCCTCGACCCCGGAAGGCGGTGGCGGTAACTGCCGGACGACATGCTGGCAGAATGATTCCCCCTCCGCAGTCGAAGGATGATCGATCGATATGATGACGACGAGGTCGTGAAACCAGCTACTAGTTTTCGATCGTGTGCTCTTTCGAAGACGTCAAATCCTCGCGCAAGTCTTCCAGCGGAAAGGTTGTGTTTGCAGTGAGGTAATTCAGGAAGAAGAGAAGGCCCCTTGGTCGCGAGCTTGCGGTTGAAGAAACACAAGAACAGAAGGCCAGGCAGCTGGTTCGGTCACTTTCGTCAAGATGGTAAGTGAGATGCAGCGCAGTGAATTTGGAAGAATCCTTCACAAGCGATGGTACTGACTTTGATGGCTCTCGCAGTCGGCTCTCTTCAATTTCCAGTCACTTCTGCTGGTCTTCCTGCTTATCATCTGTACGAGCACCTACGCCCACTCGATCATGCCGGGGATTATGGATCGGAATCAAAATGGGTATGTGTTGTGTTGGCTTGCTATCAGCAGGGCCTCATCAACTGGCACCCTTTTCTCTCATTCACCGGCCGAAGATTCTCTAACACTGCCCGCAGCTTCTTCGGTATCTTCTGGAAATGTGCTCGCATCGGTGAACGGCTCAGTCCCTACGTCAGTATTTGCTGCGTGGTGATGGCTGTAAGTTCCCCTAACTCGAATGATAAGAGGGATAGGCCCTCTAAAGTCGAGTTCCAGATGCTGACAGCTCTTCATCTAGGTTTCGATCTTCTTCGGCGGCTGATCGAGGTGTCTTGCTTTTCTCACGAGTTACAGGAAATAGCATGGTAGTATACTGTCCTTTACATCAGCCAGTGGCGTTAATTTGAAGTTTGTACTCTCACCATGCCCTTTGTGTAGCATGAAGCTTGATGTGTTTTCTTCCTGAATTTTAGAAGTGATGGATATGTACATGATATCGAAGAAATGTGACTTCACTCCACGAGGTATATCCTGTGCCTTTCTGGACGCCGCAAAACGCTCTATGTAACAACCATGCTCTCCCTACCATGTACACCAGCTATGCTGAAGAATGAATCCGAATTGCTCAAAAAAAAGTGGGGTATCTTGATTCTGCGCCTGCTTGAGATGAGGCCTTCAGGCCTGTTTGGCCTTCAAGCGTTGAAGACCCTGGTCGAGCAGCCAATCTGGGTCACCCTGGTCGTCCTGAATCTCGTCGAGACGCGACTTTTTGGTGAGTGACTCGAACGTGGTTCGGTCTACTTGCTCGTCGGTCTCCTTGTCAAGCTCTTCCACGGCCTCCCAAAGTCGCTCCGGATCCTGAATGTGGCGCAGCGCCTTGATGCAGAATGCATCCATCTCAAAGCCATCATTCTCCATCGCTCGGATTGTTTCCGCGACCTTGAGGATGTCCTTGTTGCGAGCATAGCCGTCGATCAAGGTGGTCCAGAAGATCTGGTTGAACTTGAACTTGCTCTTCTTCATCATCTCGATGACGTGCTCTGCCGCCCGCGGTTCTTTGTTCCACAGGAACGCAGATATCAATGTCGTCCAGATGTAGACTGTTGGCTTGGGCCGGAACTGTGGCTTATTCGGGCTGACACTGCCTTCGTTACTGAGACGCTGCATGGTATCAACAAGGCGGATCGAAGGGCGCAGTCCTCGGACGTCATTACGCCATGCATGCATAAACTCGTGCCAAGTGTGATCTGTTCTAGCTAGAGAAGAAATGACAGGGTCCTCTTTCTCTAAGAGCTCGATAAAGCGTTCGTAGACATGCGCAGTGGCAGAAACATGCTTGTTGCACCGAAGGTACGACGCAATCATGAGGAAAAGAGGTACGGCGTCGGGCGAGGTTCTCACCGCGGTTCGTTCAGTAGTTGGCGGTTGGTAATATTGCGGAACAATCCCAAGCTTCTTCAAAGGTACAATATCGTACATCTCATTGTACATCTTCAGTAGAGTGCGAAAGGCGTGCTTGTTGTCTATGTCGGAAGGCCGATTCGCCTGGTCCTTCACATTGAGACAGAAGTACGCGTGGAACAATTTGGACTGGACAAACTTGTTGGTCCGGATGTCCTCTCCCTCCATGTCAATTTCATCCCGTAACCGATCGATTTCGTGTCGGTCCAGTCGCCGGGTGGCGTCGGACAATAGCGTTACATAGGTGTATGTCGTCAACGGATAACCTTGGCTCTGCATATGATGCAACATATCGCGCCCAAGTTCTTCATCCCCTGTCCTGTAGCAGTTTCTTAGAATGAGATCCATCATCTCCAAGTCAGGACGCATGCCCATCTCGAGGAGCTTGGGAAGGATGCGGAAATTCCGCCCGTTGGGACCATCCTCGACAGAGTCGAGCAGCAACAACAGACAGCCGTGGGACTTGACTGGCTGAGAAGTCATCTCCAAGCCAACCTGTCCGATCTGACGTACATGGTCCAAGGCTGCGAGGGCCAAATCGACATTCTTCATCTTGGTGAAGCGAGCCGCGTAAGCAAGATAGGTTTCAGCGGACGTGTAAACTTGTCGTTCGTGTGCGAGCTTCCAGGCTTGAAGAACACGTTCATCATCTGCTCCCATGATGAAAAAACGGATACCCTTTTGTGATGCATAGACGATTGGCCAATGTTCTGGATCTAAGCAAGCGGCGAGGACATCGGCAAAGGTCTTCCCCTCCCATGTCCAGGTAGAAAGTAAATCTGGATAGTTTCGCAAGAAAAGCAGGCATTCGCAGACCATGACATGCAGCGGCCTCTGCTCGCCTTGGCAGGTTATGTAGAGAAACTTCAAAGCAAGCTCCGGGGAATTTGCTATAAGCCAGAGTGACAGCCTCATCCAGTGCTCACTTTTGATGGCCATGTCCTTTGGCTCCCACTCCTCGCGGAACTTTTCAAATTCTTCACTCTGCAGTATCGCCAGTAGCTCCTTGTCCGCTTTGTGCATGTGAAATTCCTCGACAAGGTCCTCCCGCGCCACTGGCCGATCAAAGTATTTAGCTTTGAACAGCTCATTGCGGGCAACCTTCCACCTCCGAAGCCTAGGTGAACCGACGAAAAAAGATGACTTTCGTATTTCTTCATCAGCGTGAAACGCGTCCTCGCCCACCATTCTCTCTCGGTAGCTGATGGTGCCACCATTCACCACAAGTGCATTGTGTCGAAGTCGCCGACTGCCCTCATTGTAATAGTCGGGAGTGCGCAAAGCCCTATAATCGCTCCAGGGATCGCAAGGATCCAAGACCTGGGGTGGCTTAGGTGGCGGAAATGATGAGTCGTCAAGTAAATCGCTTTCAGCTTCGGGTATGGCGGTATGAGCAGAGGAGGACGAAGACTGCGCTGTGTTGCGAGATTGGCCAAGACTGCAGTTTACAAGACCACTAGGCGCAGTGGGAGGTGCTGATTCATGTAGTATTGAGTCAGACTCCGTCGAGATTTGTTTACTCGTGGGCGTCGCATCATGGATGTGCCATCTCGTATGCTGAAGTCCTTCTCTCTGGCGACACCAATATCCGGGGCGGACTCGGGGCTGCAGTGCATAGGAAGGCAACCCAGCACCATAGCGGGGGCGCAAGAAGCGATGCGGACTGAATGACATTCAGTGCTCGGTTTTATGTATTTGCATGAATCAGCTGAGCAAAACACCACAAGAAACACCGTGAGGATTCAACAACTGGGGAGGGGTGACTGGGCAAATGTTGCATAACTTCTTTCTCGCGGCGAACCCGGGGAAAGAAAGGGCCCGATTTTGCTCCGGCGCGGATAAAGTGTGGCTGATGGAATCCCGGGCTGTGGCGCGCGCAAATCACTGCCGACAATCAGTTCTACTACTAAATCACAACCACTGCAGTTACCTACTACTACCTCAATTTGATTTGTGTCACCACCGTCTTGACCAATCTCTATCTCGGCTATTGAGAAGCTTGCTGAGATCGCGAAGCTGTGAAAAGGCAGAAAGATATACATCATTCCGCCTTTGTCTTTGCTCATTCTCAGCTACTGCGCAATCCACATTCCCCTCCCCCTCCTCGACCTGGTCATCCACAGCTCTCTCCGT
Source organism: Aspergillus uvarum CBS 121591 (assembly GCF_003184745.1). Taxonomy (NCBI): domain Eukaryota; kingdom Fungi; phylum Ascomycota; class Eurotiomycetes; order Eurotiales; family Aspergillaceae; genus Aspergillus; species Aspergillus uvarum. The sequence continues at coordinate 187,116 of NW_020291321.1, forward strand.
CTGGCACATCTCCCCTGCAGCCATGTCATCCAACCATGCCTCTCTCGATGCCGCTGCGACAGAGCGCAAAGCTCGGCTTGCGAAGCTTGCTGCCCTCAAACGCAAACAGCCCGAACCAGAGCCCGAACCAGAAGCTGGGGCCGCCAACGATGAGTACGACGATGCTGCTCCAGACGTGACCAAGCAATACCTGTCCGGCAGAAACTACGACCCGGAAACTCGTGGACCCAAGCTTGGATTCGAACAAGCCCCGAATGATGGCCAAATCACCGTGGAAGCCCAAGCTGCGGAGATCGCTAAAGCAACCGCTGAACAAGCGAAGAAAGATGCGGAGGAGGACCAACCAATCGACCTATTTAAGCTGCAGCCGAAGAAGCCGAATTGGGATCTGAAACGTGACCTGGACGAAAAAATGAACGTCCTGAATGTGCGAACCCAGAACGCCATCGCCAGACTGGTGCGCCAACGTATCGAAAATGCGCAGCGGGCCGCGCAAGCCAAGAGCGCAGGATCCAACATTCAAGAGGGGGAGGAAATGGGCATTGAGGGCGAAATGTTGGTTGAGGGAATTCATGTCCGAGAAAGGGAAGAAGAGGAAGAGGAACGGAGGGAGCTTGAGGAGGACGGTGCGGCATAATCTTGATACCCTAGGAACGGTGTACAATATGTGGTGGTACGACTCGGTTTCATCTCGTTATCTATCAGGCGCTCTTCTGCTGGGGTCAGGGGCAATAGTCGCAAGGCGTTACGGAATTTTGCATAGCAATACAATACATTATGCTCTCAATGATTTCTGCAAATGACCACAGACGACTCTCCTATCATACAATGCCTCAATGATAATCTGAGGCTAGAACGCCAATACGCCCGCGCAAATTCCCCAATGACTTTTGCTCTAACCAAAGACCATAAGCAACCTAACGTCCCAGGTTCATTGCCTGAGTTAGTGCAATGCGTTTGCTGTAGGGACTGAGACTTCTCTCCCGCCGGGGCGGAGGGGGACCCTGACCGGGGCCACGTCCGCCGCCACTGCTCACGGGCTCCGCACGGGGTTGCGCCTTGCGGTGGCTTGGAGCTGGGTAGTCGCTACCAGTCGCCAGCGAGGGACTCACTGATCTTCTGCTCTTGGCCATTCGACTGCGATCGACACTGTGACTTCTAGACCTATCCCTTCGTCCACCATCTCGCGACATGTTCCTGGGACGTCCCCGTTCTTCTGGACTCGAAGCGCGCCGTCTTCGTCGAGTATTTCTGTCATCTGACCACTCACGCGACCTAGACCGAGAACCTCTTTCTCCCGACGTGTAAGAAGCAACGGAGGGAGCGGAAGATGCATCACTATAGCGCCTCTTTCTGTGGCCAGAAGGTCGGGAGGACACTGATCTTGTCCGCTCGTTGCGGCGGGAAGGCGACCGTGAGTGGGACCGACTTGTCGAGATCGTTGATACAGAGCTTGCTGAAAGCGAAGAAGCCGAGCGTGCTCGCTTTGACAAGTGAGTTGGGCTGTGTAACGGGTCCACCTGGTCTAAATCTCTCTTGCGACCTCTTTCTTCCTCATGCCTGGTCAAGGGCTCCTTGTTAGACTCTTTTCTATTGTCTTGTTAATTTCTCCGATGACGACATGAGAGTCAAGGCCAGGTGAAGCCGAGGTAGACTCACGTGTTCAAAGCGTCCTTGTATGCATCATTCGTGAGTTGCGGTCGCAGCTTTGGGTTCTGCAGCTGCTGCGTGCGCGATGGGCGAGACATGTAAGGCCGCTCCTGCGCGGTGGCTTTACATTCATAGCTGTAGTGCCGTGCTAAACCACGTCAGTCTGCGACCCAGAGGCATCAGCGCGAAATGGGTACATATCTCGTTGCAAGCATTTTTGGCACAGGGTGCTGGCTGTTGCCTTGCTAGGGCCTCTAAGCCCGGGGGCATTTCGATACCGATTCATCATCCAGATCGTCGGCCCTCGATCCGGTCGAGGCTAGAGAGACTTGGCTGATAGAAATCGAAGTGGAAGTGTGTGACTGACCACCAAGAACGACAGGGAGGGGAATTATTTCAGCCCTTTTATTACCTCGCCTGTAGCTCACGGTCCGACCCGACTCAGATTTGATACTCGGTATCCGTAGTATGTAAGGTTACTGTTCCAGTTACTAGTATGGAATCCCAACTGCCAGTCCACAGTCTTTCCAGGCTTTGACCTCCGCGGCTGATTAAGCCAACCATGTGGGCCGGAACAGCCTTCTAAATTAAACGCGCGACTAAACTTGCCTGCCTGCGTGCCTGCCGCCAGCCCGCCATTGCTTCCTGTCGTTCTTCAGCCCAAAAGAATCCATCCCATACCCACACCCGCATAGTAGCGACGGACCACCACCATTACCACCCACTCCGGGCCACACTACACCCTTCCACAGTACTGATCTCAAGTACTGTACTGTTTGTTCATCGGTCTCGTTCAACTTGCTCTCCCAGGGTGGTTGCTTGTCTTCAGGCTCCCCCTATTCTTTATTTCTCTTGTAAGAAGATTCTCTTTTCTCCCCACTCCCTCTTCTTCCTCCCCTCCTCTTCCTCCGTCTTCCCCAAACCATACAAACCTTTTTTTCACCTTCTCCACAAAGACACAAGTCGGCCTATCGAAGAGGATCATGGTTCGGTCATTCTGACAATCGTGTACTACCAGTCACTTTTCTCATCAAAACTGCGTTGCCGGCCATTCACTCGTCTTTCGTCACTGGCTTTCTTCCCCTGATCGATCAGTCAGTCACCTTACTCTCCGTTTAGCTACGCAACGGCTCTCAGTCTTTTGCGCGGTTCTAACCTCGAAGCAGCTTTCCTTATGGCGAATTACGTTTCCCAGAGATGTGCCGTCTTTCTTTTTGGGCTTGTGTGAAGTGGGTTCTTTGAGTGGCTCTTGATCAGTTCGAATTCCGGTTTTTTTATCGCCAACTCCTGAACGCGTTAAGTTCAGTCGTGCGCTTTCTCTTGTTGGGATTCTCTATTCAGCCGTTGGTTCCCGGCTCGTTCGTTTTTATCACCAAAGAAAGAAAACGTTAGAAAGAGATCCTCAGATCCGGCGGAAAGAATTTGCATGATAATGGCATCGAAAGGTTCTACGAGGGACGAGCACCGTCTCTCCTTTGCAAAGGTCGGTTTTGGTGCAACAACTAGATCTATGCCCCGGTTCTTGCCTGACATGCCCTCGCAGATTGCTGCGATGCCTCCACCATTTGGACCGGTAGCTTCTATGCCATCTGACGAGCTACATGGTTCCCAGTCGATCGAAATCCCATCATCTTCCGAACTATACTGCTCCCATGACATTCATTCTGGCCAGCTAGGCCCTAGCAACGCTCCTGACGATGCCGCTACTAGCGATCGAAACGTTGACGGTCTCTCCCAAGCTGTACAAGGCATTGATTTGTCGGAAAAGAAATATCATGATAGTCCCGATTTTTCTAGTGAAGATCCAGAAAATGGATCATTGAAACGGAAGACATCCTTTGACGAGGATGACCGCACCCATCTGTCGAGTTCTTCGACGAAACCGACGAGTTTTGACTCGAAGAGCATGGCGTCAGTCACCACATTTGCCATGGACGAGAAGGACTCTTTGCGTCCTGATGATAGTGCTAGCGTGCAAGCCATTGACGAGGAAGAATCTCTCTCCGGGCCTGCTTCTGGCGCACCCAATTCGTTGACGGGATCCGATTCGGGTATTCGCGGGTTTAGAGACATGCAACGACCGCGGGCTATACTTCAGCCGACAGGACCAGTATATCCCGACGGCACTCAGCACAGTAACGGTGCTTTGCTTCCAGACGCGATGTCCGGCGGCTTTATCACCACCAACTCTGAGGCCTTTGAAGCTGGACGACCCATACATGGTTTTCCGTCTGAGCCAGATGAAAAGCTTCTTGAGGCCATGAAATCCCCTAAGGATCGTCTTCTGATTCTACAGCTAGAAGAGAAGGTTCGGCATTTCATACAGAATTCTAAGTAAGTTCTTGGTTGTGTCGTGTTGTTTGTACATTGGGCTCTAATTCTTGTTCAATAGGGAGCATTCACTGGAACTTCCTCCTTCCAACGCTTTTGGGAGACTCTTGGCTCATAAACTGGGCGACTACTACCATCTGACCCACTTCGTGGATAATAACGTCACGTCAGTCAGACTTCACAGGACACCTTTTTGTCGACTGTATGTTTATATTCTTCTTGCATGGTTTCTGTGCACTAATGTCTTGTCAGGCCCACGCCCCTTTCCATCATTTATGCTGCCAACAACAGCACACCGCCACCTGCCATGCCTGCCATGAAAATCATGAGACGTGCGGGCAGCGAGCGACCTTCAACTGAGGGCAGCATTGCAGCAAGCTCTGGTCATTCGAAAGATGGATCGGAAGCTGGCGATAGCGGTAACGACGGAGACCGTGGTGGTTCATCTACAGGTGCCACCCCGGCGAAAGATAGGCTGGCTCTTACTCGAGAGGAGCGAGAAGCCAAGTACCAGGAAGCGCGCGAGCGCATCTTCCGAGATTTCCCTGACACAAAGGCAGCTACAGAAACCGCGAATGGCGACAGTAGCGCCAACATGTCGCGCTCAAGTTCAACCAGCGGACGCAAGAAGACGCACCGACAGAAAACGCCGCATGACGACAGCTTCGAAGCTCGGTCTCAATTCAATGCATATTACCCTGGGATGCAGTTAGGCAACGGTTCAGTGCCGTATGGTATGGCTATGAATGATCCGTCCTTCCCAAACCAGCCCTGCATGGTTGGACCTGGAGTATCCCCACCCAGTATGGGCTATACACCTAGTGCGCAGGCCGGCGCCATGTACCCAGGTCCTATGATTCAGAACACGATGCCCCATTACTCGATGCCTGTCTCTCCCCAAATGACGCCGAGTGGTCCGTGGCAAAATGGGCCTGTTCCTCAGCAGTCTCCTTTTACAGGATATGCGTCCATCACTCAGTCGCCGGCGATGGCGTCTACAAAATCATCGCCTGCGCTTGGCAGCTATCCCATGCCCAACCCTGTACAATATCAACAGACGCCTGGCTGGTCGACACCACCTTATCCTAGCGGCTATCCTCTTCCGTCTCATCGCAACCATCCCCCTCCGCATGCTCCGGCCGCTTGGACAAATTATCAGACCCAACCGCCTACCCCTACTTCGTATCCCTATGCTCAATATCCGGGCCAGCCAATGAGTCCTGCCATTAAGCCTCACTCAGGCTCTCACCCTATGCCTGGAAGCTTTAGTCGGTCTCCTTTCAACCCTCAAACCCGCTCGTTTGTTCCAGGTGGAGCAGCTACATTAGCACGGCACCCTGCTAAGGGCAGTCAGCACGGTATGGGCCCGTACACAGGCATGCAGCCCGGGGTCCTTCCACAGTGGAATGGTTATCAGGATGTCAACAGCAAGGGTCCGGATGTATTGGGGTCCGCTGGGCAGAGTCTTCCTCGTAGTATACCCTCCGGTGGGCGAGACTCAATCGCCAAATGGGGAACGCCATCTCATCTCCCTCCCAAGCCACCACCGTCCGAGGTGCCATCCGAATTCGACATGAAGCATCGAAATGGGCCTACCGCAACTACACCTTTCCCAAGCAATTCGCTAAACAGCAAAAATGGTCCGCTCGTTGTTTCAGGAGGAACTATGTTACCACGAGCAAATTGACCCGTGTTCTAACTAGTACTATTGTTCGGTCGATAGACTGATTATACTTTCAAAAGTGCACATACTTTCTTCTCGTGGCAAAGCACGTGTGATAGGGTCTGGTGCGGCGATCCTCAATTCGGGGCAGGTTGATGAGAAGAATGGATAGTGCGGGCCTATTCTGGCTTGCCCAAATAGCCGATTCCCGAAGTGTGAGGGTTTTGTTGCGTCTGCGTTTAGTTGACAGCGCAGACCAGACTGGGCTTTCCATGGCGCTTGGTGGAGCTTAGCTACTGACATGCGAGCATGTCACAGTAACTTTAAAACTTGCTATATCTCATTAGATCTTGCTGGTGTGGGAATGGGTGACAGTGCTTAGACACAATAAATGTATGATTGAATCGATGCTGAAACCAGATTAGTCGCCGTTCTTAGGCTATATCGTCGTGGTAATTCACAAGTAATGAGTACTATTGAGCGAACTCCATTGTTATAACAGTATCATTTTCAGAAAAGCCTAGTCAGCTGAAATACAGTCATAGCCAGCCACTGGTCCAGTTAGGTTGAGAAGGAAGCAGCAGCAGAGAAAAACAACATACGATGATATAAGGTACATAAATGAAATAGAGAGAAAAGAAAAAGTAAGCCAGAAAAGGCGGACCAGCGTCGCTGCTAATAAACCCCACCATCCCCATCCAAACCATCCAAATCACCCAAGAGTCTCCCTCCCTCTCTCTCCTGCTCAATCCTTATGCCAACCCTCACTCAATCTGTGAATTCCTTGTTGGCAGGACCCGAACTCAACCCCATTCCCCACAATCCAATCCAATCCCGTCCCGTTCTCTCTATGTCTAAACCAGCGGAGCCTTCTTGACCTTCTGCTTCCGCCCCTTCCAACCAAAGCCCTTGCCTTCGCCATTGTCACTGCCATTCGTGCCGGCCGCCTTCTCCCCATGCCCGCTGAGCTTCAACTTCTGCACCGCGTCCTCGAGGGCGTCGACCCCGCCGTCCCGGAACCGCGTCACCTTGCGGACGTTCAGCGCGGTGATCTCGTTGAGGGTGTCGAATCCCTGGGCGCGCTGGCGCGCGATGGTGCGCGCTGTCAGCGCGAACCGCATGTCCTTGGGCCCGTCGACCAGCTCCAGGATCGCGCTCTCCGCCTGGTCGTCCTTCTTGGCCTCCACGCGCAGCACCCGCGTGTAGCCGCCGGGTCGGTTGGCGTAGCGTTCCCGCAGGGGGCCGAAGAGTTTGGGGAGGATGGAGTGGGGGGTCTTTTTTCCGGGGTTTGTTAGTATGGATTCTTGGGGGAAGGATGGGGCTTGGGGGGGGGGATGGGTTTAAAGGCTAAGTGGGCGGTGCACGCACGTAAAATGTCGCCAGCGCGCTCTTCCGGCTGGCTTCAGTGTTCTTCTTGCCCAAGGTGATCAGCTTCTCGGCCAGTCGTTGGGCTTCCTTGGCCTTGGCCCATGTGGTGGTGATCGACTCGTGCGTGAAAAGGGAGGTGACCAGGTTGCGGAGGAGGGCTTGTCGGTGCGAGGACTTGCGGCTCAGGTGCCGGTATTTGGCGGCGCCTCCGGCCATTGTGCTGATTTATTTGGGTGTGGTGGTGGGTTGTAGGTTGGTTGGTTGCTCTTACACCCGGTCGTTGGGCGTGGAGAGGATGGTGCGGTTTCGAGGTGTATATCCGATCGAAGTGAGGGTGAGATTTGAAATGGCCGGGTTCGAGGGGGATATATAGTGGTGTAAGGTGGGTGAGTGAGTGGGTTGAGGCTCCAGGCTGGGTCTGGTGGTTATCGTTTCATGCGGTTTGAAGTTCTGCGAGAGAAGCAAAAGATTCGGCTTTTGCCCGCATCGGCCAATCGGAGTGCGGTTCGACGGCTGGCTCCGGTCCGCGCTGTTGGAATCGCTGCGACTGTTTTACTGGCAATGAAGCGATACTTCTGATATTATTTGCAACGTTCCGGATAATTCTACTTCTTTTGGATATCCGGAGAGATATCAGTCTTGTGAATTCAGAAATTACTATTGTGTTGTCGCCTGTTCGATCCTTACATCCACATCCACCATCTCGACTACCTTGCCAGGCTGCAACCTCCTTCCGTCCTTCTCTCCCCGCCTGCTTGAGCACTGCATCAGGCTTGCGAAACTCGACCCGGTACTCTCCAGCCAGCCACGGGCAATTCTTTCCAAATGGGCTTCTTCACCGGCTTTGTAAGTCAGACGCCACCCTCGACACCGATTCCACGGAGGCTCTTCCTCGATCCTAGACATCCCTGCACACGTCGTCCACGAAACTGATCCCAGCTCTTTAGGCGAGTGGATTCGCCCTGACCACGACCGTCCTCTACCTGACCGTCCAAGTCCATCGGTATAATCGGCTTGAGCAACGCAACGCGATCCGCGACCAGACCCGCGCATTGACCTGGCTGGCCTCGTCGACCGGCGCCTACGATCGCCGCTTGATTCCCAGCGAGACCGAGAAGCTGCAGGAGCTGCCGCCCAAACGCACCCAGCCGACGCTGTCCGAGTTACTCAAGCACCGCTGGAACATGGAGGTGGAGACCTTGGCGAACAAGGCTTACGAGGCTAGCTGGGAGGACGTGCGGGATATGGCTGTGGAAGGGTGGAGCTCCGCTGTGAGGCTGGTGAAGAACGAGTAGAGAGAGGATGGATGTGGGTTTTCTTAGGAGGGGTGGCTTTTTTTCAGTATGTGTGTTATGCTTGGGCTTGTATGATAACGGGTGTGGTTTGTGTCTCTGATACCCTTGATTTCGTTGTTGGTACTTTGAAAAGTTTGGGATGTTCTTCTACCGTGTTTGTTGCGGATTGATTATTGCTCGTCGTTTTGAAACGACAGAAGTCTGGTGTAGACAAATGATCGGTATTAGTATAGATAGACGCGGCGAAGGTCAGATATTGCCCTCCTTGCGCAGTGGCATCCGGCTTTTGGTTTGAACCGTCAAACTCCAGTTCCAGCAGTACCCAATCCAGGTCCGTAGCATGGAAGCCACCTGCAGGCGCAAATGTCATACCATCTGATCTCTTGCCAGAGATAATCATATAGGTGAGGAAACTCGAGTGCGGGCCCACATCTGCTTCTTCAGCCCGCATCTGCAGTAGTCTCTGTCGCCGTGCTCACACTATCAGTATCGCTCCAGATATCTTGACTCTCCCGCTCCACAGCACGCATAGCCTGCGCGACCTCCTCCAACTTGGCCACGACATCCAGCACGCCATTGTTCACACGATCGAAGTACCGATCGTTAGCCTCGCGTCTCTCGCGCGCAAGGAGAATATCCTTCTCCGTCTCCTCATCCAGATTCCGCGCCGCGCCGCCATCCTCCACGGGAGCCGGCTCCCCGGAGACGCCAGGACCCGCGACGCCCCGCGCCCCCTGTCCCTGCGAGGTAGCAGCAGCAGCACCCTTGACCGGCGGAGCCGCCTCTGTCGCATCGGCGGCCTTGTCATCGGCGGCCTCGCTGCGCGCCCACGCCTGCGCGAGCTTCAGCTGCTTGGCCCGGAGATCCTCCAACGCCTCAGAATGTTTCTCCCCGAACACATGCTCGCCCGTGGTGGCACTCAGCTCCACCTCCGACAGCGCGCTCTGCATCTCTTGCCAGATCGCATCGGAGCCGTCGATGTCCCCCTTGGACTGCTTGCGAGTGAGGAAGGGTGAGCCAAATGTGCCGCCGCCAGAGGCCTCTAGGCCGCCGCGGGCGGACCGATTCCGATGCAGCGGCGGCGATTGACTGCCTCCTCGGCCTGGTCCAGGCCCCGGCCCTGTCCGATCCCCGGGGCTGACGCCGACTGCTGCAGGGGGCGGCGGAATTGAAATGTTGGAGGCATTGTGGGAGGGGGGCCCTTGAAACAGGACTGGTGGGGGAAGTCGCTGGGAGCTTATCTTCCGGAGGGTTTCCATGCGGGGATCCATCTTGGGATCCATGCGGAGAGTGCTGGAGGCCATTGTGTGTAGGGTTTTGGGGTTTGGGGTTCGATTGTAGACGGGTGATTAGAATTAAGGCATTATATTTGGGACTTTGGGTAATAGCCCAAGTTTGTAGAATGAGAAGTGAGAAGATCAATAACCTGATAGCGATGAGACTGTAGACTGTAGTTAACAAGTTTTGTGTAAGTCCGTCAGGGACGGCAAGTTAGGGGCAGTTGATAGATAACATGCATAATGTTCAATCCGGGGTCTTATCGTTATCGACTCCTTCCAGAATGGAGTAAATCAGCAGGCGGTGAGGAGCCGCAGAATCGGGCCGGAGAAAAGGTCAGCCGTGGGCAGGCTCGCTTAGCGGCCGTTTAGGGCGAAGGCGCACAGCAGAACATTTTCGATCTAGTCGAGCGACCGCCGGCCGTGAAAGGAAGACCCCCCTTTGACCTTTCGACTTCTCGACAACCATCCGCCCATCCAGCCTTTCGGCATCTCCATCAGTCGGTACGTATTGTCGATTTTCCTATCATTGCTATCATTCTCTGCGTCTGGTTTTCCATTTCCATGTCCCCCCGGTTTTTATGCGTGAGATCGAAAGTGCAATCGCCCCGAGAGAGAGAGGAAAGAGTCCCGCCGCCGATAGATATTTCTCGCCGTCAATATCCATCAGTACGACACTTCGATATCCATTCCGCCCCCGTCTATTCAACTCCCGAGCAGCAGGAGGATGCGTCTGAGAGAAATATCAAGAAGAGGAGGGATCCGATCGAATACCGAGCAATGAAAAGAAGGACGGCATCAGCGGACACACACACTGCCATGCACATTTCACGATCCGCGCATATTCCCAGGGGCTTGGAAAACTTGGAATCACGCGATGGCCCAATGAAAAGAAAGGAATGACATCTAATGCTTTTTCTTTCCTGCTACAGTTTTCATTCGCACATAATCCGACAAGATGGGTAAGGGACAGCCCCGTGGTTTGAACGCCGCCCGCAAGCTCGCGACCACCCGTCGCGAGAACCGTTGGGCCGACTTGCACTACAAGAAGCGCCTTCTCGGTACCGCCTACAAGTCCTCCCCCTTCGGTGGTGCTTCCCACGCCAAGGGTATCGTCCTCGAGAAGGTCGGTGTTGAGGCCAAGCAGCCCAACTCCGCTATCCGCAAGTGTGTCAAGGTCCAGCTCATCAAGAACGGCAAGAAGGTCACTGCTTTCGGTGGGTCATCCCTTTTTCCTAATACTGTTTGCTGTGTGTTGTGTGGTGGATTTTCGGAGACCGACATCTGGAATAATTCATGAGTTGTGCCATGAATGCGATGTGAAGGACAAGAGGTGGCGACAATGAGAATCCCCATCGCAGCGACCACACAGAACCACAAACCCCCACCACTGAATATCCCGCTGACCTTGAACCCCCTCCACAGTCCCCAACGACGGTTGCTTGAACTTCATCGATGAGAACGACGAGGTCCTCCTCGCCGGTTTCGGTCGTAAGGGTAAGGCCAAGGGTGATATTCCCGGTGTCCGTTTCAAGGTCGTCAAGGTCTCCGGTGTCGGTCTCATGGCCCTCTGGAAGGAGAAGAAGGAGAAGCCCCGCTCTTAAGCAACCCACCACCAACGCAACGAAAGATGCTGGCTGCTACTCCGGAGGAATCATGATATTTTTTCCGGAGGGGATCTCTCTCTCGGGGGGGCCCATTCCATAGCAAGAACAAAACGATCGGCTTGGGAGGCGAACCTTTTTTTTCTTTTCTATGGTCTGGAACTTTTTTCCTTTTTTGTATGGTTCAAAGCAAAGAAAGGGCTGGATTGAGAAGACACCCTGCAAATACAAACCCAATATTTGCGGCTTCCACTACGATTGTTATATCCATAAAAACATGGCGCCATGATTGATTTCCTTGGGAAGGGCCCTAAAATATCAAATTCTTCAAAAAAGAAAAAAAAAACATCCTTCTGTACTCCCCTGATGTAGTAGTGCTGTATATGGTAGATTGTACTCATACTAGGGCAATGTAAACCGCATTCGATGAGTTCCTTTGTGTAACGCCTTGGGTATCGTCTCTTATATTGTCTATGATAATTCCTTACGCCTTTTATATCCATTTTAGCATGTGACCTGTTCCAGCCATAAGAAATCCAATTGTTCATAACCCCGCTTTTTTTGCCATTGTGATTCTTTTTCTTAATTGGTTTTGCCTTTATTGGCCAGGCTTCAGACACTGATATCCTCCTTGCGGTAGTGATCCGACACAATACGGTACAGATAAGATGGCGCATGTCCTCCCCTAAATGAGAAGTAGTGATCAGTACCGGGCCCAAAGAGGCGAAAACCATCACAAGAAGGGGGACGTACAAGTTCGTAATGTAGAGGTCAATCAGTTCCGCCGGAACATAGTCGTACAGCGGGTTCTGCACGTCAATCTGATCCACCAAGTCGCCATCCTCGTAGCTGATGACCTTGCTAGCGTCTCCGTACTCGATCAACGAGTCGAAGTCAAACGGATAGACCGGGCTCAACTTGTACACCCCGCTCACCACCACAACAGGGGTCTGATGCACCTTGGCGGCGCGAGCGATGACCCGAGTACCGGCGGAGGCGACCAGTCCACCGTTGGCCAGGACGGAGTGCGTGCCTAGAATAACCTTGTTGACACGGGACATGAGCGCAAATACCGCGGAGTCAGGGATGAGGATGACGGTGATGCCCAGAGCAATCAAAGGCCTCTGGAAGGATTCGGTGCTCAGAAGTTCGTCGTCGTGGGGGTTGGCCCCGCTGACCGTTGCGTGCGTCGCCTCGTGGTTGTTGGGGAAGGCTTCGGCATGGATGACCGTGAACTTCCGCTTGGCCGCGGCTTTCAGCAGGAATTTCTGGACCGTGGTCGATGAGGTGTGAGTGAGGATGATTTCGTTGGAGTGAATGTGGTCCAGAGCATAGGCCGCAATCTGATCGTCGACCTGGGTCAATTCGTCGATGATCTCGCTGATACCGTCCAGAACTTCAGCCCGAATGTCTTTGCTGGGCGCGTGGCCTAATAGCCGACCGGAGGGCGACGCGGACACAGGGGTTCCAGGCAGGGAGCTCTCGGATTCGGGGTGCGAAAGCAGACTAAACATCGAGATCGGAGCGGCTGTCAGCGCAGGCAAGGGTTGTCTCGATGCGCCACGGTCGGAGCCGTCATGGCGAGCGGAAAGAGCATCGGTGGGATCTATGGTAGTCGTTCGTCATCAGTCCCGGATTCATCTTAAACCAGACATGCTACAAGGCAGAGGCCATACCGTCGAGACCACGAGGGGTTTGAGGTTGACTTTCAGAGCCAGCTTCGCTAAGGTTGAAGTCGCCCTCACGGTCATCTTCGGCCTCGTCACGAATTAATCCGAGCACGCGCCTGACGATGTTACCGACCACCATCTCCCGGGGCTGAGCTGCCATAAGCCGTCTTCCAACATGCTGCACTCTCTCAATCAGCTTGTTGGCGTCGTTCGTTCTAGAGGCCGATATAACGCCGCGCAGAAGATAGGCGGTCGCAGTAGCACACGATCTGGAATGGCGGATTTGTCTGCGCTTAAGAAGCCTGAGGGTATGTCAGTACAGCGTCGATATCGATTGTAGCCAGCCATCGCATGGTGAAGGAGACGCACGAGATCAGGTTGTCAATGGATGTATCAATGTGGTTGGTCTTCAATGTCTTGAGGAAGGACGCCAGACCGGGCGTCAAGGGCCCCGAAGTAGCAGGCATTTTGTTTTTGACGTTCGGAAATTAGGCTGCCAAGTGCTCTGATCCGGCGATTCAAAGTCTAATTGAGACGGAAGGTCACCAAGCTTCAATGGTGTGTGTGTTGAGCTATATGCAGCATTAGTGAGGCAGAACGGTGGAGTCATCGGGTTGGTCGCACAAGTCGCATACCAGGGAAACTCGTTAAGTGTTAGCGCGCTCGCAACAGCTGTCAAGCTCGCAACTGGTCGCCTCAGAGTAATTTTCCGAAGAAATGAGGCTTCCTTCTGGAAAACGAAGTTGAGGTAGGTGAAGAGAGGAATGTGCAGCCGAGCAGGGAGAGAAGAAAGAGGGGAGGGGAGGGGAGAGTAGGAGGAAGTGAAAGGCGGAAGAGCCAGTAGTGAAAGTGGGATGTGACGGAGGGAGATTTTGCCCGCTCGGCCCAACGAACCATCGCAGTAGCAGCCGGAGCAGTAGCAGCAGCCCATACATACATACAATCAAATAATACATACGGTAACTATGGATTGGTTGCCTTCCCTCCTCCTCTTCCTCCTCCACCACCTCTTTCTCTCTCTCCTCGTCCTCCTCGTCCTCCTCGGCGTCTTCCTCAACTCTTCTCACTTTCTCTTTCTCTACCCCTTCCCCTTTTCTTTAGAACTCACACCCTCGTCCTCGACTGTCTGTATATAGTCGTCTTACAAACGTTACAAGGATTCTTCCTATCCTATCCTCTTTCTCCCTCACTCCATCCCGCTTATCCGCCCGTCGGTTAGGCCGAGGACTCCGGCGACGGCTATCACTCACCAATTTCGCCCAGCCCAAAACCAGTTGGGGTCAACCGTCAACAGTTATCAGCACGGGTTGTCGACTGGCGCATTGAGGTCGGTACAGCTCGATGTCTTTCCTCTTTCGTGCATCGCATCTCTACCTCCAGTTGCTTCGTGACTTAACCAGGTGCTGACCGGCGCCTCCGCTCAACATAATTAGACACCTGCGCCAGCCCGGACACCCGTGGGCCACGTCGGAAGATGAACTCGCTGAACATCTTGTCGTCCCGAGTGATTGGCCAGCCTACCAGTTCCAGTAGAAGTCGTCAACGATCTCGCTCGCAAGGAGAGATTTCCCGGACAATTGAACCAGGCGATCTCGCCAAGTTTCGGTCCTATAGTGAGAGCAACTTCCATGCTTCGGATCACCATGAGAAAAGCCACGATGAGACGCCCGGCGCGCCAGATGATCTTGAAAACCATGAGTACACGCTTGACGAGAAATCACCATTATTACGAAGTCTATCCAAGGATCGCTCTCTGGGCACAAACAGCACCATAGGACTATTCGTGCACCGGTTGTTCGATGCGATTGCCGAGACGATCAAGTTCATTCTGTCAACCTTAGCAGCGCCTGGATTCTTTGTCGTCAACTGCTTTCGCGAAGATGATGGGCATTACTCTCCACTGGCTCCATTCCGCAAAATCGGCCGCTTGGTTCCGGGCCCTGGCGCGCCGGGCAAAGGAGGGACTCCAACAAACGGCAAACAACGAACCTCACGACGACCCAAAGCTCATAGATCACGCGAATCAATTGCCTCGAGTACTTCCGAGTCGGAGGGGGATCGGCGAAGTGCCAAGGGACTCAGCAGCAGTCATTCTCGGTCCGTCAAGTCCAAGTCCTCCGGCTCAGAGCATGCACCGGACGACAACGCTCCTCGACGATCTATTCGAATCAAGCTTCATAATGAAGAGGCGTTCAAGCGGAACCGGCAGCGTCGTTCGCAAAGCACGGATCTGCGAGAGACATCGCAGAATGGATCCCAGGGCGCTGTCAATCTTGATAGCTTGAAGTCCCCGACCTCCCCGTCAGTCCATCGAGTCACTCGATATCCGCATTCACCCGTTCCTCCTCGACCTCTGATTCCCCAGCGCATACCTTCTTACACGGCCAATCTTCGCAGCACGAAAAGCCCGCAAAAGACTCTGGTCCTCGATCTCGACGAAACACTCATCCACTCCCTAGCCAAGGGTGGCCGCATGTCCAGCGGCCACATGGTTGAAGTCAAGTTGTCCACGCCCATGACGACCGCTCTGACTCCAGGCGGGCCTCCAACCACGCTTGGTCCGCAACATCCCATCTTGTACTATGTCCACAAACGGCCTCACTGTGATGAGTTTCTGCGCAAGGTGTGTAAATGGTACAAGCTGGTGGTTTTCACTGCGAGTGTGCAAGAGTACGCGGATCCGGTCATCGACTGGCTGGAACAGGAGCGGAAATACTTCCACGCGCGGTATTACCGGCAACATTGTACCTTTCGCAACGGCGCATACATTAAAGACCTCAGCTCTGTTGAGCCAGACCTGAGTAAAGTGATGATCTTGGACAATAGTCCTATGAGTTATATTTTTCACGAAGGTGCGTATGCATTCGCGGATGTTAGGTGAAGCTCCCCCCCACTGACCTTCGACGCAGATAACGCAATCCCCATTGAGGGCTGGATTAATGATCCGACGGATAATGGGCTGCTCCACCTCGTCCCCATGTTAGAAGCTCTACAATACGTAACCGATGTGCGGGCTTTTCTAGCCTTGCGTAGAGGGGAAACAGAAGCTTAGCTTTGGCAAAGGAGCCGGAGTGTGGCAGTGACGGAGTGACTTATGGCATTAATATAATAATAAAACCCCCCTTTGCACAGAGAAAACAGGAAAACAAAAAAAAGGAAAACCCTGACGGAAATGTTGTGCAAGCTTGATGTTATTACGGAAATCTTACAATGCATCCATAGTCCTTCGATCCCCATGTCTCTGCTCTTGTAAAGCTGAGAGAGGCATGAGGGAGAGTGATCCTATGGCTATCTTCTCTTGAGCCTCTACTTAATATCTCGTTCAGCATGCCCATCCATACCCCCCTCTACCGCTATACTTTCGCCAATCGCTACATACATTCTACTCACACGAGAAAGGGAATCACTGCGGAATTCGCTGAGAAGCGTGATGCGAAGCTTGTGAAATCCCGAGGTTCCGGAATATATAGTCCTCTCGGGCCGCGACTAAGGTCTGTTCCACTGACCAAGGACTCGGTGCTCTTGGCATGATCAAAGGATGTGTTTACATGCCTTTTTTAGGGCTAAGATTCATTCCCTTCTTGGATTCTACTTGAGCACTCTACGAGAGATGGATGCTGATAGTTTACTGAGTTGCGTCTAATCATTGAGGCCGGGGGCGGGAAAGAACTGCCCAATTCGGTAGGTCATCCCTATCGCTTATCGGATCACCACTGGTCCGAGATCGGGGGCGCGCCAATCTACGAGTACGACTAACTGGTGGGGTAAGTGCTGTGACTACTCGAGTAAGAATTGCGTTGGGATTTTGAATCGAAGGGGCATGTTTATTCAGAATTGTTTTGCAATTTTTGTTCGTAGTTTTGCTAAGCTCAATATGGCAGTCTCATGGATTATTTACAGTCCCTTGGCCTGCTTGGCCTCGGTCAGAGCCTCCTTCAAGGCGGCAATGGCCTTGTCAATGTCCGACCGGGCGGGGTCGGTGACACTGACGCCCATGTGGCCGAAGCGGATGTACTTGGTGGCAACCTCCTTGTGCAGACCCGCTGCGAAGATCACCCCGCGCTTCAGCAGACCGGGCAGCACGTCCGGGGGAGCGAGGCCCTCGGGCAGCCAGATGGCGGTCATGGCGTGGGCCTGGTTCGCCGGGGTGGCGGCCACCTGCTTCAGGCCGAGCTCGGCGACGGCAGCCTTGACGCGGTCCGAGGCATGACGGTGAATGGCGTAGCGCTCGGTGATGGGGCGGGCGGTGATCTGGGACAGAGTGGTGTGCAGGGCGTGGACGAGCTGGGTGGGGGGAGTGGCGAAGTAAGAGGGCTTGAAGTTCTCGTAGTTCTGCATGATGGGCAGCCAATTGCCGATGGAGGCGTAGTACGAGGCGGGGGGCGTCTTGCGGGACTTGAAGGTGTCAAGGGCCCGGCCGGACAGCATCAGGATGCTCAGGCCAGGAGGGCAGCCGATGGCCTTTTGGCTGGCCGTCAGCACGACGTCCAGATCCCACTCGTCGAACGCAATCTCCTCGCAGCCGACACTGCACACACCGTCGACGACGACCAGCGTCTCGGGGCTGACGCGCCGCACGATCTCGGCCACGCGCTTGATATCGCTCAGCACGCCAGTCGAGGTGTCGACGTGGGTGATGGTGATGATCTTGTACGGCTTCGCCTTGAGCGCCTGCTCAATCTCCTCGAACGAGGGCCGCTCACCGATGGGGGCCTTGAGCTGGGTGGCATGGGCCCCGTAGGTCTCAATGCAGTTGGCAAACGAATCGGCAAAGTAGCCGGTGTGGAGGACCAGGGCATTCTCGCCCCTCTCGATCAGGTTTGAAGCTACAACATCCCAGCCCAGGGTACCACTGCCGGAGATGACGAAGGGTTGAGCGGCGGGGTTGGACGATTGGAAGAGCTTGCGCACGAGAGACAAGGTCTCACCGAAGGTCTTAACGAAACCGGGGGCAACGTGACTCTCACTGGAGTGAACATATAGCGGTTAGTGAGGGGTAGAGAGAAGGCATGGTTCAATGGACGGATAGTGATGAGGAGGGGGTGTGGGAAGGAGGGGCAATCGGACTTACGCATAGTGAGACATAGACTGAAGGACAGCATCATCGAATTCGATGGGCCCTGGAATGAGCAGGGTGTTGTGGGGGGCTTGGGAAGACATTTTGGGCGGGGGGGAGGATGGAGTGGTAGGAGAGGGAGGGATGGAAGAAGGAACGGAGCGATCGATGGGTTTATATTCGAGGTCGTCTGGCGCGAGGGAGTTCCTCTCGGTCGAGAACGGGGTATTAAGCTCAGGCAGCGGGAGTCGCTGATCCAGGTGTCTGGAGATCAGGCTCAAGCGCTGCTGCGTCCGTTTGGCCGCCAGTTTTCCGAAAGGTCGGCTCTCTACGGGAGAGCCCGCGGGGAGGGGATTTGCTGGTGACTGGTGACTGGTGAGATAGAGAGAGAGACCCAGGCAGGCGTTGACTGGGCTGCTCGCCGGGGGGGAGGAGGAAGAGGGGAAAGGGTCGGGGATCGCCGGTTGGCTTTCCGGATGGATTTGTTAGGGTGAAGAGTATCGATGGTGTGTGTATACGTACAGTATACTGACGTAGAATTGGATGTGAGGATGAGGAGAAAGGACGGGATTGGAAGACGATAATTACAAACAGGGAGAAAAAGTCCCAGGTGTGTTGGTCAATCGAGGAGATTTATTTCAGCTCTCAATGGCTGGTTTGGTTCCTTTCCCCCTTTGGCGCATTATTTCCCTTTTCCCTTGCCTTCTATCGGCCGTAAAGCGACGGATGCCTCCAACGGGCGGGCCCTGCCGTGGATCAATTGGGGAAAGAAACTAAAGACACATTGCATTGACTCATGGAACTAGTGTCTGAGCAAGAATGAGGGTAGTATATCCGAGCAACGACGATTTATTGGCTTGCAGGACTTATGCGAGCCCGCCTACTTGCTCCGTATACTCCGTACTTCGCGCAATTGAGGATGGATGACGATGTAAACTGCCGTTCTTACTCCTGGTGGCAGAATCAGGAACAGGCCCAGTACTGCCCTGTAGTATAATAGTGCAAGATACCAGGTAGTTCTCGCTCACTCTTGTTCCTTGTTCACTCTTCCCACATCCTTCCAGTTCCTATATTCTTCCACAGTCCAGTAGATGCAGACCAGCACGCAGGAACGCGGGCTTCATAGTTGTAAGCAGTCCGGACTAGTCCGAACCGGTCCTGCTTCTAGGGCATAGGGCTGTCAGGCGCGTGGCATCGGCGGTGGAATAGCCTAAGCTTTCCCCGCGCCGCTCCATCGATAGGGGCGCCAGCCTAGATAGTCACTCCCTCTTACGTTAGGTAGCTTAATTGATATCTCCATCAGACAACTGTGCACTCCAAACATCTGCACCCGTCAGTCGCTTACGCTTATACATCTCATAGACTCATAGCTCAATCTCAAACTGGGCCTTGAGTGACCGCACCGTTCAAAATGACTTCGCGCCTGGTCCTGGTCATTGGTGACCTATTCATCCCTGACAGAGCTCCCGTATGTTGTTGATCATCCCCCGCAACAACAAACAGTTGACTGACTTTCGGACCCATCCTTATATAGGACCTTCCCGCAAAGGTGCGACTTGCTGCTCGGCCGTAATCCATGGCCCTCCTGACAATTGCCACCTACCCTTCATTAACACAATCGTAACACAGTTCAAGAAACTCTTGACGCCGGGCAAGATCGGCCAGATTCTCTGTCTCGGCAACTTGACCGATCGCAACACATTCGAGTTCCTCCGGCAGGTGGCGCCTGACCTACAACTGGTCAAAGGAGATTTCGATGTCGATTCCCCCAACCTTCCTCTCTCGAAAGTCGTGACCCACGGCAGCCTGCGCATCGGATTTACGCATGGCCATACGATCATTCCTCCAGGAGATGCGGATGCTCTCTTGATCGCCGCTCGTCAGATGGACGTGGATATTCTGCTGTGGGGTGGTACCCATCGCTTCGAGGCTTTCGAGCTGGAAGGCCGATTCTTCATCAACCCCGGCAGTGCCACGGGTGCGATGAGCACAGGATACTGGGCCGAGGGAGATGAGCCCACCCCCAGCTTCTGCTTGATGGATGTGAGTTGCAGATGTGCCCCAGACGGCTGAGGCAACCTGATGCTAATCATCGCTGTAGATCCAAGGAGATGTTCTCGTGCTTTATGTTTACCAGTTGAAGACGGATGCCAACGGGGCTGAGACGGTTGCGGTGGAGAAAGTATCTTACCGCAAGAACAACATCGCATCTTCATGAGTTGACACTTCTATCTATTTTTCTTGTACATAACCATAGATCTGACACGATAATGACTTCCTCCTTGTTGGTCGTTCCTTTCCTGCTCCGACGGCACAAAAGCTCTAGTGCGTATACACGCATTGCTTCGCAGCCAAGCTGATGAGCGCATTTCAACTAGAGACCAGGATCGAGTACTGGCTTGCTTGGCCAAGTCATCGGAGATCGCATTATCACACGATATGACCTCAATCTGGCCGAATCCTGGTTAATCTCTCAATTTCAATTCGTTCCGAGTTGCACTGATGATGGCCGAAAGGCTGTTAGACTCGTTCTTGCAAGTACTTAGTCTCGCTGTAGTGTGTCATTGTGATCGGGTATCTCTAAACGCCAGATATACTGGATTTGGAACAAGAGGCTGGTGTGAGAAATATTTTCCCAGCATACTCTTCAATTCTATTGGTCCTATAAAACCACTCAATTTTATTGTATACCTAGTAGTAGTAGTAGTAGTAGTAGTAGTAGTAGTAGTAGTAGTAGTAGTAGTAGTAGTAGTAGTAGTAGTAGTAGTAGTAGTAGTAGTAGTCAGCGATCAGCAATACAGTGATGATCGAAAGCATTTCGCGCGCCGCAGTCCAATACTCGACTATTGACGACCGAGTCGGCGGCGGATGTTCCAGTTGACAAAGAGCTAAGCCGGAAAGAGCAGGCAGTAAGTTCGGGGACAATCAAACGCAAGCATCACGTTCACTTCACTCGACTTCCAGTCTTCCATTGAATCAGCTTTTGCCTTGGTCCTTTTCCCCACCGACCGCTACGCACCCAGTTCTGGGAGTTGCATATCGCGCCTATCTTATCGGATCTTGTATTTTTCCAGCAGATTTCCTACCCGCAGCTCACTTGACCAGCCCCAACCCGGCGGGAAGCTATCGGTGCCCGCTTGAGCTTTCACTTTGCGACCCAGTGGTGTAAACGGACACGACCGGACAATCGAAACCCACCACCAATATTCAACATGGCGACAGAAGAACACAAGATTGAAGATGAGCACCTGGAGCAGCCGGAGGAAGCAGGTGACGATGAGGTAAAAACCGTCCCGTTTAGCTTGAAGCTGCTCGCTGAGATTCGCAGCGCTGGCTCCCGCTCGCTGCCCTCATTTGATTTACACACTCGCAATTATGACATTCGTGCTAACCCGAACATTCTTGTCTATTACAGGAGGAAATTGCGGCGATGAAGAAGCGGGTAGCCGAGATGGAGTCTGAAGCGGCCAAGCTGCGCGAGATGCAAGCCACGCTCGATCAGCAGTCGGAGAGCCTACGCGAGGACAAAGAAGAGATTGACGCCCGGAGTATCTTCGTTGGCAATGTGGATTATGGTGCTTCCCCCGAGGAAATCCAGGCACACTTCCAGAGCTGTGGCTCGATAAACCGGGTGACCATCCTGTTGGATAAGTTCACCGGACAGCCAAAGGGGTATGTTGCAGCGCCTTGAATCCAGTCGTGTCACAAGATTGGCTAATTTTGGACGACTACAGATATGCCTATGTTGAATTTGCAGAGCCCAGTCTGGTAGCCCAAGCCCTTGTACTTAACGAAAGTGTCTTCCGCGGCCGGAACCTAAAGGTACTTCCTCTCGCAATCGATTCTCCTCCCTCCATGAACGATACTGACTGAATACTTTGATGATGTAGGTCGTTCCCAAGCGTACCAACCTGCCGGGTATGACCCGAGGACGCGGACGGGGTGGCTTCCGTGGCGGTCGGGGCCACCGCGGAGGTTTCGCGCCTCGCGGCGGTTATCGCGGAGGTTATCGCGGCCGGGGTCGGGGTTATGCGCCTTACTAGAGAAACGTCCAGCACCAGTTCAGTGTATATGGGGTGATATTCGTTTGCGCAAGGAACAGAGGTCATTGCACGAAGCCCCAGCGCTACCAAGGCGTCCGGGTTGACTATGATGGCCGTGGTAGCTCTGATGCACACGTGTGCGCGTTTCTCGGAATAAAGGGAGGAACTTCATTATTTTCTAATTGTCTTTGGAGTCAACCTACTGGAATGGACTTTTGTATGATAACCTTTCTGGCAATCTCGGACTGGGTACGGGGCAGACGGGCGGAATACCTGTGATATCATCTAGCTACAGAGAATTGCTTTACGAGCAGGAATTGCCTGCTAACCCACCCCTCAAAAGGACCAGGACGGTCATGAAACTACGCTCGTCAAAGCAGATAAAGCAGCGCAATAGGAATCTGCACCAAAAAATCAGTCTTCTTGACAGCTTCTTCACTAAAAAAAGCCATCATGGATGACTGTCACCGGGTCCCGATCTGTTATGGTCTCGGTTCGTAGAACTGACTAATGAACAGGGAGATGAGGGATGGCGTCACAGCGGTTTAGCCACGGCATGATAACCTGAACTGATGGCCTTATGGCCCCCAATCCGGGTAAGGACCGGCACGGACGGTACTTCAGCCAGTCTAGACGGCGATGCTGACGAGTTTGTTTAAGGAAGCGGAGCAGAGCAACCGGAATTGCGACGTTCATTGGGTCCCCACCATCAAAGAAGAGTCGTAATGGATGATGAGAAGAGAATCTGGCAGTTAAGGGGGCATAGGTGTTCAACAAGTTACTTGAAGGGTTTTCCTTCTTCTTCTTCTTCTTCTTCTCTTCCCTTCGGTCAATAGAGCCCGAGAGATGTGAGACCGGAGAAAGACAATATGAGTGAGTTGGAAATAATCTTGTTGCCTTGTTAAGCAGGCCATCACTGTCCTTTTGAGGCCGGGTGATTGGCTGGAAAACCAAGTATTGTTCTATTTATTCCATCGCCTAGGTTCGTCCCAGTGCAACCTGCTGTGCCCATGATGCGACTGAAAATCTAATCTGTTCGCCTCCCCTGGTTTGTCGTTTGGGAAATAATGCAACGAATAGTGAAGGTGTACCAGGGGCAAGGTCGCAGGGTATCGATTACTTCATTACTTCCCATGTTTTCCGGGAAGAAAACTCAAGTTGACGGTTTCTTGATATTTGTAGCCCTAAAGGGAACGAATCCAGAGAATAGTGCTCGATTCATAGGACATTGGTAGGATGAGTAAAATATCAATCTCAAGGTGAGTGTAGTGAGATGGTGTCAAGAAGTTGTGAGGTAGCTGTAGTGAAATCTGTAGCTTATCCGCCATTGATGGCTGACTTACTCCTTTCTCGCTCTCTCGGGCTCTCTTACTACAGTACTCTCTCTCCTCCCTCCTTCCACCACCACCACTACCACCACTGCTGCACTTCCCCTCCTTTCCCTTTCCCTTTGCCACGACCACAACCACCAACCACACCACTACCACTCTCTCTTCCACGAATCCTCTGGGGAGGTAGGATTCTTACGGAAGATTTTACTTACCGTCTGACTTCAGGCTGTCACTACCTGTTCCTTCTTTTATGGACATTCTTACTACCTACCGTCTATCTACAGACCAGTTGCTCCTCCCGGTTCAACCCCTCGCTCGGTCGTGATTGGTTCCGAAGGCGCAACGTCAAGACTGCCCTGCTCAGCCCCATAGAAGTCCGCGCGCCTCCATCGTCAAGCCTAAGTTAGTGCTCGCGCTCACTCTTTCTCTCTTTCTTTTCCTCTCCTTGAAAACGCCTCTTATCGCCGCCTATCCACCACTTTTCCCTCGTCCAATCTATTCGCCTTCGAATCGCTTTCGGATCCTCCCCTCTCTTCCCATTGAGTTGAACAGTTCCAACGCCCTTCCAACCACCCCCCGCCCACCGACTTTTCCTTCTTACTACCACGATCACCACCGTTACTCGACTCGACTGCTGTTGTTGGGGTTCGTGCCTGTCGACAGCGGTGGATGCGCACGCCGCGAATCACCCTTTGAGGCTTGCCCGGATCGGCTTTTTTGCATCCAAAGGCACATTATCGCCTGCCCTGATCGGTTCAGTTCAGGATGGGTTCCAACCTGCCTGCGTATGTGCAAGCGTCCCCCCCTCTTTCCTCCCTCGTCCCAACCCCTCATCCCCCCCCCCCCCCCCTCCTCCCTTGCTTAAAGCGGGCACGATCTTTTCCTTGACGAAAAGTGTCATGCGTGCATAATCCGGATTCGAATGGATGCTAATAGAGATATTTTCTGTAGTCAGCCAAATCTTCGGGTCACAAGTAAGAAGCACATGCCCCTTTGCCGACTGTCTACGATGGCGCCTACGAATGGATGGAGACTGACGGAGAGCCTGATTCTGCAGTTATCGCCGCGGACGGTCTATACAAGCGTGATGTCTTCCGTAAGTGCCGCAAGGAGAACTCATCAAGCCAAGGTTTCTGGGCTGACGTCTTGCAGGTTTCCCCGATCCTTTTGCGGTGGCCACCGTCGGGGGCGAGCAAACTCACACGACATCGGTAATCAAGAAGACGCTGAACCCTTACTGGAATGAGATGTTTGATCTGTAAGGAGCCCCGCGTGGTGCAACTGCTGGTCTCGGAAACTGACGGCGGGGTTCTCTGCAGCCGAGTCAATGAGGACAGTATTCTCGCAATTCAGATCTTCGATCAGAAGAAATTCAAGAAGAAGGATCAGGGATTTCTTGGTGTTATCAATGTACGGATTGGCGACGTGATCGATTTACAGATGGGTGGTGATGGTGAGTCGCTATGTTCTTATCATGCTGAATCTCCGGGGCTGACGCAAGGCATCTGCTTTGCCTGCAACAGAAATGCTCACCCGCGACCTGAAAAAATCCAACGATCATCTGGTCGTCCATGGAAAACTTATCATCAATCTGTCCACCAACCTCACCACCCCCATTCCCAACCAGGCCAATGGCTTGCACCGTTCACATGCTCAGCCATCGACATCCAGTGGACTTGTCCCATCAGTATCGTCTCCGCATCCTCCTGTCGGTCCCGGCCCGGTCGATTCGTCTGCCGCCGCTTCCACTGCGTCTCTGAACCCCCAGCGTGTTCCTTCAACTACCCGACCGACCAGCATCATTGCTCCGCCGCCCAATGGCGCCCCGGCCGCACCAGCCAATGGTCAGCAAGGCTCTCGCACCAACCTGAGCTCGTTTGAGGACAGTCAGGGCCGGTTGCCAGCGGGCTGGGAGCGCCGAGAAGACAATCTGGGGCGGACCTACTATGTTGACCACAACACACGGACCACGACCTGGACTCGACCATCATCGAACTACAACGAACACACGCAGCGTACACAGCGCGAAGCCAATATGCAACTGGAGCGTCGCGCCCATCAGAGTCGAATGCTGCCCGAAGACCGCACGGGTGCCAATTCTCCGAATCTGGCGGAGAGCCAACAGCAGCCGGCGCCGCCGCAGGCTCAAACACCTCCGGCAGGAGGCAGCGCCAGTGCAGTTTCTATGATGGCGACGGGAGCTACCACTGCAGGCACTGGTGAGCTCCCACCCGGATGGGAGCAGCGCAATACACCCGAGGGCCGGCCATACTTCGTGGACCACAACACCCGCACCACGACGTGGGTAGATCCTCGGCGTCAACAGTACATTCGCATGTACGGGCAGAATTCCAATGGCACCAATACCACGATTCAGCAGCAGCCGGTGTCACAGTTGGGTCCGCTGCCCAGCGGATGGGAGATGCGGTTGACGAATACAGCCCGAGTGTACTTCGTGGATCACAACACCAAGACGACCACGTGGGATGATCCCCGTTTGCCTTCCTCCCTGGATCAGGGCGTACCGCAGTACAAGCGTGACTTCAGACGCAAGCTGATCTACTTCCGGTCTCAACCGGCATTGCGTATCATGTCTGGACAGTGCCACGTCAAGGTCCGACGTAACAACATCTTCGAGGACTCATACGCCGAGATCATGCGGCAGAGCGCTTCCGATCTCAAGAAGCGCTTGATGATCAAGTTCGATGGCGAAGATGGTTTGGATTATGGTGGTCTCTCACGGTAAGTTTACTCAAGTTTCCTCTTAAGAGTCAAACAGGATCTGACAAATACAGTGAATTCTTCTTCCTCCTTTCTCACGAAATGTTTAACCCGTTCTATTGTCTTTTCGAGTATTCGGCGCACGATAATTATACCCTTCAAATTAATCCCCACTCTGGAGTGAACCCGGAGCACCTGAACTACTTCAAGTTCATCGGACGAGTTGTCGGCTTGGCCATCTTCCATCGTCGCTTTTTGGATTCGTTCTTCATTGGTGCCTTCTATAAGATGATGCTGCGAAAGAAGGTCTCGCTCCAGGACATGGAGGGTGTTGATGAGGACCTGCACCGCAACTTGACATGGACTTTGTAAGTGCCTTGGATTGAGGGACCTGAGTATTCATTCTAACGCATAGCAGGGAGAACGACATCGACGGTGTCTTGGAGTTGACTTTCGCGGTTGATGACGAGAAGTTCGGCGAGCGTACCACTGTTGACCTGAAGCCGGGTGGTCGCGACATTCCGGTGACGAACGAGAACAAGCATGAATATGTTGAGTAAGTTGCTCGTGCTTGTAAGCTAGTGGACTTCGCTGACGGCCATAGATTGGTGACTGAGTGGAAGATTGTGAAGCGGGTGGAGGAGCAGTTCAATGCCTTCATGTCTGGGTTCAACGAGCTGATTCCGGCCGATCTGGTCAACGTGTTCGACGAGCGCGAGTTGGAATTGTTGATTGGTGGTATTGCGGATATTGATGTTGACGACTGGAAGAAACACACCGATTACCGCGGCTACCAGGAGCAGGACGAAGTCATCCAGAACTTCTGGAAGATTGTCCGCAGCTGGGACGCCGAACAAAAGTCTCGCCTCCTGCAGTTCACCACTGGTACCTCGCGCATTCCGGTCAACGGATTCAAAGATCTGCAAGGCTCGGACGGGCCTCGCCGGTTCACTATCGAGAAATCGGGCGATCCCAACGCATTGCCCAAGTCGCACACTTGGTATGTCTCTGACGTCTTTCATCTCTTGCTTTTGTTTTTCGGA
Organism: Aspergillus uvarum CBS 121591; assembly: GCF_003184745.1. Lineage (NCBI taxonomy): Eukaryota > Fungi > Ascomycota > Eurotiomycetes > Eurotiales > Aspergillaceae > Aspergillus > Aspergillus uvarum. The sequence continues at coordinate 214,168 of NW_020291321.1, forward strand.
GTAGCTGGCTAACTTTCCCAGTTTCAACCGTCTTGACCTACCTCCGTACAAGACACACGAAGCTCTGGAACACAAGATGTCCATTGCTGTAGAGGAGACATTGGGATTCGGACAAGAGTAGAGTTGCATGATCAGACATGTTGTATATGACCTCTACATTGAAATCCAGGTCGAGCGCCATGGGCTGTGGTATGGCGCTAATACAGGTCACAGTTTCTAGCATTGAGAGATAATCATTCCCCACCTTCGTTGATGAGATATTATTGTTGCATGCGCGGTTGGAATTGGAGCCGAGCAAGCAGAGCGAACAGATGCGCGCTGGAGCCCGAGGCCTTACTTTTATGTTCGAATCGTCTTTATTTCCGATTGAATTGTGGCGAACTGTATATAGTGTATTATTGTTCGGACAACTGGGAGCTGCCATTTGGGCCAGGCTGGATAGTAAATAAGTTAACCATTGTAGATTTGGCCCATCATCGATGGGTCGGATTCTTGAGAGTTTCTATCTGTGTCTTTCTTGAAACATCAAAATTTTTTTTCTTCAATTTTTTTTTCGAGGTTAATCGATGGACAGAACATCCCTCTCAATGTTAGTTGCCGAACTAACACGACTGATAGTCATCTAGTCCATAATTATGAGTATGCACACCAAAAGCTTTTAGCATTGTCATTGACATCTCATCTAATTCAGATACACATGAACCTCCTCCAACTCTGAAGATCTGTTGCCCACAAGACTCAAAGACTTGGTGTGGTCCATCCTTCCCGCCTTCACGGAGTCTCATGCCTAGTTCTTGAAAGTATAGACCACGCGCCCCCGGCCATCCTTCCCCTTGAACACCACCGTACTCCTTCCATCCTCCGCCAACACACGCCTCTCATCCCCGCAGTGCAGTATAACATCTAAATCCCTCCACGCCGGCATAAACCCGCTCGTCTCGTCGCGCAGAAAACCCACAACGACCGTCTCCCGCGTGGTGCGATACCGCACCGTATACTGGGCGATGCGCGGCCTGACCGAGATCCCATCATCCTCATACCACGTGTTGACGAAGACCTGCCCGTTTGAGGAAGCCTTGGGGGGGAAGATCTCCACACCCCGGTAGTCGTCAACCTCCTCGACGGCCAGCGACGCCGCGGTCTCGTCGCCCGGCACGCGGGTCTGCGCCGCCTTGCCCACAGGGATCGCGCCGCCGACGCGCGCGACTAAGGGGATGCTCTTGCGCCATTCGGCGGAGATCGAGACCCACTGGCCTGCGGCGAGGTGGTTGTAGGGTGCGTTGAGGTTGACGTAGCCGTGGTCGAAGTCGAATTGGTGGTCGTTTGCGTTTGCGGTTGCGTTTGCAACCTTCCGGGGCAGGTAGATCCGGGCGACGCTCACGCCGGGCTGGTAGACGCCGCCGACGAGGATCGTGTCGCCGAACCAGAACTGCTCATCGCCGGCTTTCAGGGGTTTCGTCCACACCTCCGGGTCCGATTCGTAGCCCCAGCCGATCCAGCGTTGGGGCGGCGAGGCCGTCCGGTGGCTTTCCAGCCCCAAGGAGTAGATGTACGGCAGCATCTCGTAGCGGCGCTGGATCGCGTCGCGCACCAGCGGCGTGATCTCCGGGTACATCCAGGGCTCGATGACTTCGCCGATGGAGCTGTTGCCTGGGGAGGTCTTGAAGCAGTTGATTGCGAAGCGCGGCGAGTGGATGCCCAGTTGGATCCATCGGAGGAGGAGTTCGGGGGAGGGTTGGGGGCCTGGTTTGGAGTTGAGAGAGTTAGATATCTACAGGTAGGTTTTGCTGCAGCGATGGGCCGGGCAGGACAGGGCCGGCAGGTCTTCTTACCTTCGAAACCACCAATGTCATGGCCGCTGCATTGCAGGAGAGATATCCCCGCACTCAGCGACAGCGCATTCGCGCCTTTCATGCTTTCCCAGCTGGTGACGTTGTCGCCGCTCCAGGTGCTGGCCGCATACCGCATGGTCCCCGCCGTGGCGCTCCGGGTGAGAACGAAGGGTCGTTGGTTCGGTTCTAGATCCAGCAGTGCATCATGCGAGGCTTTGCCCATGAGCTCTGTGTGGACGGCCCGGCCCCAGAGGCCGACGGAGTGCTGCGTCTTTCTCGCAGTGGCGTCGTCCGCGATGGCCACGGTGGGTTCGTCGCCGGCTACTTGCCAGTCGTCGTTGGGGAGCGTATACTCATTGTTATCGTTCCACATGCCGTCGATCCCCGCGCGCTTGAGGCTCTGCACGCCCTCGTACCACCATCTGAATGCCGCGGCGGAGGTGAAGTCGATGTGGCATCCGTCACCCCCGGTCGCGCCTCCTGCGCTCCAGAGTCTCATGTAGCCCGGCTCGCCGGTCGCTGAATCCTTGAAGAAGCCATTTGCGTCCACCAGCTTCTGGAAGTCCGGGTGTGAAGCCAAGAGGAAGGGCTTGATGTTCGTCAAGAGACGGATGCCTCGCGCATGGTAACTGGCGATCCAGTCCTCGGGGTTCGGGAAGCGGTACCTGTTCCAGGTGAAGACGTTGCGGACCTTGGGCTCCGTTTCCGCGATGGAATAGCCGGAGCTCATCTGGTGGGCGGAGCACGGGATCCCGTGCTCTCGCAGCTTGTCGGCGAAGTCCATGAGCGCCTGGTGGGCCGGGGGCTCGTCCATCATGGTGTACTTGTAACCGCCGGAGATGTATCCATAGGCCCAGCGGGGCACCAGGAGGGGGAACCCGACGAGCTCGGCGTACGATCGCACCACCTCCTTCAACGTCCTCCCGACGATGAGGTACTGCTCCAGCCCGCCGTAATCCTGGCGATAGACCTTGAAGTGGCCCCAGAGGCCGTCGACCTCCGAGCCCACGGACCAGGTCCCGCGGCCGTGCGTGGTCGAGAAGATCGCGACGCAGCCCCGCGGGGTCGCCTTGATCAGCAGCGGGATATGCTTGTACAGCGGGTCCGTGTTGTAGACGTCGTATCCGAAGCTGTCGGTGGCGGACAGGATGAAATGCCGCCCGCTGAGGTCCATCGGGGCGCGCTTCTCCCCGAGTCCCACGTGCAGAGCCTCGCGGTCGTGCTCCGTGTAGTGGGCGATGCCCGCGCCGTCGGCGACGTACGAGCGCAATGGCAGATCCCGGTACAGTGGCTGGTTCTGCTGCTCCTTCCACGAGAGTGAGACCACTGGTGAATTGGCCCACTCGACGCATGCCGTGACATTCCCGACCTGGATCGTTTTGCTCTGAGCATCGCTCGTCGTCGATATGTGGGTGTCCTTGAGGTCTGTGGCCGGTCTGGTGACGCTGGGATAAGGAGGTAGAGGGTGGTCTGGGGACGTGAACGTGACTCGGAATAGGTTCTCACGGACGGGCTCGAAGGAGAACTCGAATTGACGGTTCTCGGACGCGGAACGCAGCGACACGCCCGGAGTCTCCTGCGCATCTGCAGATATTGCCTCGTAGCGCTTGGGGCAGCATTCCTTCTGAGGCATGGTTGCGCCTTCAGCTCGGATGGTGTGGTGATATGTGGAAAATTGGATACTTGTGTTTCACGGTTGCAAAGTACAGGAAGTAGTTGATTGATTTCGGGTCCAACATGATGCACAGAGGGCTCTATTTGAGTGATCTTCTTCCGTTCTGGTCGTTGACACTGCGAAAGCATCGGTTGGGTTGTATAGACTAGTATAGAACGGATTTCGGCCGTCATCTCCGGACCCCACATTCTATTCCCCCACATCCACCCCTCATTTGATCCCCCCAAGGCATTTCCCCTCGTCTTCCACTTCAACCATCGGCCTTTCATACCGATCTCCGAAGCTAGAGAACTTTCAGCGTCAAGCATCTGCCCACTTTCCGCCACTCCTGGGCCATGACACGATCACTGCAGGCTCGCCTACCTGATGCCTACGTCGGGTCTTGTCCGAAAGCCCTCATGCCCCACCATCCACAGTCATACCCTCACGTGAACACGGCACTTGCGATGCTGCAAGGCAGTCTCCAGACACGTTATGATTCGTCCCCGCGTCGGTTCTTGGGATGTCTTGTCCGGGGCTAGGGTTGGGGTTGGGGGTTGTCTCCCCACGGGGATTGCCTGGCTCCTGTCCATCCCGTGCTGCACGTACACCATGAGAGAGAGGGAGAGAGAGAGGGGGTAAAAAGGGCACCATGCCCCTTCCCTTGGTGCACTATCTTTTGTTGATCCGGATCATCTGCGTCTCTGACAATCTCGCTTTCTCGACGGTTTTAAATATAAGAATTTGTCCGGTCAAGAGGGTGGCTGCACTTATTGTCTCGATTTTATTCAGGGCTGTATAGCCACAGGCCCTCAACAAGCAAGCAAGACTCACTACTGAAGACACGATGGCCCGTCCCGAGGAGGCTGGCCATGGAAAGCATGCACAAGATGAACAGATTGAGTCTGTCGAGACCGCTCCTCCACAAGCAGAGGTCCGTCCGACGGAGCCAGAAGTGGACAAAGCCCTGGAGCTGGTGGTAGAAGCAGGCCGCTCTACTATCCTGACGCCTGAGAACAATGCTCGTGTGCTTCGGAAGATCGACATGCGACTGCTGCCTATTCTCTTGGGCATCTACTTCTTACAGCAGCTGGACAAGTCCACCCTCTCATATGCATCCGTCTTCGGCCTCGTTGATAAAGCCCATCTGCATGGACAAATGTACTCCTGGCTGGGCGCGGTGGTCTACCTAGTGCAGCTTGTCGCTCAGCCGTTTGTGGCTTATCTCCTCGTCAAGGTGCCGTTGGGAAAGTTCTTGGCCGTCACAACCTTTCTCTGGGGCGTGTCTTTGACGTGCATGACCCCGGCAAATAACTTTGCAGGGCTGTTGGTCTGCCGGATGTTTTTGGGGCTGTTTGAAGCCGGCGTTCGTGAGTACTTATCCTTCGCCCAGGCTTGGTTGTCAACGAGAATGGAACTAACCCGCTCACAACATAGCTCCTGCTTTTATTGCTATCACCCAGATGTGGTATCGACGTATCGAGCAGCCCGTGCGACTGGGTTCGTGGTATGCCATGAATGGCGTGGTCTACATGGTCAGCATTTACTTCCACAACTCATCTTTTCTTATTTAACACACGGGCTGCGGTAGTTTGGGAGCCTCATCACCTATGGGCTTGGGCATATTCATTCTTCGGTGTTCGAGCCTTATCAGATCATCTTCTTGTTCTTTGGTCTCCTGACAATCGTGTTCTCCGTGGTTATTTTCTACGCGATGCCCGACTCACCTGTCCAATCGAAGTTTCTGGGGGAAGAGGACAAGCTATTGACTATTGAACGACTCCGCATGAACCAGCAGGGGCTTGAAACCCATGTGTGGAAGTGGGAGCATGTCAAGGAGGCTTGCCTTGACCTCAAGTCTTACTTCTGGTTTGCGTTCACCTTTTCAATCTCGTAAGACAACCCCATTCTTCTCTAGAGCCCAGACAACCAATCTTACCCCGCCAAAGGATTCCTAGCGGCGGTATCTCGACTTTTGGTCCGTTGATCATCGAGGCCTTCGGGTTCAATCAGTTCCAAACAATTCTGTTCAATATCCCATTCGGTGCGGTCCAGCTCGTCGCAACGATGGGTGGAGCTTGGCTGGCGACTTTCCTCAAGATGAAAGGCCCCGTGATTGTGCTGCTATGCTTGCCTGCTATTGCGGGCTGCATTATGTTGCTGGTCATTCCACATGATGGCCAACACAATGGAGCGTTGCTTGCAGGATACTACATTGTGAGTTGCAACGGCTTCAAACAACTAGCGAGAAAGAACTATACACTGACCGGTTTTCAGGTGTCTGTGTACCCCGGAATCAGTATGTATATCGTCTTGTTGTGCGCGCGATCAAGTCTGACAAGAATTGCAGCCCCTCTGATCTATTCTTGGTCGGCAGCAAACACAGCCGGTGAGACGAAGAAGAAGATTGTGAATGGAATCGTCCTGGTGGGACAATGCGCCGGTAACGTAGGGTTCAGACTCCGATCCGATAAGTGGCTTCTCTGCTTATTCCGAAAAACAGGTTCTTGGCTCAAATTTGTACACCACTACAGACGCGCCATTGTATAGACGAGGCTTGCGGTCTAAGTAAACTGACCCCCATACTCTTCTTACACGGACCGAAAATACTGATGATGTTTGCAGCCTTGCGATGTTTTGCGTCTTGGTTGTGCTATGCATGTAAGTCTTTTATCACAGCCGCTAGGATCCCCTGCTCACCAGCCCAGACTGAATATGACCTACCTCCTTTTCCTCAACAAGAAGCACGAGAGACAGCGAGTATCTATGGGCAAGAGCGCCAAAATCGTCGATCACTCGATGCAAGCTGTTGGGGCTGCTGAGGGCGACAAATTAGACGGATCTGTGCAGGCTGCCGTAACGGAGGACAACGCATTCAAAGACCTTACGGACTGGTTGAATGAGGATTTTGTGTATGTGTATTAACGCTAGTTGTACTCAGGGGCTTGTCGAACGACGTGTGGGGAAGTACGCGTGGACAGTTGTATGGCTAGTGCTCAATTGAGGCGTAAATGTTTCTATTGTACCGTATAGTATGTTTGTAGTTGGACGTTCACTGAAATCAGTCAGTAGATCAAGCGCGAATGAGAGCATACCTACGAATAGACAAAGGCGGGCGAACGAGCAAGAGGACGACGATCATGGTCCATTAGCCGAGCCGACGACTGTTGATGGCTTGCGTCGCCCCCGCCTTTGGCATTGCTCCACGACCCACTCTGTGGTCTGCCATGTACATGCAGTATTTCGACATCGGGCACTACTATACATCGCTGCAGGAGGCGACAGTGACGGGCAGTTTGCTTGAAGATGGACTCAGATGACTCCTCTTGCGTGAGACAACTTCCTACCGGCAAGAAACGGATTCCTGTATACTCGTCCTCTCCTACTTGTCACTGTCGCAAGACATTGCATACGTTGACTGACCATCCTCTCGGCAATTCAGAAAGCATGCAGTGCTTGTCGACAGTCGAAGGTAAATTTTGCTCTAATTTTACATCCTTGATCACTAACAACCCTTTGCAGGTACGATGTGACGGGAAACGGCCCTGCTCGAGGTATGGTATCCCATCCAGCGCCGCTCGCTAGTTGCATACTGCGAGACGAGCATACTCGATTGACGCATACCTGAAAATAGGTGCAAGCGATCATGCAAGCCATGTATCTTCTACGAAATCCCTAAAGATCCCACAACTGAGTATGCCCAATCATCCATGTCACGCACATCGTCCCTTCCATCCCATCCCGCAGCACCACCATACCAGCTTTCTAATATCCCGCAAGGAGACTGGAGACCGTCGAATCAGAAGTCCAGCGTCTCCGTGCACAGATTGAGGCCATGGCCGAGCTTCTTCGTCTCTCCACGCAGCAATCTCAAGCCGAAGGACTCGGGCAAGTGCAGCATGCTCAGAGCCAATTCATGGAACAGCATCGTGCATACCCCGCCGAAGCAGCTTTCCCGGCTCCAAACCATGCGGTTTCTGATCCAGGAGGCATACCCATGCTTTTCGCTGCGGCGACTTCTGCGCTCAATTCCGAGAGGGGATCCGAGTTTCATCCACAACGAGGACTATCTGCTTCGTCGCAGAGTCCATCAGTGATGGACACGGAGACAGCTCGTCCGTTCAAGCGGAAGCGCTCTGGGTTTGAGGTTAAGGAAGAGCCCATCTTGGACTTTGTATCCAAGGGCTTAATGACTGCTGATCAGGCGATAGCTTGTTTCAGAACGTATGCGCTTTCATTCCCCCCCAGAAATGTGACTCGATGAGATATGCTGATAGGGAGTGAACTAGGTTCTTCCAGGGCTGCGTATGTAGTGCTCGGCGCCGGATCTAGCGAGTATCACATGCTGACGAACTTTTTTAGGATAGGTACATCCCGATCTTCGACCCGGAGGTCGACACCTTCACCTCGGTACGCTCTCGCAGCAGCATACTGCTGAACGCGATTGGCACGATTGGCAGCCGCGTTGAAATGAGTGCAACGACGGGTATCTTGCGATTCCTTCCCTAAGGTTCTTGATATGATCGCATGCTGAGTGATAGCGTGCAGGCCCCGGATCTCAAGTTCCCGATCTGCTGCATACCGAACTCAAGAAATGCATTGGCATTGTGATCCAAAACAAGAATCTGAACTGCCTGGAGTCGGTACAGGCGTTTCTGATCGTCGCGTGCTACACCGCCGAACGCTCGCTGATACTATCATTTGCCACCAGAATGGCGCTGGACCTTGGTCTGGACGAAGCGTTCGAAGAGCTGATTCAACTACTAACATTGAAGAGAACTAACGACACGTCGAGAATTTCCTGTGATAGCATGGAAGCACAGGTGCGCTGTCTGATGCGGAAATCCAGGACATGGTTTGGGCTCCTGGTACTGGATCACATGTAAAGCCTCCTCCCAAGCTACTTATGCTAGGTAAAGCTGATGGGTATGGTGCTCAGATTCCACGTTGACGGTGGCAAGCCACCTGGGATACGAATGATGGGAAATGCTCGGCGATGCCGGATCCTGCTGCATCATCCTTCGTCAACGGTATTAGATATGCGCCTTTTCTCTCAGGTTGAGGTAAGGTTTTGAAAATCGCGTTGTGATGAGGGTACTGATAGTCGATATAAGTTGAATGTTATTCGAGGTATGCATCTAAAGCCGTTGTCGGAGGGTGCGATACAGCATACTAACCAGCGATGTATGCAGCCAACATCAATGACACACTAGATATCCGAGGCAGTCTAACTCGAGAAGCAATCGCTGAGTTTGTACATGAGGCCAAGGTCGATCTTGATCTCTGGTTTGAGTGAGTTCCATGCCCTGCTCTGCCCTGTCCACAAGTCCCAACACTAACGACACTCAGTGACTGGCAGCGCATCATCGGTGAGCTCCTTAGCCAATCCAGCCCCTAGGCCAAAGCATGTAACTTATACTGAATGTTACCCTCAAAGTCAACTCCCCAACGGCCCAAGAAGAACGGCCATTCCTCCTGGCCGCGCTGAGTGTCCAACACTGCTGGGCCGAACTCATCCTCCACTGCAAAGCGCTGCGCTCAATGGGCGTGGAGAATGTAGCGTACGTTCAGCACCAGTCTTCAGCCCTTACGGCACTGCTCCCAACAATGAGCCACGCCTTTTCGTCCCCCATAAGTTAACCCCGTCAAATACCCACAAGCTAACCTCTCGTTTCAAACGTAACAGAGCAATCACCCCACTAGAACGCAACATCCTTCACCTCGCGAAATCCGCCGCCCGCCAACATCTCCGCCTCATCAGCCTCGAGCCCGCCTTCTACCTCGCCAAGCTCAAATACGCCATGGACTTCGTCTGGGCCAAATGCGCCTTCTGCTTCCTGCTGCTGTTGAAACTCTCGCGCCTGCTCCCCGAACCGCGGGACGAGCACCAGGAGCTGCTGGAACTCGGAAACAAGCTCCTGTGGGAGTTGACCCGGTCGGCTGAGGGCAGGGAAACATCGGCTCTCGATCTGGATCTCGCACCGACTAGAAATCGTCGCTGTGCTGCTGAAGCGTCAACAACGTCACCGTCCTCGCACATCACCTCTCCGGCAACAGGAGCGGCCACCGTTCAGGGCCTGGCATCAGCATCAGCAACAGGTGCAGGGATGGGGAATGTCTACATGCATATCCTCCGCTTAAGCATAGAGAAATACAGCCGCATATTTCAAGGACAGGAGCGGGAACGGACGGGGGTTTTTGGTGGAGAGTACAGCAGCAGCAGCAACAGCAGTCCTTGTGGTGGTGGTGGTGGAGGAGGAGGAGGAGGAGGTGCGTCAGCCACTGCAGGTGTAGAGGCACCAACAGCAGAGGAGCCGGCGACAGCAGCAGCAGCAGCAGCAGCAGCAGCCGAACAAACCACCTCTTACTTCTGGGACCTGTTCGATGCGCAAGTTGATCTGCAGTCGTTCGTTCCGGAACAGTTCGTGCGCGACTGGGATTTCCCCGGGCTGAATCTTTTCTATTTCCCGACGGCGTGGCAGGATTTCTTTGGGGACTTTTCGTTGGGGTTTGGAAGCTGATTGATTACGCACTTGATTTCTTCGTGTGTATCATCTGTTTGCGTTGAGAGAGTCAGAGAGATATATTCTGGTCTGATACTTTGTTCTTGGTTTATAGGCCAAGGCATCTGGGAAACAGAAACCAGCTACTGTGTTGAATCTGAAATTTGTCTGCATAGAATATTCTGTCCGAAGTATGTTATGATTCCCGCTAAACAACGATTTCCAAGATCCAGTCTAAAAAAAGATGCCACTTTTACCCACCCCCCTTTTCCTTGCTGTTGAAAAACAAGTACTGTATGAATATCAGGATAACGGTAAGATGACAACAAAAATGCGGGCAGGGTATTTTGAAATGGGCTTTTTGATTTTTTTTATGGGTCGTTGTTCACTTTATATACCTCATCCCAAGGCTCTCATCGTAAGCTCGACACTATTGCAATGGAAAATTAGCATTGAATCCACCGTCCAAAACACAAGGCAAAAGAAGGGGTAAGGCAGGACATGAAACATACACGGCAAAAGTCCCCGCGGAGACGGGCATGGCCCTCAGCAACGTGGGCCCGATGCCCTTCCAGAAGCCCGCCAGCCCCTCGGCGGCATACGTCTTCCGGAAGCAGTCGGTCATGCTCCGGAACTGCTGGGCGGCGCCGAAGCCGTCGCACTGCATCTTGCTCTTGACGACGTCGAAGGGGTAGCTGCTGAGCCAGAGGACCTCGCCGGCGAGGCCGCCGTAGGTGGCGACCTTGAGGCTGGAGATCTCCTCGCGGCGGACGCCGTTGCGGCGGGCGTCCGCGTTCATCAGATACTCGAAGGCCAGGAACCAGGTGCCGTAGGCCTGGATCTCGCGGAGGTAGGTCACGTTCTGGCCCCGGTAGAGACCCTTCAGCACGCCGCCCTGGCTGCACAGCTTGCGGATGCAGTCGATCGGCCCATTGTACAGCTTGCCGGCGCCGTGCGGCTGCGTCTGCAGCCGGATGCGGATGTGCTCGATCGGCCCCGACAGGAACGAGTTCGTGATGCCCGCGAACCCGCCCGCCAGGTAGTACTGCGTGTAGGAGAGCGTCGGGTCCGCGTATTTCTTCTGGTTGAGCGCCTCCAGCCGCCGCCGGGCTTCGTGGAACGCGCCGAATTGGACGCTCACCTGCAACAAAGAGGGGTTAATGCGGGGATGTTGAGGGGGGGAGGGGGGAGGGGGGAGTCCCGGGGGAAAGATAGAAGACATACGCAGGCTCCGATACCAATCAGAGGCGTCAAGGTACCCTTGTAGAAGGCCGTGGGACCCTCGTTCTTCAGGATCTTGGTGGCGCAGTCAAGCGCACTGGCGTACTGTGTGGTTGTCTGCAGGCGGACCTTGACGATATCTGCGGGCGCATGGGTGAGAAGCTTGCGAATGGATGAATTGTGAGAGCATTCGTTTACCTACCGAAAGGTTGACCTAGAGATCCGTTAGTACTCAGTCAATGTGCGACGCGATCATTTGACAGCGATAGTATTTTGTGGTTGCAGCATGCGGAGATAGATTGGAAGGTCGATGCCATGCTCCAATCGGCGTATACATGACGCACTGCGAGCCGACATCACAGAACAAAATAGCTGAGCACTTACCAATGAGCACCTGAGCGATGCCGCCAGCAGCACCGGCCGTCAAGTCCTTGACAGCGCGAAGGCTGCCGCCGCCCTTCTGCATATCCTCAAAAGCCTCGGACTCCATTGCGGGGAACTTGACCACGCCCGGAAAAGCGAAAATGGGTGGAGTGGAGAGGGGTTTCGCAGGAAGTGAGGTTTTTATAGCACCAAAGAAGGCGTTTCCGCGGTCGAAGCAGCCCAGAAACCCTCAGCGATCAGTATGGAGAGAGAAGATCAAGAGAAGAAGCAGCGAGGAGGCAGGGGAGAAAGAGAAGCTTATCGGAGAGCGATGAGGTGATAGCCCCATTCCCCGATCGCGGCCTCCGATTCGGCAAAGGCGCCGACGATGCACGTGAAGCGGGACAAGCATAAAGCTGAGTCAGCTTCTCCCATAAAGCTACCCACTAGTACTGGAATTACTGTAACTTACGTGACGGTCATTTTACGTCCAGGCTCAATCGGGTCGCATCGTAAGTTGGCGGAGGTTGAGTACTTCCATGTCCGTGACGTCTCCGACAACTTTCCTCGTTCGCCGCAGTTTTGACGCCAAGGGAAACGCTGCGAGCAACGACCTTCATCATGCACAGGCGAGCTGCCTTGGAGGTGAGCATATCGTCTAGAATAAATCTATTTACCTTTACCTCCTCTCAGACACTAACCTGAAAAATCTCTCCTAGCTTTCTCGCCGTCAAGGTGTCGATTGGTCCTGCGCAACAGCCCGCAGAAATGCTGCTTTCGCCCCAGTGTTGAACCCTGTGCCCCGGAGGGGCTTCCGAGCCTTTCCCGCATGTGCTGATTCCTCCGACTCTCCAAATGACTCCGGAACGCCCCGGAAATTCGCCCCTCGTTGGGGAAGCAAGGCCACGCGATCGGTAGGCCTGAGCCCGGCAGAGCAGGCAATACGAGATGCTATGGTGGCGAAACAACAGGAGAAATCTTGGGAAGAGCAAGCACGTCAAGATGCCTTGCTGGCAGAAGAAAGAGCGAAGCAGGAGCGGAGGGATGCTTTATTAGCAAGGCAGAAGGCGAAGGACGAAGAAGACCAGGCCCAGCGAGATGCTATTCTAGCCAGACAGAAGGCCAGGCAACGGGAAGAGCAAGCACAGCAAGAGGCTTTAATAGCACGACAGAAGGCGAAGAAAGAGGAAGATCGGGCCCGGCGAGATGCTTCAGTAGCACAACAGAAGGCGAAGGAAGAGGGAGAGCAAGCACAGCGAGAGGCTCTGCTGGCGGCACAATCGGCGAAACAACAGGCGCAGCAGGACAGTCAAAGCATCAACCCTCCGGCGAATGCAAACAATCTTGCTAGTGCAATTCCTTCAACATCCTCGCAAAGTCCCGGAACAAGCTCTCCCTTTGGCGCAAAATTCACTTCCCGCTGGGGAAGCAAAGCGTCCAAACCCACGGGTCTGAGTGCGGCCGAGAAGGCGATGCGAGATGCTTTGGTAGCCAAACAGCAAGCACAGCAGGGTCCCCCAGAAACCAATTCCTCAGAAACCCCGTCCGAATCATCCGATAGCTCCAAAAAGGGCTCCGCCGGGTTCACTATTCGTTTCGGAGATAAGAGATTTATGGCAACGGGTCTGAGCCCGGAAGAGAAGGCAGCGCGAGACTCTCTGGCAGCCAAGCAACAGGCGCAGAAGAATCTTTCACAAACCACCTCAGAGACTGCAGAAAAAAGCGCCGACACTCCCCTCTCAAAATCCTCGAATGACGCGGCAAAGGGCTCTCCCGCCCAGACCAGGTTTACTATCCGTTCGGGAGATAGGAAATTCCAATCAGTGGGCCTGAATGCGGAAGAGAAAGCAGCACGAGATGCGCTGGAAGCCGAGCAACAGGCGCAGCAGAGTCCGGTGGATCTCTCCTCCTCAGAGACTTCGAACAAGTTTGCAACGGGTCGCAAATTTGCAGCTCCTCGTTGGGGAACTAGGGCCACGACATCCATTGGTTTGAGCCCGACAGAGAAGGCAATGCGAGAGTCCCTGCTCGAACAGCAACAGAGTCGACATCCACATTTACACGGTGATAGGTCACATTCCAGGTGGCAACATCAAGGATCTCGGTCACAACAAGAGCGCTCCATCGAGCACGATGGCTTCAGGCCGCGCAGAGATCGCTTCGACTCCTGGCGAACGGACGGCCGGTCTGATAGCAATTGGCGCTCCTCCGAAGACATGATGTCGCAAGGTTATAGACGTTTCCGGCCTGATGGGCCAAGGCGCAGTCGCTACGATCAGATTCCCGAGCACCTTCAGACGGTGGATTGGACCTGCCCAGACTGCCGTTACCTTTGCACCGGGGCGGAGAAGGCTTGCCCTTGCTGCATGGCCCCCAGGCCTGAGCTAATGTCGGAACAGCCGAACAAGCCCTTGACCATTCGGAAATTGGACGGCAGCAGTACAACGTCTTGGGATGAGAGAAACCAGGCTTTGGACAAATATGCCACGAGATACGAAGAAGAGCAAAGACAGCAGCAGGAGCAGGAGGAGATGGAAAAGCAAACGCAAGACAAACCTCAAAAGTCTGTCCACGACTGGTCATGGGATACCTCCGCATTGGACAAACTCAATACGCAGCAGGACGTGGGAGGCTCGTCTGACAAGTGGTCTAAGCGACGAGGGGGTCGCGCGAAACCCCTCACGTTCGCGGATGAGGATGAATTCGATACGGAAGACTACCAGCGACGTCGTCAAGAGAAGAAGGACAAGAAGCGCAAGAAGAGGGAGGATCGGAGAGAAGAGGTCGAGGCGCAAGTCGCCGAGCCCAGTCCTCTATATCTACCTGAGTTCATCAGCGTCAGCAATCTCGCGGACGTCATCGGTGTGCGGCAGGCGCAGTTTATCCAGCGAATGGAAGAGATGGGCTTCGAGAACGTCACGCATAGCCACGTTCTGGATGCGGAAACCGCCGGGCTCATCGCCGCCGAATACAACTTCGAGCCCGTCTTTGACACCGGTGAGGACGAGCTCACTGCCGCGCCGCAGCCCGAAGATACATCGAGCCTGCCACCCCGGCCGCCGGTGGTGACGATCATGGGCCACGTCGATCACGGCAAGACCACCATCCTAGACTGGCTTCGCAAGTCCTCGATTGTGGACTCGGAACACGGCGGCATCACCCAGCACATTGGCGCCTTCTCCGTGTCCATGCCCTCAGGCAAGACGATCACCTTCCTCGACACCCCGGGTCACGCGGCGTTCTTGGACATGCGTCGCCGCGGTGCCGACATCACCGATATCGTCGTGCTGGTCGTGGCCGCGGACGACAGTGTCAAGCCGCAGACCATCGAAGCGATCAAGCACGCGACGGCGGCCAACGTGCCGATCATCGTGGCCATGAGCAAGATGGACAAGGAGGGCGTCAACCCCGACCGGGTCAAGCAAGATCTCTCCGTCCACGGCGTTCACGTCGAGGACTTCGGCGGGGACGTGCAGGCGATCGGCGTGAGCGGTAAAACCGGCGCCGGCATGCTGGAGCTGGAAGAAGCGATCATCACTCTCTCCGAGGTGCTCGACCACCGCGCCGACCCCACCGGCAACGTCGAAGGGTGGGTGGTGGAAGGCACGACCAAGAGCTACGGGCGCGTGGCCACCGTGCTCATTCGCCGCGGCACCCTGCGCGTCGGGGACATCATCGTGGCCGGCGAGACCTGGGCGCGGGTGCGCACTCTGCGCAACGAAGCCGGGGTCGCCGTCAAAGAAGCCAGCCCGGGCATGCCGGTCGAGGTCGACGGGTGGCGTGAACAGCCGACGGCAGGCACGGAGTTCCTGCAAGCCGAGCACGAGCAGCAGGCCAAGTCCGTCGTTGAATACCGCCTCGAGCGGTCCGAAACTTCGAAGCTGGGGGAGGACACGACGGCGATGAACGAGGCGCGCCGCGAGCTGATGGAGCGGCGCCGCCTTCAGGAAGCCGGCCTGGACCAAGAAGAGGTCCAATCGGGCCCCAAGCCGATCCACTTCATCATCAAGGCGGACGTGCACGGGTCGGCGGAGGCGGTCCTCAACTCGGTGACGGCGGTGGGCAACAACGAGGTGTACGCGAACGTGCTGCGGGCGGAGGTCGGCCCGGTGAGCGAGTTCGACATCGAGCACGCGGCGTCGGCGGGCGGGCACGTCATCTCGTTCAACATGGCCATCGACCCGCGGATCACACAGATGGCCGAGTCGCGCGGCGTGGCGATCAAGGACCACAACGTGATCTACCGGCTCATTGACGACGTCAAGGCGACGCTGAGCGAGCACCTGCCGCCGCTGGTCACGCTGCGCGTCACGGGCGAGGCGGAGATCGGCGAGATCTTCGAGATCAAGCTCAAGGCGCGCGAGCGCATGCACATCGCCGGCTGCCGCGTGCGCAACGGACTCATCAACCGCACCAAGAAGGTGCGCGTGCTGCGCGGCCAGGAGACGATCTACACGGGCACGATCGCCTCGCTCAAGAACGTCAAGAAGGACGTCACCGAGATGCGCAAGGACACCGAGTGCGGCATAGGCTTCGAGGGCTGGTTCGACTTTCAGGTCGGGGACCACGTGCAGTGCTACGAGGAGATCTTCGAGAAGCGGTATCTGTAGTGGTCGTGGGTGGCTGTATTTTTGGAACCACGGCGGGTGCTTTTGGCTTCGCTGTACTATCAGTTTTTCTTGCCCACGAGATGCATGTACACAGGTACACAGGAAGACCCGCAAAGCATGGGGGCCCTGGAACACAAAGGGGACGGTTGATTCTTGTATATTAGTCTAAAATAACCGGATACCACATAGACAACTTTTGCATACCTCATACCAGTTATCCGGGTGGAAGGGGGTTAGTCGTCTACATGTGTATATGTATATAGTGTATCAAAACTCTCCATCTTCAGCACTTGGCCTCCCACCAATTTCCCCATATATCACCCTCCCACCAAAGAATCATCTAGCCTTCCACCTAACCCTGCCCACCCAAGCGGCCCAAACCCTCACATCCTCGCGCTCGCAGATCCGGTCGACGGTGAACCACTCCCTGGCCAGCTCCTCATTGCCCGCCATCCGATGCACAAAGCTATGGCATGCGCGGCACAGCCACGCGACACTGTTGAGCATCCACTCCGGATGCCACCCCTTCTTGAGGACCTTGGCGTGCACGCTGCGCGGGATGAGGTGATGGTAGCTCAGCGGGATCCAGTCGCGGCCGCAGATCTCGCAGCTGTCGGTGCGGGTCGTCGCCCAGACGGGGGGCGGGCGCGTCACGGCCGTGATGTACTCGGTGAGGATCGGGGTGAAGAAGGTTGCGAGGGCGTCGGCGTCAGCGTCAGCGTCTGCGCCATGCTTGACGGGGTTGTCGGCAAGCAGGGCGTAGGTGGTTAGGGTGTCGTGGACGGAGGCGGGGAGGGTGGTGCTGCAGAGGGTTTCGGCGAGGGCGCGGGGGTCGGTTTCGGTTGCGCTGATTTCGTAGCTAGCGGTGGTAGTGGTGGGAGTGGAGGGGTTTGTTGTCGGTGGATTTCTGGTGCTTGGTGTTGTGGTTGTTGTTGTTGGCGGTGGTGGTAGTGGTGGAGGAGTGTAGGTTAGGGTTTGGATGGAGGGGGGCAGGGCGGGGAAGGTTTCGGCTGCGAGGAACTGTTTCTTTCCTTTCTTAGTGATTGAAATTGCAATTGTAATGCTGGGCTCCTGGTAGCCCATTGAGGTTCTTGGTTCATGAGGATGTGGAAGGGAGGTTTGGAGGTTGGGCACTTGCCATACTCATGGAGTATGCATGGAGTGCCCGCGGGATGTTTGAGTCTGGGTATGCGCTGCTGGAGAGACAAGCAATCACCGCTAAAAACATCACGCACATCAATAAACTCAGCCAATTCCTCCGGACTCGCACGGTCAGGGAGAGATTGCGAGGCGTCAGCAGCAGCAGCAGCAGCAGCAGCGGAAGTCCCCGAAGTGTCCTTGCGCGTCTTCTGGCGCTGAGAAACGGCGCCGCGCGTGCGACGAGCCTTCTTGGGCTGCGCCGGGGTGGAGAATTTCTCCACGATAGCCGTGGACAGGCACTCGCGGAAGACCTGGTAGTTTTCGGTGTTGGTCATCGATGCCGGATGTTCAAGTAAGAGTCGTAGACAAAACGTTGTACTGTACAGGCCTAAAAAATAGAAGAGGCGGCGGCGGCGGCGGCGGCGGCGGCGGCGGAAATGTGATGAAGCTGGGTTGACATCATCCATCAATCAAACTGTGGGGTTTCCGCGGCGGGAGTTTGCTTATTCTTATACTTATACTTCTACTCCTCTGCTCAGGTATTCTTACTGCACTTCTGGATTCGGAATTCAATTCCTCCCTCCCTTGATGCGACTCTCAGCGATGACCAACCAAACACAATGGCAGAAGTGATCGTCGCCTTCGACATCTACGGGACCTTACTGTCCTTTGAATCGGCCACGCACGAGCTGTCGCAGCACTTGCAGGTGGACGCGGAGCGTGCGCGCAACGTGGCCCAGACCTGGCGACGCTACCAGCTGGAGTATACCTGGCGGCTGAACAGCATGGGTACAGTACATCCATCCAACTACAGAAACCTGATCCAGAACCAAACCCCAAACTCCAGGCCGCTATCTCCCCTTCAACGAAGTCACCCGAAACGCTCTGCAGCACGCGCTGGACGACACCGGATCCTTCCTAGGCGAGCCGGAGATCGACAGCGTCCTCACAGCCCACAATCGCCTGCAACCGTTCCCGGACGTCGAGGACGCCCTCCGGAAGATCGCAGCCACGCGGATCAGGCCGGTGGTCTTTTCCAATGGAACGGTGGACATGGTGCGCGCCTGTCTCAGCCACGCCGCACCGCCGTCGCTGCAGAAGATGAAGATGGAGATCGTCAGTGTGCATCCCGTCCAGCAGTACAAGCCCGCCCCGGCGACCTACAGGCACCTGCAGGAGCAGGTGGGCGGCAACGCGGAGGCGGGAATCTGGCTCATCAGCGCGAATCCATTCGATATCGCCGGCGCGACGAGGGCAGGCCTGAAGACGATCTGGGTCGATCGGGACCAGACGGGTTGGACGGACCGCGCATTGCCCGGTGTCGAGCCCACGGCGTGTATCAGCCAGCTGGTGGATTGCGTCGACATCATTCTTCCAGACTACCGATAACATGTACAATACGGCACTACTGTGGGAGGAAAAAAAAAAAAAAAAAGAAGAAAACCTTTCTTCCTTCCGTGTCGTCGAGTAAGCCGCAAGCTCAAAATAACTTGGTAAAAGGCTTGAGGTGATGTCCCGCTGTAGTAATTTCCAAACGCTCCACGCCAAAGGTAGAGAAGAGTCCGGGGTAAGTCAGCAGATGTTGCTCTGACCTCCCATTTCCCCTTCAAGAACCCACGGGAAAAGGATTCTCGAAGTGAATAGGGAGGAGTGATCAGTATATGTATGAAGAAAGAAAAGAATCTGAGAGGAGCGGCGGGAGAAATTTTCATTCTTATAGGCGGTCGTTGACCGCCTTTGGCTTATCGATAAGCTAGGCTTGCCGGGGCTCGGGTAATATTTCCCTTGGCTGTACGCGCAACCCGCAATTTACAGACTTGATCGAAATCATGAGGAAAGACGGGCAGTTAATGTACATAATGTTGAAGTATGAGCCATGGTATCTCTGTATTTGTAAGAACCCAATTCACAAGGAGAAAAAAAAAAACAGCAAGCACAACAGCCACCCCACCCAATTGATCCATTCCTACAATTACAAACAACCCAGGCATATGCAAACAAGCAAGGAAACGCGCCAACAAGCAGGCCGCTAATTCAGACAGACCAACTAGAAGTCCTTTCAAAAGCAAACTCCACCGGACTCCGCTGGACACAACATGCTAAAGAAAATCTCAAACCAATCACCAAACAATGTCAGTCAAGCACAAACAACAGCAGATGCGTTCGTTGTATGCTCCCCAGAAGCAAGAAAATTCTATAGTTGAAAAGCCATCCCCCCTTCTTCGGCGAATCGAGCCTGATATTCCTTGATGCCGGCCCACTGCCGCAGCTCCTCTTCGTCCCGGTCGTGGTCGCTCAGATAACTCATGGACCGTCCGGAAACGTCCGGTTGCTGTCGAGCCTTGCTCGGATCGGTCGGCCCAAACCCTTCAAGGCGCATGAGTGTGTCAATAAAGGCGCGGAGGTATGACTCGACTTCGGCGCTGGTGAGAGGTTGTGGACCGCTTATCGTGGAGGTCGCATTCGGATTCGAGAAATTCAGGAGGGTTGATGCAACCTGGCGAACCTTCGCCGTCTGTTTCCAATAGCTGATGAGTATTTGCTTCATCGGAGACGACAGTGAAGGAGGGGGGACACTTACGAAGCTCGCGCCGTTAGGCTCCATGTTGACCTCATTGACCGACTGCAGTAATGCGAACAGGTCCCGAATCACGAGTCGTCGTTCTTCAGCCATGGTCCTGCCGATGTAGTCGGACTGGGCATCCGCGTCCATGGCTGCCTGGGTATGCGGTTGGCCCCCTTCAGTCTTGACGGCCACCGAAGGACTGCCAGAAGGATGCTGCTCGGTCGGCTTTTGGTGCATCTTCACAGCGCCGTACAAGGACCAGTATTTCTCCACCAGATAAGATCGTACGGCAAGCTGACTGGCATATATGTTCGCCTTCTGGATCTCATACTGTACGTGACGTTCACAAGATTGCGGATCGTTCGTGCTGGACAGTGGGCTGGGGCTATCGCGTCCATTGGTTGATGCCGGGCTCTGAATTCCCCCGATGACCAGCTCTCGTGGAAGCTCATTAAAGGCCGCCTTGGCATTCTGCAGGCATTGGCATAGAAGAGAGCGTTGTCGCTCCCACTCCAGGATCTGACCGCTTCCAAAGGCCGTCTCCCAAGCCGAGAGCTGATTGTAGGAGCTCATCACGCGGACGTTGGCAATAAAGCCCACCAGGCGCGACACGCGGTTAGATGGCTGGGGATCGAAGTGTGTGGCATATATAAACTCGTCGTCGACTTCAAGCGGGAGAGGAGGGTAGCGTTCTGTCGGGGTCTCAGGGGGCACATGAATGATGGTGTCGCCTCCACCCAGCTGCTGCATCGAGCGATAGCCGACAAGGACGACGTAAAACAACCGCCTTCCCAGTTCCCGCTCGATAATGTTGACTGAAGCTTCTCCGGAGGCACCGTTGGGTTCCTGAGAAAGACGCGACGAGGCAGACTGGGGACTGGAGATGGTGACATAGGATAGGCGGTTCGAGTGGCGGTAAAGGTCATACACATGGAGCATGGTGAGGCATTCGGCAAAATATATACGGCATCGTCGAATATGCCAAGCGTAGCAGGAGCAGAGGCCGAGAAGGTAGCTGAGGGCGGCGTCATACACGGTCGCGGTCCGATCGAGGTATCCGGTACCTCGAGCCTGAACGGCTACCTCGTGGCACCGTTTGACCAGTGCCATAGAGTGCGGGAACGCCGCTTTCTCGGCATCCGTCGTCAGATGACGCTTCGGTCTCCGAGGGAAAGACGCGACCGACGTCCCGATCATGGCGGCCGCGAGCGCCAGGAAGGTGCGGTTGGTAAGATCCTCTCGCCGCTCCAGCGCGGCGCGGAACGTGGGCTCATGCGGGATCGGGACTAAGGGGTGAATATAGGTAAAATAGTCATCAATCAGCAGCCGGATGGTGGGCATCGAACAAATGGCTTCCAGTGATGCGGGATAGGCAAGTGAGGGTGGGATCCCGCCACCTCCAGGGGTTGGGGGAAGAGGCGAGGTTGGATCTGATGGGCTTGGAGAACCCGATGGAGATTCAGCGAGTTTTCGCTTCTTGAAAGCTTCAGCATGTCGGTTTGGCGGTCCCCGACGGCGGCTTGGCCGTTCATACGTGCAGGGGATGTCCAAGCTTGCGCATGACCGACAGGGCGGTCCGCTGGTGTCACACTGTGGTCAATTCCGACGCAAATCAGCATACTCTACCTCTTCACAAAATCAAACATCGGACCAGGAGGTGTGTGTATGTACCTTTACTTTCCGAATGCTGCAGGCATCGCATGCCTTCCGCAGGCGGGTTCGTTGGTCCATGAATGCAAATCGAGCTGGTTGAGCTTTTCCATGCTTTGTGGGCGTGGACCCTGGAAAACTGCACGCTGGTTGCTTTTCTCCCGGCAGTGACCAGGCGGCGCTCGCATACTACGGACCCAGCAAATTGTGGCTTGGCTGGATGCTGCAGCGGCGCTGTCGGGCACGGGGCGGGATGGAGCCGATGCGAGATGAGATGAGTAGTACGTAGATAATGAAGGAAGATCCGGAGAAGGGCGCAACACGAATCACGGCTTAGTCAGTAAGGGTAGGTTCTTAGGCGATATGCAAATAGTATTAGTGGGCAGCGGAATCAGGACACTAGGTTGACCTCGATAACCCGTTAGTTTAATAATAATATTGTTCTTGCACCTGGCAGTGGCAGCAGAGTGACCGGAGAGGTGGGGAGGGAGAGAAGAGGGGGGGGGGAAAGAAGGAAGATTGAGCAGTGGGTTAAACTCAGTAGTATAACGGCCCCCGTTCCGATGAGGTAAAATAAAGGGTTGATCACCATATAGAGGTTAGATCATCGAAGAAATAGGTATAGTCTCTGTTGAAAATGGGTGAATAGTCTAGGCTGACAACACGTCTAGAAGGGTCACAAAGCCGTTGAGGGAGGGTTCCCTGGAAGTTGAAGGGAAGGTGAAGAAAGCGACCCCGGAGTGACCTCATGAAAGGAATGAAATGATAGGATCCGGACGCATGGGAAGAGGATTAACCACGGACCTAAAGATTCCCCGCCCAGGTGGAGGTAGAATTTTGGGGCCTCTTGGGACGACAAGCTTAGGCGGACTAGCTGGAATGTACTTTAACTTGGGTCGACTCCGCTGTCGATCGAAAAGTGCAGGTCCAACGGTAACCCAATGGTAAACCACATCGATCACCCGGGATTTACCGCCGGAATATACCGGAGGGTAACAGTAACACAGACAGTCAGTTACTGGTCGACAGTACGCAGTACGCAGTAGGTACTATGTAGATGACCGTTTTGGTTGGTTCTAGAAGCTGACCCCTGGTATAGACCAGTGTTTCTGATTCTCGTTCTTGGGATTTCTGGGATGAGATGGTGAAACGACCGAGGACAAGGAAGCACCATGTTTTTTTTGAAACGTGGTTTGTGAGTTTTCCACGTGGAAGAGGAAAAACGAGGATGAGGAATGCTTGGTTCGTATACGTCACGTGTTCTCGATCTATGAGGAGGAGGAGGAGGAGGAGCAGTGAGCAGTGAGCAGTGAGCAGTGAGCAGTGAGCGACCAACTGCGTAATGGAAAGAGTGCTGCTCAAGAGGCAATAACACTCGATTCATCCTCAGTGCTTGCATTGCTTGCCTTGATTGCCCTGTGTACTCACTGTACTGTACGGTCTTCGGAAAATAGATTGCGGTTCGTGCCCTCTGTACGGCAGGCTGGCAGTTCACTGGCCGAACCAAGAGGGAGATCGGAATAGCGGGTGAGTCGATACGGCAAAGCCTAGTGAATAAAGTGATCCATGATCCATGATCCATGATCGGTGGACAGTCGGCCGCCGCCGCCCCGGTAGAGTTTGCCGTCAGGGGGAGATTCCCTTTTGGTCGTCTGCTCCCGCACGCTAACCGGCCCCTAAAAGAAGTAAAGGTTATCAACGGGCTTGCTGCTTAAACTGCTGAAACTGCTGAAACTGCAGGCAACAATGAGCGCCCTCCTCCCCGGTGAGACTCTGAACAATGGAAACATTAGCCCTTCGGCTTTTCCGAGCCGAGGTAGTATGAAGAGATGAGTTAGGTGTGTTGAAGACCCTCCCTTACACGAGAAAATAAATAACACAGAAAAAAAAAAAAAAAAAACATAGATCCCCAAAATATTATTGACATAGACAAAAGAGAAAACAAAAAAAAAAAATATAATCCTAAGTGCTAATACCGACACTAATGCCAAGATGCACATCAATTGGGCGCGATAATTAATTAAAGTCAACGAAAAACCTCACAGAAAGTCTCATATATTAAAGGTCATACCTAATCAATCAATTATACATCAGAAAGAAAGAAGGAGATTAAAAAAAAAAAAACCAAGTGAAAAAAGAAAGACAAAAAAAAAACATGCATCGAACCGCTCACCCCCATCATATCAAAGGATCGTCGTCGCGGTAAACACCATCTCGCCCAGGCCTCCTGCCCAAAGGATCGCGTCGATTTTCCAGCTCCACTGCCCAAAGTGCTGACCCAACCGCGGTCGACATAAGGAAGAACATGGACAAGATTGGAACTAGTTGAAGCACCAGGGCGACCGTCCCAAATCTAGGGTTGTGGTTAATTAAGTATCCGAGTCGGTGGATCCTTCCTCCGAGAGGGCGGAGTGCACCGTCCGCCCCCGAAGAGCCAGGGTGGGAAGTCACTTACGTAGTATACTGCAGCTGCCGGCGACGTATACTCTCCTTCCGCTGCTGCTTCGAGAGATCCAGCAGCTGGAAGTAGCGCCAGTGGTGGAAGGGTCCCGCCCGATAGCCCGTCAACACGAGAAACATGAGGGTGCCGCCTGGGAAGGGAATAAGGTTCAGCGGGAGCAGAACGATGAATTCCAGAATCTGCCGCAGGGAGAACGGCGCATAGACGGCGCTCTGGGTGGGTTTGCCGAGTCGCTGTACGACATCGTCGCCTTGTGGGTATAAAACCCGCGAGGCATTCACAAGGTCGCCGTGGCCTTCGCTCACGAGCACCGCGTCGAAGATGTCCACCAGCGTTTCATCAACGAAGAAGGCCTCAAACAGAATCGCCACGATCGCGGCCCCTTCTCCGAGAACGAGGACCGCGCCACTGACCCATGCGCCAGCACCCTGGAATATCGCGAGGAAAGCCACTTGCGGCAGATACGTAAACAGGAATAGCAGGACGTAGATGAAGGCAGAGAGCAGGACAATCGGAATCAGCCGAGCCCTGAACAACGGCCAAAGATATCGGTGGGAGAAGGTAAAGTAGATTCCCTGAGAAATAGTCTATGTCAGTCACTGTGCTGGAGAGAGTGGTTGCGGATAGGCAGCAGGAAAGGGAGGCAAAACAGCCCAACATACACGCAGAGGATACAGCCACGCTGCTCTACTGTGATCCCATGTTCTGTCAGCCATTCCCAATTGCTGTAGGCACAAGCCAAGTCCCGCCACAGAGAGATATGTGCGAAGTTGGGAAAAGCAATGGATCAAGGGTGGAGGAAGATGGAGGAAGTAGTTAGGCGACTGTCAACAGACCAAGTATTGCCGCTGCGGCATCATCATCATCACGCGCCAAGCAGGCCTGCCTTATCGATAAGGAAATAGATTATGGGGTATCGAATATACCTTCACCGCTTTCTCTAATCAGAAATATTTCAGTCTACCGTGGGCCTACTATGGATACTCATATAGCTCTGTTGTATAGCTCTTTAATTAAACAGATCCTAGGTTACACTCGGTCATTTGTGGTTAGTATAGCTCGAAACTCCATAGCTGTCCATTACTCGGAATCACGGATCCCAGCAATTGATTACCATTAGCATGTATAGGAACAAGAGGTTCCCTGTTAGCTGGACATGAAGAAAAAGGAAGAGACAAACGAAGATAAATGACACTAGGAAAAGGAGGCTCGCTCTATATTTGGAAGAAAGGACTTAAAAATCTGCCTTGAAACAATCCACCCAGCCCCCCCAAAAAAAGACAAACTAGAATCCTCCAACTTCAACAGTGGTAGTCACTGTTTCCTTTATCCGCTCAGTCACCGTCACCGTCTCCTTTTCGGTGGTAGTCACCGTTGCAGTTTCAGTCACTGTGAAGAAGCCAGATGGGGTTACAGGGACGATCTTGATAATATTGTCCCCTGGAGACGTGGCTGGGACGGAACCAGTCGATTCCGAGTTAGCGGTGGTGATAGAGGCACCTTCGTCTTGTGTGGGATCGTCTCCTTGTGAAATTGAGGTGATCGTTGCGGCCTCTGCTGTACTCTGGGACAGCTCTGCGTCTGAGGCGGTGGTGGGAATGGCGGTGATGACCGTCTCGATAGCCGTGGAGGTTTGCTGAGTGGTTGTGACATCGTGGATCTCTTCGGTTGATAGGTTGGGCACGGCGGTGATGGTTGCGAAGGCTGTTATGGTTTGATGAACGGTTGTTGTGATATCAGGGGTCTCGTCGGAGGCTGCAATAATAGTTTCGATAGCTGTGGAAGTTTGGGGTACTGTAGTTGTGAGGTCGGATGTTGTTTTCGGTGCGGTGGTTGGAACTGGACTTCTAATCTGGACCGTACTAGTGGGGGAAGCAGACGAAGGCGATGAGAGCTCGTTGGGCTCAGAAGATGCAGTAGTATCCGCGATCCCTACAGTGGTATGCGTCACTGCATCTACGCCAGATTCAGAGATAGTGGCTGACTCTGACGTAAGATATGAAGTCTCGTACAAGGTGGTTGACGGGTAAGGTGTGACCAGAATGACCACTACCTGCGTTCCCTCGGGCTCGGTCTCAGTTGCGGTCCCTGTGGCGGGAACCACGCCAATGAAAGGAGAGGAGTTGACTTGAATTTGTGTTTGAGAAACCCGGGTGATCTCTGAAGCATCGTTGGCAGTGCTCGTTTGTCCGGTTGTTTGTGCTTCTGAAGGGGCAGTTATTGAGTTTGCTGTTTGGGCAGCACTGCTCTTGCTGGAGATGTCTGATGTCTCGGTTGAGGGTTCTGAGTCAGGGGTAGCATAAGAAGTAGAGATGGAAGTGTTGGGTCCAGACAAGGTTTCAATGACACCAATCGATGGACCAGAGGAAGTTATGGTCTCTGCTACAACTGAGGACGAGCTCTCCGCAGAGCTTCTAGCGACAAAGGTTGACGTGGGTGTAACCGCAGGTGTAAAGGACGATTGAATGGTTGCGGGCACGGAAGACCCAATGCCAGTGGAGGCCGATGTAGAAGACTGAAAAAGCGAGCTTGAGGCGACGTCGATTGTCGGAGTCACCATGCTTGAGCTGAAAGTTTCCTGCACTGACAATGATGTGCTAGCTGTTCCGAAAAAGGATTCCATGCTCGAACTGCCCAGCTGTCCGGCTGTTGCGCTTGGGGTTGGGGTGTCTTGCACGGGTTGACTTGAGACAGACGCCGTTGGCACAATCGGACTGGAAGGAGCGCTTGATGAAAAGCCTGGTGACATGTCTGAGAGAATGACGCCTGTACTTGACAAGGCTTGCTGAAAAGCTATATGTGAGCTAGCGGTAACAACGGCACTGGCACTGGTGCTTGATGAGGTTCCTTCGGTTATAGCACTCGTGCTTGCTTGCTGGGCAATCAAGCTACTAGAGTTTGTCATATCTCCTTGACTGGTCACGCCTGCGTTGGTTGGAACAATACGAACAGTAGGAGTAGGTGTGAACGATGATTCTTGTACAGCGGCGCTTGTGCTGGGCAAAGTCTGCCGCGAAGCCACACTAGGACTAGAGGGCTCTCCTTGTGCGCGTGTACTTGCTTCAGCTGGAACTGTGCTAGCAGACACTTGTTGACTGGTTGGGGTCTGGGAAGCCACGGAGTCTTCTGGAACAGCGATGCTGGAACCCCTGGTGTCCGCCTGTGTTATTGGGCTTGATACAGCTACAGGTGTGCTAGATGCAACAGTAGAGGCAGTCATGGGTGAAGGCTCGTCGGTCAAAACGCTGGCAAGTGTCGCGCTGGAGCTGGAGGCATTTTGGACTGTGGCAGACGTAGATTGTGGTAGATTGGTAGGCGTCACCGGAATGATGGTCAAGAGGTCTTCATCCCCTTCGCCGAGGTCTCGAGACCCTAGTGAGATTGCAGCTGCAGGGGCTTCATGTGAGGCTTGTGACAATGCACCAGAAGACTCCAGGTCTCTGGGTTTGTGAAGTAAATGAGCGATCGGGCCAGCCGAGCAAGGATAGGTGAAGACATAGAAGACGATGGCAGCGTGGATTAGATGCATCTTGTCACATACAAAGCGATAGACTCGACACTTAAGCTTGATAGCATATGCAAGAGAACGAAACTGTAAAGAAGGTGGTTGTGCGACTAGAATTAACAGGGCTTGCGAATCGGGTCAGAACAACTATTTACCCATTCTGGCTTGAACGAGAGGTAATCAACAAGCAAGAAAGATTAATGAGAGACAATGGCAAGAAACACTCAAAGAGGGCAAAGGCAGCAAAGAACAGTGTTATGAGGGTGCAGACAGCCATATCTTAAGTCCAGCCATTTGGTTCGGGTCTTTGTCCAGCGGGAGATGAGACAATCAAGCCCTGAGTGGAGATGAAGTGGTTGGCTGAAGAAAGACGAGTTGCCGCGCGACAACAAAAAAAAAAGAATCCATGCACCATGCGGTGTTGCACCATCCGCCGGCTTGATTGGCAATCCAGCATTGTTGACTTTGACAGGATCTTGTCGATCATCTTGTTTTGTTGAATAAGATAGGAGTGAATCAAAAGCACAGCCACCAAAGCTCAGTATTTGACGGAAAACATGGCTGGCTTGCTTGGAAAGCCTCACATCCTACATGCGTACTATGATGACACACTACAAAAATAGACAAGACAGCCCAACTCTATGACTCAATAACAAATTGTCTCTTGCGGCTGGTAGTATTGTGATTCGCCTAGTGCCTACTGGATTTGTTGGACGCCTCTGTTCGCATTCGCAACCTAAAATTGCGACAACTCGACATCCAGAACACGGCGATTGTCCTCAATTCAACGCAACAACAAAAGAGTCACTGATTCCCTCAAAGGCAGTGATCCTACCTGTCAACGCTTTCGAGTCCCCATAGTAATGAAACCGGTAAGTCCCAGCCTGCAGCGAATTGGGATTGCCAGTGTTGTAGTAGTCGTCTTCGATTTCCCACTGAAGAGTAACTTGGCTATAGCCTAGCACTGTGCTTGTCCTGACCCAGTTGTACACAAGATTCCAGTCTGAATCTTTGCGAACCACCACCCAAGAGCCTGTGCTCGGATCCAGTCTCTCCACAGCGGCAAAAGTCGATTCCTGTCGCAAATTATTCCGCGGGTTTGCGCCCACGAATGTCACATTGACCGTGTCCCCAGGGTAGTAAGTGGCATTTTCGAGAGACGAGACAACATCCCCGAAAGCTTTCCCCACAGGGGACCCATCATATACCACACCCGTGATAAAGCTTAATGAAGTGTCTGTGTTTATCGGAGGCTCCAGGCCAGTGGACAGCGATGGGAGACTGGCTGTATTGGGTGTGTCCCCAAGATATGGTAGATATGTCAGGGTCAAGTTCACATATGCAGCCAGGGTGTTGGGGCCGTATAGAGTAGAAGCCCCCTCGTAACGTTGAACTCCATATTCCTCCTCTGTAGCTACGTAGTGCGCATAGCTATTCGACGGAGCTCCCAAAACAACAAGGGGGTTCTCGATAGAAAGCACCTCCTTCGCAGATGTCGCGATAGCTTCCTTCCAGCGCCTGCCAGACATTGTAGTCGCCTCACTGGTAGAAATGACGAGGAACAACTGCCCTACACGCAGGACTTGGATGTCCACGATGTTGGGCGTCCAAGCATACGGCTGTGTGACAGCACCAACGTCAAGTAGAATTTCCTTAGGCGCCTGACAAGCCTGCTGCGCCGCCGATGGCTGGTGGACGAATGCGCGGGCGACGTACCACAAAGGATTGGACTC
The DNA here is from genome assembly GCF_003184745.1 of Aspergillus uvarum CBS 121591. Taxonomy (NCBI): domain Eukaryota; kingdom Fungi; phylum Ascomycota; class Eurotiomycetes; order Eurotiales; family Aspergillaceae; genus Aspergillus; species Aspergillus uvarum. Next base: position 243,406 of record NW_020291321.1, read on the forward strand.
TGCGGGTCCAGTGCCATTTTGAGTGAAGTCAAAATACCCCGGCCCATCAGTAGTGCCGGCGGCAAATGAGAAACCTAGTGCTGCTGAGCACGTAGTCAAAGTGCTCGAGTTGAAAGGTGACTGAAAGGTGTAGTTCGACATGTCGCGGTAGACATGGAACGAGCGGACCTCGTTGGGCACAATTTTTGTCGGGCTCGTGTCCAGCTGACTGTACAATGTCTTTGCGGCTTCATACTGACGCCGCCCGATCTCGAAACAGCTTTTTGCGCCGTTATCTTTCTCGGTAAAGTAGGGCCCCCGGCCGTGGCAGTCTACAGGTTTCCCGCCACAAGTGCTGTCCGTATACTTACATCGTTCTCCCGAACCATCTTCACACCAGGCTCCGAGGACATTCGGACTGGTATCGCCGACATTAGACTGGGAGAAGCCTGCGACGAAGCCATCCGCGAAGTTTTCATCGTCCTGGACGCTCCTCTCGAAGAGCCACGCAGCGACGCCTTTGTTATCCCCAGTGACCAATGTATTGTTTTCATACATAGACGTTCCATGGACCGGGAAGAAGGACAATACCGCTGTTGTTTTGCTGTCGGATGCTCTATCGAATCTCAGAAGTGTCAACGTCTTGTCGACATTTGCAGAATATTTCGCCTTTTCATCTGCAGGGTTAGCATCGTAGGCATAAGGGCTTCTGTTGATGTTGGCGTCTTCAAGATCAATAGAACCGAAGCTGAGAGACCCTGGCTCCAGGCTTTCATGAGCCCGCTGAATAGAGAGTAGAACACCATCCACGAGAGCTTGGTAGCTCTGCTTATCGAAGCCCTTGGTTGGGATTTGAGGAAGGAGGTAGTTCATCCATGCACCTGGGCCTGAGTGGGAATGAGTCCCGGTGAGAGCTAAGTTCTGCTCTCCATATCTGGTATACTCGCTACCTAAAGCAGCGAGGCCTTCAAGTACACCATGCCGCACAGCAGTGTCGCCCGTCAAGGCATCCAGTACGAGATAGATGAAGGTATCGCTTGTGTTCTGTGGATTCGCGACGATAAAAGCGCGGGAGTAGATCCTTTGTCGAAGGCCAGAGCCGACCTGATCCAAGCTGGCATAGCCATTGAAGATGACTTCTGCCACGGGCCTACATCGACTCCGTCAGTCGTTCTGCGTGATGAGAAGGTGGGCTGCATCGATTTTACCCCGTGATATCCGCCTTTCCAGCACCAAGTAAGAAGGTTCCATTCTCCGCCGCGGAAGACGCAGAAGTTGCCGAAGATGTTGTGGTTGCTCGCTGTTTCCATTGCAGCCGGGATTGCACCCTGACCGGCTGATTGACGTTGGAGTTGCTAATCAGCAGGAACAATTGCAGCACGACAAGTGCTGTCGCTACGCTGCTCACGAGCGCTAAGCCAAGCTTGATGTTCGCCATGGTGGTCAGTGAATCGAGTGTATTCGAGCAAGCGTCACATCCGGAAGCTTAAACCTCCTTCCTCACCAGGGAAGAGGGGTTCTTATCAGCTGCTTGCATCCAGAACAAACCGAGGCAGGGACTGTGACTGCACAAGACCGGACAATTTGGGAGGATATTGAATATGTGCGCCACAGCAGGGTTCTTTTGCAACCTCTCGCAGGGATGGACGGTGAAAGGAAAACTATTGGCGCAGCTGCAGGCGGGAAGGTAACATGAAGTGCTTCTGATCACCCCGTCGTCATCCGGGACTAAGCTCAATCAGGCACGCAAAATCCAACCCCGCGCAGCAAGACGGCGAATATGCCTTTCCAAATCTTGCCCCGGGTGCGAATAGATTGATGAAAGGGGACCAGTTCAGCTGGGTGGGTGACGAGGTGATGCGGGCGCGTTTGGTTGTTGTTTGTTCTTGTTTGTTTCAAGGGTGTAAGGTTTGTTATCACCGGGGACACGGGCAGCATTCCGTAGGGCGGGGAGAGTTCTTAGTAGGTGGAAGGGGAGGAAAGAAGCCTGAAGCCTGAGGACTCCTGCTCGAGCCGCGGTCTTCCAGGAACACCAGCCATTCTGTTGGCTCAAAGTTTTCTTGTCACGTGGACAAGGTGATGTATCAGTCAGTAACTGTAACCTAAGAGTAAGCCTGAGAAAGGTCGATTGATCTAAACAATCAGGTATTTTGTTGTATTATGCACATGCATTGCCTCAAGAGACAAGCAGCTCTTCTAACCTAGCCAATTCAAAGCAAAGAAAAGACAAGCACACGACCTTTCCTGCGCCATGCTGCCTGACAGTGAACGCCGCTGCATGATCTCTTCGAGTCTGTCCGACCAAACTCCCGGGTTCAAAGAAAACCGAAGCAATGAACTTGACTTGTGAACATTAATCACAAAAGCCATGATAAGAGAGCATCCAGAAAAGAAACATTCATGACATAGATCATCCAGCAATGCACTAGAAAGATATGCTGGGCATAAACAACTGGTAATTCCCAGATGAATGAGGAACCATCAGTGGTTCTGGAAAACCACAAGTCCTACTCACAAATGAGAGTTCAAGCAATCAATCATAAAAGTCATCCAACCATCTATCCATTTGACATGATAGATCAGAACAGAGCTAGCACAGTAGGCAGAGGGATAAGAACAGGAAAGCAAAGCCGCTGGGTGTGTACAGCATGATGTTCCCAGAAGTACTCACAGAAAAGAAGCTATAAAATAAAAAGAAAATCCCTGGAAAGCAAGCATGGGCAAGAGGAATCCGGGGTTCGAAGCCTATTCCATCCACACACATAGAAGCATGTACAAAATAAGAAGATATTAAATCACAACTCCAGTTCCATGCATCATGCCATTATCACATGTCGAAATTATCATCAACGTTGAAGATCCCAGGCTCGCCGCCTTCACCAGTTCTCTGAACGCCACTCATGCGGTGATCCATGTGGTTGCTTGACACCTGTTGGGCTCGAGGCCACGTCTCGGTATCCTCAACCATGTGGTCGCCAGTGTCGTTCTTGAAGTGGTGGTCGATCGAGCTTTCGTTCACAAAGGTAAAGCCCTTGAAATTGGCCTGCAGACCGGGAGACAGCGGTGTCCCCGCAGGCATGAGCCCGTTGGCAAGTGCGGCTGCGCGGTCGTTCAAAGAGTTGTTGTTCTCTAGGGCATTGGTAAATTCGGGGTCGAAATTGGAAGTGTCCGTATCGGACTTGAGGACAGGCTTGAAAGGAGGGATCACCTCCTTGCGACCCAGTGCCTCCCAGTCAACATCGTCAAAGAAAGGATGGGCCATGAGCTCCTTCGCGTCGCCCTTAGCGCCAAGACGGTGCTTGGGGTTCCGGTTGAGCAAGCCCTTCACAAAGTTTCTTCCCTCCGTGCTCAGAGCATCACGAGGGAAACGGACCTTGCCGAAGGCGATGTTCTTGTACATCTGCTGGGTGTCTTCGGCATAGAAAGGACTCCAGCCGCAGCACATTTCAAAAACAAGGACTCCAAGAGACCAGAAATCGACCATCTTGGTATAACCTTGTTCATCAAGCAATACCTCCGGAGCGAGATATTCCGTCGTTCCGCAAAAAGTATTTGTGGTATCATTTTGGGTGAGGTTGGCCTTGGAAAGGCCGAAATCACAGAGGGCAATATGACCATTGGCGTCGAGGAGAATGTTCTCCGGTTTAAGATCACGATACACGATGTCGTGGTCGTGTAAATGCTGTAGGGCCAAGATCAACTCGGCAATGTAAAACTTGGCACGCGCCTCCTGGAATCGTCCTTCCTTCTGGAGGTGCCAGAATAGCTCGCCGCCAGACATATAGTCCGTGACCAAGTAAAGGTCGGTGGGTGTTTGGAAGGAGAACTTCAGCCCGACGATAAAGGGAGAAGCGGCCATAGCTGTTCGAACCAGAATGTTGCGCTCACCCAAGGTATGCGCAACCTCCTTCTTCTGGATGATGACCTTCTTCGAAAGAACCTTCATAGCGTAGATACGCCTTGTGTCCTTCTTCTTCACTTGATACACCTGGCCAAATGTTCCCTTTCCGATAAGCTTGAGGATCTCAAAATCGTTCGGTCCCACCTGCTTTCTCTCTGTCTTCTCAAAATGCATCTCCAGGTGAATCTCTCCGGATACCTGAGAGTCACCCGCCGCACGGGAAGCCAAAGGAAACCACCCTTCCAGGCGGCTATTGTCTTCCATCAGATTGATACATAGTCGCACGTGACCAAGAAAATCTTCATGGTTGTTGCGATCATAGACGGACACATCAATTTCCGACTCGTCCCCGAAAACGTCGCTGTTCAGTATTAGCGACTGTTGGGAACTTGGACATAAAGAGCCATATGACGTCAAACACGGAATGAACTTACAAAGTTGCTTCATGATTCCAATGAGGATCAGTCACGGGAGCCCGTCCACCCCTCATGTCGGGACCGTCCAGCGCGCTGTTGTTGCTACTCTGTCGACTTTTCATCGGGATCGCCATCGGCCGTCCGGCTTCGGGTTCCGCACTCTCCTGTTCCTTTTGCTGCCGTTCCAGCGAAGCGTCTTCTTCCTCTTGGGCACTCTTCGAAATCGCTTCGTTCCATTCAAAAACACACACAACATAGGGATCGAATCCAGGTCGCAGTCCCCTGGCCTCAGAAATCTTGACAAACAACTTGCCCTTCAGTGGGGCCACGGGCGGGCCGTTGGATGGCGACGGGGTATCTCTCTCGGGGGGGAAGGCCTCGTTGAGTTTCCCGGCAAGCTCGTCGGTTGAGCTTGTTTCATCGCCGGACTGGGGAGGTACGGGAATGGATGTTGGAGAAGACGATGCGACCGGCTTCTTGTCCGATTGCGATCCTTCGTTGGACATGGCCCTGGGAGTGAGTGGGGGTGTGTTCTTAAAGCGCACAAGATCCGACACGGTTCCAGTTAGCTTCGCCAGATTCTCAGAAGTTATAGAGACAGGTGGTTTTTCGTGTTCGAGTAGGGGGGCATCCGCCAAACATAGGGCATCTGACATGTAAGGAGGAAGAGAAGGGTTGGAGAAGTGTGTGGCAAGGACAGGGTCGTCAGAGACGCTGGAGACTGGCAGGGAGGTATGACGACGGGCTGGAGATTCAGAAGAAGACATGCTCCCGGCAGGCGAGAGATAATTCTTCAACGTAGTGAAAATAGAACTCATGCCTCTGTCCGAGGTAAAAGAACCAGATCCATTCTCATCCGACTCTTTCTGCAGAAGGGAACAAGCGGAGTGGTACGGGGGTGTAGGTAGGTTCGTGGGGGGTAATGTCTCTGGTACTATGATATTCGTCTCAAGATTCTGATCCGGCGAAGCGACAGATAACTTGGTTTCCATAACCTCCGGGCGCTCCATCAAGACAAAGGAGTCCGAGGGTGAGGAATTGTGACCATGAATTTGAGAATCGCGACCTCCTCCAGCAGACATATCCGACTGGAAAGAATACGCAGAAGCACGAGTCTCAGAAGAAGAACACCGGGTGTTGGGGCGACGAGTGTTATTATTTGAGGGAGAACCAACCTGGAAGTAACTGGAACTTAGGGAGGGCAGACGCTTATCTGCTAGATCGGGCTGTGGAGTCGAAATTCCGGTTGGCGTCGGACTGTTTGAACCGATCGAATCTTGGCTGTCTTCCTCTTGCACACCGCTGCTGTTGAACTAGTTAGCCACCGCAGATTAAAATGAAGATCTGTTAAATCGGACGCGACACGGAAAGCAGTAGAGTCGCAAAGCGCCTCGAACAAAACGACTACATGACAAGAGATCGAATAGATGGCTTTGGGGGAAGAAAACTTCAGGGCGGTGCAGATGTGAGCCAAGACGATAAGGATACAAGACTTGGCGTCATTGGCCTATCGTCGTTGACTCATAATGCATGCAATATCACCCGGAACATAAGTGACATGTAAGGAATTGAGTAGCATGAGGACATTCAGGTTCGGAGTGTAAAGGCCGAACCTTGGTAATCCACGGCGCGAAATCGCGACCAACTGGTGGCGGATGAAGTATCCATAGTAGCAGACTCACCTCCGGGGTATGGGCTGCTTCAACATCTCCGCATCTCCACGCGATTGGGTTGCACTCTGAGCAGCAGCCATGATTATGTTCCCATCCGACAACCAAATCCTCCGCCTAGCGCACCGTAATGGAAGATCGTCGGTCTAGACGTTGCGACGCGAGGGATGACGTAGTGGAGCGTGAGGTGAGTCGAGGCCGACTAGCGAGCGAAAAATCTCTCCTCCGGAAAATGTAGGAAAAGAGATCTTAGCTAGAAAACGTTTGTCGGGGAGAATGGTGTTGGGTGAGTATAGCCCAGGGGAATTTGCGGGATGTTGGATCCGATCGGGTTCGGATGACAAGGCGACTTGAGAAGGATGGGGAGGGGTAGAAGATTAGAGAAGGCGGGATTAAATGACCTGTTGGGTGGTAGGAAGGTGTTAAAAGCAGAAGAGCCAGAAGTGGATCCGAGCGAGAGAAAATGTTGAAAGAGGCGGAGGCGGATGAAGTCAGGCGCAGATTAGGGGGGAATTGAAGTGGAATTGCAGTTATTGGAGGGGGTGGAATAAAAGGGAAGGGAACTGGGTAGGGTAGGGTAGAAGGCTAAGACTAGGTACGGTAGGGGAAGAGGGGGGGCGAATAATAATGCCACAGGGCACGAAAAAAGAGAGAGAGAAAGAAGAACGAAGAAGTGGTTTTTTTCTTCTTCTTCTTCTTCTTCTTTTTGGCCCAGAAAGGAACCCAATGAGTACGTCCCCTTTTTTTTCCCTCCTGGTTCTCGTTCTCTCTCTCTCAGCTTGGGGGCGAGCTGAGGAAACCCGAAGACAAGAGACAAGACACGAGGATGAAATGAATCATTGGAACTTACAATTACTGCCCGTCGTCAATGTGGGTTGCAGATGGAGCCTTAGCGTCAATCAGATCCAGATGGACAAATGGCGGGCGGACACCGGCGGATAGCGGGTTCGGTTGGTGCAGTGAGTGGGATTGATTCAGGTAAGGTAAAAAGTAGGTAATTGATGGATAGATGAATCGTGAGTCGGTTGCTCGTCTGATCGATTTATATAACCCTGTCAAAGATACGAACACATCAAATGTTAGAAAGAGAGAGAGAGATCTTTCATGGTTCACACCCGTCAAGAATCTGGCAAATGTGGAAGTCGATAAGTCTGGAAGCAAAGGGTGGTGGCGGCGTTCATGCAGTTCCCTCCCCCCCCATCCCAAAAAAAAAGAGAGAGGGAAAAACAAAATAAGAACCACCGCCAGTCATAGACTCAAGGTGCCGCTGAAGCCGCTGAATGTATCGGGAGACTTGCAGGGAAACCAAAGGGGAACCCCAAAAATGCGGACAAAAAAAGCAATAGAAACAAGGTTAAAGATCATTGAAGGCATGGGCTGGATTACGGGGAAATCGAACCAATGGTGAGGGGAAACCACGAACCAGGTGAATCTCACACTTGAAGATAGAAGAAGTAACAGTCATGCGATGGTCGAAGAGTAGGTAATATACCGCACTCAATGACGAGTGCAAGCAGACACTTGTGGTGATGCTGGGGTATACAGTAAGGCCAAGCGGGAATTTGCTACAATCAAGACAACAAGAAACCATGCATGAACGATAAGAAGGGAAAGAGAAGTCTGAGACAATTGATTAGAGGTGGGCAAGAATGCTGTATAAATGTTGTTGTAGGTTTGTTGGCTTGTAAGACAGCTTATAGTCCAGGGGCTGTTGAACGGCAATGAAACACAATTCTTGCACCTACCTTAGTGCGGAGTTGCCTCAAGCAGAAGATAAGTTGATGATGGAGGTAAATGCCACCTCTGGGGGACTCAGGAACAAATCACAAACAAGCAAGGCAAGAGGCCTCGCGCGGAGTGGAGATGGCGGTGGTTTGGACAAATGGAGAAATAGAATCGGGGGTTTGGGTTGGAGCCACTTGGTGAAGTCAACCACAAACCGACTCGCAGGGCAGCAACATTATGGTCCTTTTAGGTATTACCGCCAGTACTCCAGCTTGCCAGCAAGTGGATGGATGAATCGTAAGGAGAGGAAGAAGGGGCCGTGATAATAGAAGTAGTGGTAGCGGTAATGGTAATGGTAATGGTAATGATAGTGAAAAAGAGCAATAGTAGTAAAAGTAAGTAACAGCCGCAGAAGAACAAGAATAAATGGACCCAAAACAATAGCTGCCTTGGTAGTTCCCTGAAACCGACGGAATGGACGGATAGAAACAAGCAAGCAAACAAGCAGGAATTCAAATCCTACCGAAAGAGAAAGGAAAAGACAGAAGAGGGGGGAGAGGAGTCATCTGAGATAAATATGAAGCCCGAACGTTTATTGTCCGGTCCGGTCAAGGAAGCAAGAGCTTCAAGCCGCTGATGACTGCAAGAAGGTCCGATGATGAGCAGCCACTCAGTGCACCACCCTGCATGATGATTTGCCTCTTGACTATTTGGGATCAATGATGACTGATTATCCGCCCCCGGTGAGCGTCACTCCATGGTTCATGGCATGGGGGAGAACCGGGCATTCTCGAAAGTCTGCCATTTTCTTCTTCCATCTCTGCATCTCTGCGTGTGGTCGGTAGTAACCGGTCCGAGTAAGGGGATCATCGAGATGCCGTTCAACCACAGCTTAGGACGAATCAATTCAGATCTATGCGCGATCGATCTTCCATCTGTCCCTTGACATTTTCTTGGATCTGGTGTCAACTTTTTCGTTCCTCCTTCCTTCCACCCATACCATGGAAGACAGGGGCTTTCATTCTGCTTTTCTGGGCAACACCATCTGGCAGTGGTCCCCGCCATACAGGAAGTCTATCCAAACTATACTTACCCCCGGCTCCTCAGCGGTGCTATAGTAATAGTATAGCTTTCTCCCCCCAGGCTTATCCGCTAAGCGCCGCGCGACCTAAAGGTCTACAATTAAGAGCTTCCGGATGATAAGTCCGCCCGCCACACACACCACCACCTTTAGTCCATCCGTTCGTTGCCTTGCCGGCAACTGCACCGGGGTGGGGTTCTCCTCGGCGACCAACGCTATCAACGCAGGTCATTGAGAATGGATGATTGATTGACAGATTCTTGTCGGCGGATGGGGGGTGGATGACTCGATCATTTGTCTGACGATGATGCTATCCACTTGAGCTGCAGGAAGCTGTGACATTTCATCACCGATGTCACCTTTGGGTTGTCGCCTATGGAGTACTAGAGGGGATTTACTTCCCTAGTACTCCGTAGCTCTCGACCGGACCGGGAGTGGACTGATTACTTCCTTAGGAATGTCTCGCTTCTTGAACTGGTTGCCTTGGCTGTCATGGAAAGTAAATTCTCGTCCGTCCGAGTACTGTCCTCCCTTGCCGTGACAGCCACCGGAAATCGGCTCACCTTGCTGAAGAAATTTTTCGACCAGGCATAATTTACAAGTCCTTAGTATGATAAGGGATGCGATTTTGTGACATCACACTTCCGCGGAGGATTTTCAGCTCGTGTTGTTGTGGTCGCGGTCAAAGCCGGATTATCTCAGATGGAAGGGCATAACTTACATAGCCTTGCCCGACTGAGATGATGGTTACTCTGCAGCATACATGAATCTATTTCGGGAGTAGTATAGCCGCATGCCGCATTTACGTACAAGCAAGCCTTCGATGTCGAGTCTTCGCTATATTGTACTGTTTACTGTCGATATCATCCTCAGGCTTTCCGTGCATTCCTAATTTCTTAGTCAGATGCCCTAAGTTGACTACGAGTTGCGCAACAGCCTCCCCCTCCCTCCCCGCCCACTGGATTCGCTTTTATCCCAATTGAATGAAAGTAAGACGCCGATGATGTTGATAATAATGATCCTCGTAAGAAGAAAAAAAAAACCTCTCCCTCCATCGGAAACTAGCGGAATTGCCGGGCTGACCATCTCCTTGCATGTGCACCTCACGAATTTCAGGGCCGCTGAGCATAGTACATACATGGTCGGTGGGGAAGCTCTGTGCCCACACCATATAATGTCTATCTATGACTGCAAGCTACCGACTTTTGCGCGTCATCGCAACAGTAGCCGTGGGGAGGAGAGCGGAGCAGGATAGTCGATCTCCCAAGACAGCTGGTTCGACGGCAGTGACAGCCGAGGGGATCAGTCAGTCAGCTTGAGTTTTTGGCCTTAACGCACGCTCTTGGGGGGGGGCGGGGGGCGGAGATCACTCCATAATGCATTGTTGTTGACTTTTATCAGGAGGAAGGTAAAATACAGCTTGCAGCTGCGCCCGCGGATCGAAACGATATCTCCTGTTGAGCAGCCTCCAATAGTGATAGGGGTGGCCCGTGTAGAATTTACTGATAGACTTTCTTCCTCCCGGCTTCTAGTCCAAAATCCTGCTGCGCAGCCCCCAGTGTCACCATCGGCCGTTTGGGCGATCTAGGGTTGTTGCTTGGGTCGGCAAGGGCGACCTGTGATCAGTGAGGTCGGTCACCTGCAGCAAAAGCTGTGTAAGCGCGATCGCCGGGCCACACGCAGCAGCAGAAGATCCATTGCTCCGGAGTAAACCACGCCGTGGAAGAGATAAACACTACGGCGTACTCAGTATACGACATGATCGCCCTTTCAACGCGATCAACATGATTGCACGAGCGGAGGTCCTCAACCCCCTCAGAGAGATGCATCTGATATTCACTCATGCGGAGAAGAGGCACCCTATCATGGTGGGGTTGGGTTGGGGATGGGGGCAGATAGGAGGGGCAAAGGCAAGAGGGGTTTCAGAAACTGTCGAAAAGTCAAAAAAGAGAATGCCCACCGCCGTTTCTCTCTACAGCACTGCATGTGAAGCTGGGATGAAGCGCAGGCGATAAGTTCTTACGTACCTTGTTAATACCAGTGGTGAGTTAATGTCTGTGCTTACCTTATCGCGATAACCCTGGGTGGTCGCTCAAGCCCTCATTGAGCAGTACTATGCAGTGCTCCTGGACCTGCTCATAACACCCAGTAAAGTCCACCTCTTGCCATCCACGGAAAATCCCGCATACTCCTACTGCAACACATGGTGGGAAGGAGCCCGAAATGTCAATTGAAAGCCCGTAGATAAGTTTTAGAGGAGGTTTTCCGGAAAATCAGAACTCAATGCAAGCGCTAGTTAAGTGTCGGCGATCGACGGGGCAAAGGGAGCGATGACATCATTTGGCATCGAGTGTCAATGGGATCGCGCCATTGAGGGGGGCAGAAGTGGAGGAAGGGAAAAAAAATTGGAGAAGGGGAAGGAAGGGGAAGGGGAATGGAACAGAAGTTGGCACGTGGCAAGGCAGCATCTCCCTCATGCCTGAGGCATGAAGCGCAGTTTTTCAATCTCAAATCACGTGATATGAAGCATTCTCGGCCAAACCAAAGCTCCGCGTCCGACCCCCCCTCTTGGTTTAGCGCGCAACAGGCAGCGGAAAGGCACGTCCGAAGGGCCTCTTCCTCCAGTACGATCTGCCCTTACTCTGTTTGGTGTCCCCCGTTCCCTCCTTCCATTCACTCCAACCGGTCGCTCGCTGTCCGTCACGATGGCCCGCAAACTTCGAGCGGCTGCGCAAGCAGCAGCTCAATCAATGAGTATGATATCTCCTCTCTACCTTTCCCGTTTCTTCTTCTGCTGCTGCTGCTGCTTGCTAGGGCGTGCGAAATTGAATCCATGATGAGCGCGAATATTGATTTCCGTTTAGGGAATGCCGCACCTCCGCTCCCCGATGCCTCTGACGAAGAGATGATCGAAGCACCGCCGTCGCGTGGCTCCTCGCCTGCTATGCCAGATCCTGGGGATGCGTCGGACAAGGATCCGGATGTGGAAGGTCCAACAGACCCGGTTCAGGAAGACGAAGAGGCGGCAACACCTGCACAAGATTCCAACGCGCCATCACGGGGCGAGACACCAACTCGCATGGGAGGTCGCATCTCAGCCATCCCGCGCAAGCGTCGCATAGGTCGCCCCCCCAAGAACCGTCCCCCGGACTGGGATGCGCCTGACGACGGTTCCGCCCCCGCGCCGATTCATGTGAGCACGCCTGTCAAGAGGAGACGAGGACGACCTGCTGCCAGCGGTGGACGTTGGGCGCGTAATCGCGGACCGTCGCATGTTACGCAGGTTCCAATCGACAAGGAAGGAAACATGATGGATGTCATCGACGATGAAGTAGCCCTGCCCGACGACCCGGAGGGTGAGACGAAGGTCGACAAGTGCGGAAATCTGCTGGGTGGCCGAGACTACCGAGTTCGCGTATTCACACTTCTCAACCGTGGAGACCGGAAATACATGTTGTCTACGGAGCCGGCCCGCTGCATTGGGTTCAGGGATTCATACCTGTTCTTCCAGAAACACAAGTTCCTGTACAAGATCATCATCGACGATGACGCGAAGCGCGATTTGATCGAAAGAGAAATCATCCCTCACTCCTACAAAGGTCGAGCTATCGGTGTGGTCACTGCCCGGTCCGTGTTCCGCGAGTTTGGCGCCAAAATTATCGTTGGAGGTAAGAAGGTCGTCGACGATTATCATACTCAGGCAGCGAGAGAGCGGGGAGATGTGGAAGGTGAACTCGCTGTCCCCGAGGATAGACTCCCCGCCCCGGGAGAATCTTATAACAAGAACCAGTATGTCGCATGGCATGGAGCCAGTAGCGTCTACCACACTACCACACCCGCAGCGCCCTTGCCCACGGGTAAGGTGGTGGATTCGAAGAAGCGCAAGGTCACAGTCACAGGCGACAATTGGATGCTTGAGCACGCTCGCGAAGCAGGGTATGTGTTTTCTTTTCTCTGACTTGGCTAATTGGACAATACTGATTGTATGGATACAGCAACTTCAACAGCCTTCTCTCCCAGACCCGTCGCATGAATCTCGATGGTCAATATGATATCCACACCAACCTCATGCAGTACCCAAAGATCATGCAGCCCTCTCATGCTCGCTGGGAGCGTGTACCGCCTCCTGACCCGCGCCTTGCGAGTCGACTGGCACAGGGAATGTCGACACTCAGGTTGACGAATGGTAAAGACGCCAATGAGTCAAGCGTTGTGGCGGATCAGGAAGCCGATGAGTCGATGAATGACGCTAGCGACACGACGGCAGTAGCAGCAACCGAACCGACCGACCCTGAAACCACTACCATCTTTTCCTCTGTCCCCATGGCTCTCTCTCGTCGCTTCGCCATCCACGATGTCCATTTTGAAACCGCTCCGTATTCAGGTCTCGGGGTCCCCGGCCCGGACGGTGATGTCCACGATGTCGGCTCCAATGGATTCCTCAGCGTCGCGGATCCAAAGAATGCCGAGTTCATGAGCCCCGAAATCCTCGCGGAGCTCCCCCCTGACTGCCAGGAAGCTCTTCTTGATGCCGCCGCAAATGAACTGCATTGGAAGTCGAAATGGGCCAGCGAGGCCACTGACGGAGCTCGTAGCAATCCGCTCAAGAGCTACGCCTGGTTCCCTTGATGTGTGGCACGCTCTTCTTCCCCTTCCCAGGGCCAATCCTGCAGGCAACCCAAATAGCTAGCTATTCTGAGCCATGCTCCATCACGTTTGGAGAGCATTGCAAGGAACAAGCTGCCCGGGGACGGACGAAAAGTATTACGATAAATGTTCCTTTTCCGACTACTGATTATGCAACGGCGTCTTCTTTTCCCAGGTCTCCTTACATATCCAAGTGTTCATCCTTTCGCTCACAAATTCGATCCAATTCGGCACAGGGACGGCGGTGTCAGGTTTCCACGCGTTCTTACGGATGGTTCTTTCATTCCCCCTTTTTCACCTCCTTTTTTTTATTATCATTTTGCAGAAGGGTAACATCTCCTTGGAGTTGGCGCTTTCCGATTCATATCAATCGATCAATTGGGTCCCCTGAAATGTGTATTAATAGCTTTCTTAATCTGATAGCTGAAGCTTGACTTGCGTCGTCTTTACTCTTTTTGGCCCTTGGGTAGGGAGATTCCTTTCGATACGTATCTGCCTACCCTCGCATGGGAAAGGTCTGTTGAACGGGAGATGCCTGTTGAATGAGAGTTGCCTGAGCGTAGACGGCCAGGCAGCGACCTATACTTCATTCCACCTCGGCTCATACTTAGTAATACCTCTCGACGTATCATTCGGCAAAACACCGACCATTCAACCCAAGAAAGAGCAGTCAACAAACAGACGCTGTAAGTATCAAAGGGATTCAACCTTAGCATTTAGCATAATTGTAGCTCATACTTCAAGAGCTCCGAGATAAAGATCTTCCAGATGGTCGAGCTGAGCTGACCGACCGACCCGCATCCCCGACCCGTCACCGGATCAACTGCCCGAGGTGCCATGGACCGTTCGCCAGCTGGGTTTGGGATCTGTAGTACAACCCGATAAGGCAGAATGAGAACACCTCTAGGCTCCAGCATGATGACCCCTGATCTGTCTTGGTTTCGGCCAGAAGAGCGGAGGTTTTCCGGGGACTCAATACATATAAGCGCACGGGCATTGAAATTAATTCAGTGGATTTAGACAGTAGTCCATAGTATCTAATTGTAGACATTGATTCATTCATTCCATTTCCATCATGCGAATGTAGTAGTAGTAGTAGTAGTAGTAGTAGTAGTAGCGGTGGTGGTAGTAAGTGGTAGTGGTAGTGAGAAAAAAAAAATGGGCAAACGCGGCGCAAACGCGGCTCAACTCCAAGACGCAAAAGAGAGAGAGAGAGAGAGAGAGAGAGAGAGAGAGAGAGATAAGAAGTGTGTGAAAGAGCAAAGCAGACACAAAAAAAGGCGCAAGGGTAGACGGCACGGAATATTCTTAAGGTACGGGGGACAAGATGAAAGCAAAGAAAGGAGGTGCACAGCGCCCCCGATCCCCAATTATCCCATGGCCATCTCGGCGCGAAGCTTTTCCAGCTCTGCTTCCTCGTCGTCTTCCTCGATGTGCGTGGGTTGAGTTTTGACTAGAGGTTGAATGTTGTTAGCATTTTAAACTTCCAGAGATTGAGCTTGGTGGGGAGATAAAGGGGAAGTGAACTCACGTTCTCCGTTGGCCGCGGCGGGTAACCGGTTGAGCTGATCTGCCACGGGCACGGTGCCGGTCTTGAGCATCCGCTCGTCCATCGCCTCCTGCTCCAGACCCTCGAGCTCCGCCTCCAAATCGGCCTCGTCCGGTTGTTCGGTGATGGAGCTGCTTGTGATGGCCTGGGCGATCTCTTCGCTGAGTTGGTGCTGTTCGCGGAGTTTGTCCCTGTAAAAGTCCCCAGCCAGATATGATTAGCCCCGTCTGCGCTGCCACTCCAACCATAATCTGTTTAGATACGTACATCGTCTCATCCACCTTGTCGATGGTCATCGAGCCATGGATCTGCGTCATCGCCGCACCGGCCGCCTTCATAGCATTGAGAGTCTCCTGGTTGATGTTCGCCGCCTCGATCGAGTAGATCTGCTGTTCGAGCTGGACGATCTGCGCGGTCGTCTGCTCGAGGTTCTTCTCGTGGTTCTTCTTCCGTCGCAGGGCGTTTTTGGCCGCTGTATTTAGTTCTGTGTATCAGTCTCTTCTGTGTTGATGTTTATTGTATCACCCCCGCCACCGTTTCCCCGGACACACACACACACACATACACGGTGGATTCATAGGAAAGAAAACAACATACCGGTCTTATTCGTCGTCACGTTCTTCCTCGCAATCGCATCCTGCTCGTCCATCTGGCTTTCGAGATACTTCTCGCGCTTCTGAAGCATGTCCAGCTGCTCGCGGAGCATCAGGATCGCCTCCTTGGGCGCATCTTTCCGCTTCTGAGCGGCCGCTCCGCCGAACCAGGACCACATTGTTGATAAGGTCTATGTGTGGGAAGTAGAGGGTCTAGAATGTGTGTGGGGGGAAGAGCAAGAAACCCTATCAGCGGCTGCGTCTCACGCCGGATCCGCAGTATAAAAGCTCGAGAGGTGAGGGGATTGTTGGGGGAGAGCGGCGAGTTCCCTAGGAGTGGGATGGAAGGCGGTCGAGGAGGTGTGAGTGGGATGAGGTCGCAATGAGTGGATCTCACTCGATCGGACCGGGAGTTGGTGACGGGAGATGGGAGGTGGAAATCTGCAAGTCTGCCTGAAATGAACAGAAGACCAAATACAGGACAGTGTCTAGAGTTAAAAGCCGGTGCAGGAGGCAGAGAAGGCAACGAACTCAAGTTGGATGATAACCCGCCTGCTTTTGGTTTTCCCCTCGTTTGGCCCTATGACATACGCGCTAAGCCTATCGGGGAGGGCACTGTCACGTGCCCACGTCATTCCCGCTCCTTCGATGTCTTCTTCTGATTTCCTTCCCGCATCAACTTATCTAAATCCACCGACTATGTATGGCACGAAGAAATCTCAATAACCGTCCGAAGGGATGAACGGCCCCCTCCCTTCAGCCCGCAGTTTTCTCGCGGATCTTCCCTTCCACCCGTTTGATTCGAAGGTCCGATTTCTCGGTTGGTGCGTCGGAACGTTCCCTGATATGCAAACACTATCCTATCCCCATGTAGAATTTATATAGATCCGTGCCGTTCATTTGCGTTCCTATTGCACCTCGCACGACCTCACCTCAACCGTAGAAGCAGAAGCTAATTCAAGTCATCAGCGTGAGAACATACCTGATCCGAACAGGCCACCTCGTCCTAGAGCACAACTATCCCCACCGTAAACCCCCGCAAGAGCCAGCCTCAGTGTTGGTCGACGTCAATGCCGTGCTAGAATCGGTCACGGCCGAGGAAATGCGCGTGGGGGCGTGGGTGACTGTGCTCGGGTATGTGAGAAGAAGAAAACCAAGTCAAGATGCCGATGATGCTGGCCCGGCCTCTGTGTTTCCGACTATCTACATTGAAGCTGTGCTGGTGATCCCGGCGGGTGCTGTGGCGTTGGGGGAGTATGAGCGGATTCTTCGGGACTCCTTGGAGATCGAACGGCGAGTGAGGAGCGCGGGTTGACGTGAAAGTGGGTGTGGAGGTGATGGAGTATCACATCCAATCTCAGCATCTACGTATGCCTTGATGATCAGAGCCATGCTCTGGAAGTCTGAACATTGCACTCTGGTTTCACAGTAGGTAGGGGTCATAGTGTAAGTTTGAACCATACACCTGAAGCGCCAATTTTCGGTTTCAGTCATGCACAGCCTTTTCTTCTTTTAAGGAAACACATGAGTCTATGATTGTTTCTCCAATTCATGCCTAAGTCTCAATGCGAGAAAAGCCCTTTCCCATTCAAACCTCCATCTTTGTTTTCTCAGACACAGCCCCCCTCTCACCTCGTTGCATTTGACGCTTTCGTTTCATTTCCAAATGCTTCTTGTCCTCCTGCATCCGCCGAATGAGAGTACTCCTCTCTCGGATCTTGTATCCATACTTATAGAACACGAACGGAATCGGGACAATCAGAACCTCCAACAATCCCAGCAACGTACCAGACCAGTTCGGCCCGATGCCCGAGTACATGTACGTCCCCACCAGAGGCAACACGCCGCCCAGGATACTTCGAATGACCGAGTTACCTGCCATGGCCGACGCCGCATAGACGCCATAGCTGCCCGCGAGATAATTTGTCGCATAGATGAAAACCCCCGTGTTACCTGCACCGAAGGGGATTCCTGCGAGGATCGGGACAATCCAATGGACTGAGGCTGGAGAGCCGGTCCACGCAAACCAGAGCTCCCCCGCGGGGATCAGAAGCGCGGAGATACAGACGATCGACACCATGGCTTCGGGGGCGGGTTTGCCGGTCTCGGGGTCGATCTTGTGGCTGTTGATCATGCGGCGGATGAGCGGTTCGCAGGCAATAGTGATCAGACATCCGGTACCGATGCCTAGGAAGGCCAGGCCGGACAAGCCGAGAGACCAGCCGCGGATCTGACGGAAGACAATGGGATAAGCTGTGAAACAGAGGTATAGGATGCCATAGACGATGGCAATGTAGATGTTCCAGAAGATACTGTAGAAAATACCACGTAAGTCTCGCGCATCCGGAAAATGTAGTAAGAACGGCTCACCAGATCGGCTCGGTGACGGCCATGACAAATGGACGACTCAGGTTGACCGTCAGCAATTCCTTCAGGCTAGCCTTCTGGTCGTAACGGCACCACCAACGCGATTCACTAGTTTCTTTGCGCAAACGGGCCGCCTTCTGCTGGAGTATAATGGGCCCATAGGTCTCCTTAAGTATGCACGAAAGGACGAGTGCAACCCCTGACAGGATCAAAGCAATCCAATCCATCCAACGCCAGCCCAAGTACTGCGTCACGAACCCTCCAACTATGGGACCGACCACTGCATTTATTGTCAATCTTTTCTGATCTCTAACTCTCAGATCGAAGAATGCGCATACCTGGACCATTGAGGGGACCGATACTCCAAATCGACATTGCCAGCGCGCGCTGATCATCGTGCGATATATCCGCAACCATTCCTGGCGCCGTTGAAATCATCACACTACCAAAAAGCGCTCCAATAAAGCGGCACACAATCAAGGTGGCTAGATTCTTGCTGACTGCGCAGGGGATGATCATGATCGTGAAGATCGCAAGGCAGAAGACAGAAACGGGCTTTCGCCCGTAGAGTTCACTCAAGGGAGCCATGAACATAGACCCGATGGCAAGCCCAATCAGGTACATGGTCAGTCCCAGAGTGACCACTGTGCTTGAGGCGCCAAACTCGGCGGCAATTTGCGGAATACCGGATGTGTAGGAGGTCGAATAGAGGACTCTGGTATTTAAGAAAGAGGAACGTCAGTCCTGGGGACGTGGCAATTCCTGGATGTAGGGAAGGATGGTTACAACTTACATGATTAGAGTGTTATACGAAAGAAAGAACATCGCCATGGCTTTGTATCCGAGGGACCAGTTCTTTGGATTGGTCCTATCGAGTTCATCCTCCCAATCGACCTCATAGTTCGGGTCGGTAGTCCCAGTAGTGCCAATCGACGTTACTTTTCGCGCTAGTGAGGGTATCGAAATGCGCGATGTCCTCGTATTGATGTTGGCCAGAGCCTCTATCTGATCGACCGTCTCGTCGGAAGACGTTGTTTCAGCAATGGAGTGGGCATATCTCGTGGTGGTCTCCTCCTCGCTAGGACGAATGCTTTTGTGGACATCTGGAGGAGGAGTCTGCGGGGACGACATGATCTTTGCTGGCTGTTATGACAGCCGAGGCACCGGTGTGAGTCCGGTATATGACGTGCAAAACTAGAGACTTGCTCTGTATAGCTTTGTATTAGATATTAAGACTAGGAATGAGGTTCCATGAGCTGAGTGGTTTTTAAGGCCTTCAGGATGTGGCAGTAAAATTGTTCTCCCGTTTCGTACAATAGGATAGAGGTCGTTAGGAGCTATCACATAGATAGCGTTCAGATTCAGGTCTACCAGGGACCTGGAGGTTCAGCTTGACAGAGCTAAAGAGGTGTGAGGAGTGGCGAGCTCGAGAATAAAAGTCCAGAGGGGCCAGGCACTGGAGCGAGAGCTAGCCCTCTTGAAGGAGTGGGATTGACATGGACAAGGAGTTTTTTTTGAAGATTAGCGGCCCTGGAACTCTTGCTAACTCGGTTGAGGAATACAATTTAGGCTTAAGACTGGCGAGAGAGCAACGAGAGAGTGGGGCGACAATCTGTGCTGATAAGACTTTGGCGATAGATTGTAACTTCTCTATTACTTGACCACCGGTATCGCATGTCAGTATGACTCGACGATCT
Organism: Aspergillus uvarum CBS 121591; assembly: GCF_003184745.1. Taxonomy (NCBI): domain Eukaryota; kingdom Fungi; phylum Ascomycota; class Eurotiomycetes; order Eurotiales; family Aspergillaceae; genus Aspergillus; species Aspergillus uvarum. The sequence continues at coordinate 263,031 of NW_020291321.1, forward strand.
GGCGCTCATCGCTTGTACCAAGAGGGGGTCTGCAGTAGTTTCGGGATTTGATCGATCGCTACCCTTGTCAGTAGGGTAGGTCAGGTTCCTTTGCATAGCAATATTCCCAGGATGCCAGATTGGTGCTCCTGCTTCGATCCCCGGTTTTACCCCAAATCATGATGGAGCTCATATGAGTACGTACGTAGTCATAAACATTAAACTCATGGGTCATCCCCGTGGAGAGGTGGACACTGGACACAATCTGGATTCTGGAGAATCGAGTGATTAACACCCACCACATACATGCAATGACTGGAAAAGCAAGCACGTTACAGTCATTTACAGGCACGAGCCAATCAACGGACCGAGACAGAGATCGCAGGCCGGGTCTGGTTTGCCGCCCGTGCCGGTTTGCCGATCGACCTACAGGCGTCGAATGGTTCTTATTTCGAGGTCTTGCTCGGTGTCCAAGGTTAATATGAGTCCTCCGCATGTTTGGGCCCTCAATTGACGATCACGAGTGCTGGTTTGAGAGGATTTCAATACACCTGAGCCTTGGCAATGTCCCGTTGTTGTTGACTCGTCCCATCAAGTTATTCCCTCCATTATGCGGTCCTTGAAGCCCAATGGAGCGCTGGGAAGCTGCGTCAAAGGTGTTTAAAATGTGGGATTTAGTGTGCCAACAAAAGCACCCGGTCTCTATGATCTAGAGCCATGGCGAATGGAAAAAGTATAAGCTGTGCTCTCAAAGGCATCAGCAACTGCCCAGAGTCAGGCTAACAAGATTCGGGACCCACCGAATGAGATATAGAGGGTTCTCTATTTTCTAGACTGGACCAAAGTTAGATAGAGGGCCGACATCATTCATCTCAATCAGCTGGGCTCGGATAATCTCCACAGACTGAATCTCGTCGACGTTCACCACTATCAAACTGAGGATTTGGTGGCCACAGTCGCTGATAGATAGGTGCTGTACTGTACACTGTACGTAGGCACCGGATTGATTCAAGACCTTCCGGAAGATCAAATGGAGTCTCGGACATTTAACCTTGAAGGGACTGACGACCCATTCGTGCTCGGAATCATCCCGAGCAAGAATCCGGCCAATTCGAGGTAGAATCACGTGGGCGCCTGTGACATGGTCTGGATTATTCCGTGCATGCAACAATATTATACTCACCAAGTTCAACATCCCATTTACCATCCCAGTCCCCGCCGCAAAAGTGGTTGAGCAGCAGCTAATGGGGAAGAAGCAATGATCAGGAGCGACATCAGGCAGCTTGGAGCCGTGGTATGATGCGACACTCTTTTCGTTTCAATTATCAATGAAATGCTGAGGATGGTCAAAGCTCACACTCAATGTCCCGCGGACACCGCGGGATAAACAAGCACCGCGCTTGTGAGAGATCGCTCTCCTTTCGACTATCTCACTTCATTCCCAAAGCAAGCTCCATACTTCCAACTTCCAACTTCCAAGACCTCCACTCCTTAAGAAAGGTCCGTGACATGCCCGGTAGAATGCTCCGGTCAACCAACGAAAGTCTTCAACTTGTGGATCGCGGCATCGCTTTCTAACCGAGGCGACTAAATTTGGATCCCGTTCGAAGCGAACGCAACGCCCATGGCTCGAACCGCCATGGTGCTGCCCCCGATAGGCTTGTCGCTCAGGGACACGGCTCGATGTATTGGAATTAAATATCTACCTTGCCTCGAGCTCTTTTCCAAACTGACCATTTCTTGGAGTCATGGACCCTATATCGCCCATCAAATAGAGTCAAATCCGCCACCTTTGCGCTCAGTATAGCCCGGGTTTGGCCATGCTTCCTGCATTAGTCGCCGTGTCCGGCCTGACCTTCCTCTACCTCTATCATGTCAATCGAGGCATGACTGAGGTTCCAAAGGAAGTCCGCCGCCTGTCTTCTCACCGCTGGACAGTCGAAGAGATCAAGAACGCCTACGAGGATGCGATTCGTAACCCTGTGGATGTCGAAAGCAGGCTGCCTCCCAAGCAGAATCGTCGCTATATTGTAATTGGTGGATCGGGTATGTCTATAGCCCTGAGCTGCCTGCAGAAAATGTCCCGACTGCGGATGCGCTGCGAACGATAGCTGCCATGCCAAGGGGGCTCCCGGCTACAAAAAGCACCTTCTAACACATGCTAGGACTTGTCGGAAACTGGATTGTCACACATCTGCTTGCTCGCGGCGAGAACCCGGCCGCTATTAGGGTTCTAGACCTCCAACCACCTCGTCGCGAGATTCTCGACCAGGGCGTCACGTTCTTCAAGACCAACATTGTCGACGAGGAGGCCGTATCGAGCGCTTTCGCGCACCCATGGCCTGAAGTCGTGGCAGCCCTGCCGTTGACCGTGTACCACAACGCGGCAGTCATCCGGCCCGCCGAGCGTCACAAAGCTTTCCTATCACGGTGCCGCAACGTGAACGTGACCGGCACCGTCAACTTGCTGAAAGCTGCCAAGAAGCACGGCGCAAGCTGTTTCATCTCCACCTCATCGGGCTCCGTCGCTCTGCGCAGTGGCTCCTTCTGGCTCCCTCCCTGGCGGAAGACCCCCAGACACATGGTCCAGGTAATCAGCGACGCGACCCCTCTGCCGCAGGAACACTATGACTTCTTCGGCAACTACGCCGTCTCCAAGGCGGAAGCCGAGTCCCTCGTTCGCGCCGCGGACGATCTCGAATCCAACTTCCGCACCGGCTGCATCCGACCCGCGAACGGCATCTACGGCATCGGGGAAGAAACCAGCGCAGGGGTGACAACGATGTATCTGAAGACCGGTGGAGACGTCAGGTGAGTAGCGCTCCCGCTCCCTCCGCAATATCCCCTAAACAATCCGCCCCCCTAACCTCTTTCCACCCTCCGTAAAAAGCTGGATCTACCCGGTGGTCCAAAACTTCGTCAACGCGGAGAACGTCTCGATCGCGCACCTGCTCTACGAACAGCGCCTCCTCGAGCACACGGCCACCCCCGCACAGCTCCCCAACATCGGCGGACAGGCCTTCCTCGTCACCGACCCCAACCCGGCCATCGCCTTCAGCGACCTCTACCTCCTGCTCCAGACCCTGGCCAAGACCCCCGTCAAGTTCCCGCGGGTGCCGGCGATCCCCTTCTTCCTGCTCTCCTACCTCGTCGAGTGGTACTCCCTCCTGCAGCATCTGTATTTACCCTGGTTACTCCCGCCGGTGCCGAGCGACCTGGCGCAATTGCAGCCGGGTCTGTTCGCGATCTCGAACGTGCACGTCATCGCGGATGATTCGCGGGCGCGGAGGAGCCCCGCGCAGGGCGGGCTGGGGTACGCGCCGCCGATCGAGACCCTGTACGGGATGTGCAAGCAGCTCGAGGACTGGAACCGGCGGGCGGATGTGAAGGCGGCGGAGGCGGCGGCGAAGAAGGGGATGGTGAGTGTTTCGGAGGGTGGAGGGGTGGATATTAATCTGGTGGTGCCTCCGACGAAGTTGTAGGTTGTCGTGTCGTGGAGGGGCGGCAACTGTACAGTACACATATATACATACTTCACTTCGGAATCTGTACATATACACATGAGTCTACTACAATTATATGGCGAGCGTCCACCTCTACACGAAAGATATCAAGATAATCAACCCAGCAACATATTTGATCATAAATAGGAGGATGAACATATATTTAACAGCATACAAACAAAAACCACCCTCACAAACCTCCCAAAACCATCCCTCGCCATCTTGACCAACAAGGCCTACAGCCTGGACAACCCCTTCGTCTCCCCCGGCGCATGATACTCAGGCACCTTCATCTCCAACGCCGCCCCGCGATACCCCAGATCCTCCGCCGTCAACACCGCACATTTTTCCCCGATCAGCAAAGCCGTCTGAAGTCGCCCAAAGATGTCAGCTGTGGAACCCCACTCAAATGAAAACAGCCACCGTGAAACCTTTGCTAAAAGTGCATGACACGCCGGGGGGGGGGGAAGGAAAACGTACACTATAGGTATTACACCCCACGTTATCCGGACAGATGGACAGATCCGCGACCTTGAGGCCTTGCACGCCGTGGACGTTCAGGCGCTCGTCGACGACCCCACCCTGCGGCGCGAGGGCGTTGCCGGCCCGCGGGGCCATGCTGCAGGTTCCGAGGGAGTGCCAGGTTGTTTCGACGTGACGTTGGACTTTTACGAGACAGATCAGTGTGGGGTTTTCGTTGAAGTCTTGTGGGAGATAAGTGGTTTGGGAGGGGGAAGGGGGGTTATAGAAAGAAAACGTGGGAACAAAACGCACCCCATTTCTCAATATGCTCGATATCCTTGGTCGTGTACTTGAGCTCGTCCCGGGTGTCCTGCTTGTTGGAATTGAGGAAGGTGGTCGTCGGCGAGGTGCCGGGTTCCAGCGGGGCGGACCAGGAGCCTGTGTGGTTGGTTGTCGTGGTTTAGTATTTCCTCTGAGCTTCGTGGTAGAAGGGGGGCTGCTTACCGTGCTGGATCCCCGCGGTGAGATGGTTGGGCCCCGCGTAGGCCTTGGTGGTGGCCAGGTCGAGGTCGAAGGCGCGCGCCGGCGAGTCGTACGGGAAGTGCGGGTGCATGCCCGTGACCTCGCCGGCGTAGGCGTGCATGCGGCGCGCGGTCTCCCGGGACTTGATGTAGCCCCAAACCATGGGGGCCATGTCGCGTTTGTCGTTCATGAAGCCGGCGTCGAAGTCGGGGCTTTCGTAGGGGTCCGCGGACTGAATGTGCGTGAAGCCCCGGGAGAAGGGGTATTCCTGGTCCCAGAAGAATGAGCATGATGGGAGGGAGGGTGGCTAGATGCACTGGGGTAGGTAGGTAGGTAGGGCAGTTGACTTACCAGGAAGTGGAACATGGTGAAGAACTTGCCAGGGGGCATGAGCATGTGGTCGCCGAACCAGCTGAAGTGGATCGTTAGACAGGGAGTCAAAAAGAGCTTGAGAGAGGAGGGGAAACTCACCCAGCGATGACGGAGTAATGCATCACAGGCTTATCGGGCTTGTTCTTGAAGTAGCTCTCCCAGCCCTTGTAGAAGTCATTGGTCGGCCAGGTCTTCATCTCCTCCAGTTCCTTGGGGGTGGGCCGAATCTTCACGCCGGCTTCGATGCCGTTCGTCGCTAGCGGGCCGGTTCCTTTGATGTTCCATTCGTCGAAGACTTTCTTCTGGACTTCGGGGTCTCCGCGCACGAAATCATCGAAGGACTCGACGTCCGGCTTGGCTCGGTAGACGGAGAAGGTCAGATAGTGGTCTTGGAAGTTGCGGCCAACGCCCGGTAGATTCACCAGGGGCTCGACGCCAGCCCGGCGAAGCTTCTCGGGGTCCCCGACGCCCGATCGCTGGAGAATGAGCGGGGAGCTGAGGGTGCCACCGCAAACGATTATCTGCTTGCGGGCCTTGAAGACCCTCCGCGGTGGGTTGTGGCCTGCCAACGGCTTGGTTGGAACCGTTGCGACTCCAACTGCGCGGCCGTTCTCGATGATGACCTTGTCAATCTTGGTGTTGCATTTGAGGTGTAAGTTCGAGTATTGGGATCGGGTGCTGTGGACGTAGGCGTGGGCGGAGTCGCTGCGTCGCCCTGGTGAAGATTGCCATTGGCATCGGTGTAATGAATCAAATGGGGAATAGACTCGTACCAGTATCGCGGTTAATCCATTTCAGCCAGTGTTCGGCCCCGTGGCTGAGCAAGCGAGTTAGTATGAGATTGTGATATACAGTGGGAGTAACTGACGCGGTCTTCAAATCCTGCAAGTCATCGGTGATCGGAATGTCCTGCGATTCGGCCGCTCGGAGGAAGTCCTGCATGATCGGGTAGGTGTAATTTCCGAACGAGACCTTGATGGGCCCTTCGAAGCCATGAAGGTCGCGGTTGTTGCACGCACGTTGGTAGGTCTCGTGCTTTCTCATCAAGGGCAGGAGTTCGTCAGTCTTCCAGCCGTCAGACTCCCAGTCGTCGTAGTCGGAAGCAGATGCACGGGTGTACATCTAGAATAGTCATCAGCTATGACGGATGTCAACGTCCACAATAAGGCATGCATACCATGAAGTTGATAGAGCTACCACCCCCCAGAACATGAGCACATGGCACGACGGCGCGCCGTCCATCGAGCCATTCTGAGGGTCGGGAATAGTAGAACGAGGCTGTCTTGGAGTCCAGCTTCATGTTTCGGGGATAAATCCCCGGGCGGTAGACCCTGAGACACGGTTGGTAGTGCTCTGACCACAAAGAGTGTGAGGTGAGGACTTACCATGGGTTGTTCAGATTGTCCTCGCCGGCTTCGATCAGCAGGACTTGAAGATTGTGGTCAAGGTTGGCGAGGCGGCCGGCCACCACACACCCAGTGCTTCCACCGCCACAGACGATAATATCGTATTCATCGGGGATGGTCATGGCTGCGATGCAATGCGGTGCTTTCTGGACAGTATAAGATGCTCCCCGGGCATGGAACAGAAATGAAAATCAATCCTTGACGGCCATGGATGCCCAACAAGTTTATATAGCCCACTCCCGGCCTACAACTGGAATCTATCAAGGCATCATGACCAGACACGACAGGCGAGAATTTCACAACAGACAAAGTCCGTCTCCGCACGAATCGTCCATGACCCCGCATACGACTCCTTGACCCTCCATGATCAAGACAGGCATTGACCTCCTGCAGCCAATCAGTATGCCGCCTGAGTCAGGGTACTGCTATAGTCGACGATGGTTATTAACTTGGATGACTCTTGAATGAGTGGTTTGAGAAGAGAAAGTTGGGGTATGTGGTTGGAAACAAAGAGCTTCCCCGCATACAAAGAGGGGGCGATGCATTCATCATGCAGTAAAAGGCCCAGGGATACGATTAGGCAAGGGTAATAGTATGGGAGTAATAGTATGGAACATGAAACCAGAATGCGGAGGCACCCGTCATACTTATATTATCTAAGATAGTCCATAGAAAACCGTCTTTGTCTGCTTCGATGAGAACAAACGCAGACGGAAGGCAGGAGAGCACAAGCTTATGATCGGCAATCGATACCTGGACGATGCCGCGACCAGCAAATTTCCATTGCAATTGCAATGAAGTTGAACAAACAGCTAGACAGTCGTGGGAGGTATGGATGCAGTAGCCGACGATGTGCCGGAAGGATTGGCACGAAGGATTTTGCGGGGGAGCAGTGGACGGGAAAATATAAGTAGCAATCCTGGCAATAGTGGGGGGTTTTATGCGGAGCTCGTGTTGTGGGTTGCTTTGAGCTGACGGGCTGATATCATGGATCGAAGTTCCAGACGCCGGAAGTGTTCGAGGTTGTGGAGGTGAGGTACTGGGCAGTGTACAGTACAGTAAAGTTGAACTGTAGTAGTGCGGGGATCGCCAGAACCCAGAGCGTTTCCCCACCTCCAGCTGCAATGCATTGCCACCGTCAGTTGCTCGGCGCCAATTAACCATTTTCCCCCAATGAACCCTCGAACTTGGAGCCCTGCTATCATGATAGAGGATCTGCCCTGTTTGTGAGATATGGCTCTGTCCTCCTCCTTTTCTCATTCAAGGCTGCGTATGCTCCAATGCACGGGAGCGGAGAATCCTTCTGGAGGCCCACCACCATTCGAGACATCGAGTAGCACTCCCCAAAAAAAGTACTTGTTCCTTGTCCATCCGGCCGAATCAGTGCGCCGCGATACCCCCTCCCCCGGCCGTCTGCTCTTTTCAAAGTTGATCTAAAATCCTTGAAGGATGAGGGCCATTACCGCGCGTGCTGCTGCGCCAGCTGGCGTCTCTGCTCCAAGATCTGCATGCGCAGACCCTCTGCAGCCAACTCCACATCGAGGATCGCGCCCACCCCGCGTTTCCAAGTCTCCTCCAATCCTTCCAGCTCGGCCTGATTGGCTTCCTGGGCCCTCTTCCTCTCCTTGTTGACCGACTCCGCAGCCTCCTTGGTCTCGGCCAGTTCCTTTTCTAGGCCGCGGAGGATCTCCTCCAGCTGCGAGTTGCCAATCAGCCACGCGTTCTTCCCGTTCTCCTCCAGTAGCGCCAGGTTGTCATGTCGCATGGACAGGTGGGAGCTGGCCGTGTAGGCCTTCTGCAGTGTCCGGCGCCACTCCCCGAGGTCAGGGGATCCGTCCGATGCTCTTGCGGGCGGCTCGGGGGCCTCGTAGCGTGATAGGTCAATTCCCCCAGTCAAGGGCAATCCGGACGCCTTGCGAGCCACCTCCTGCTGCATGAGGGGGGAGAACTGGGGGTCGGGGAAAGCGGGGATGGACGGGTGGATGGTGGTCTGGAAGTCGCCCGGGAGCTCTGCGGCAATGAGCCTCTCCGCCGCTTCTCTGGCTGAAGTTGAGGGCTCTGCCTCGATATCTGTGAAGAAGATTCACGCGTGTCAGAAGGAAAATTCTCTGGAGCTCCGGGGGGGCAACTCACATGGCAGGGAGTCGTGCGATTCGTTGATGAGAGGCATTTCTGATGCTTGTGTCTAATCTCTTATGAAGGATGTCAATTACGCCCTGAAAGAGACCTTAACAGGTGTAAGTGGGGATGAATGCGATAATCAAATGTCTCCAAGGTGTACTTGATGGACGCCTTGCCGGAGCTTTTGGCCAAGCCAAGCACAAGGGCGGTAGGAATACCGAGATGACTCAGCGGGTTTCTGCTCAGGCCCACCGCCAAGCGTGGAGGGGAGGACAAAGGTGCGTGTCCTAAGCGATTCCCTGGACTAACAATCTACTCACTCTTGTTGCGGATATCTTCCTTGTGATTTTCTCTGTTTTCGTATTTGAGCTCTTAGGTGGGCACGCGGAAGGATGTCTCATCGAGGTAGAGGACAAGGGCCAGACGCTTACTCTATGCTTGTCTTTTATATTCACAATACCCGATATTGACCATCAACTGATATTAGTATCCTGCAGATGAGACAGTACATCTACCCTCTAACAGTCGTATAGCTTCCACCGGTCTTGATGCTTTCATGCTGCCGGTCTGTGTGTGGCAGACTCTCTTTCAACAAGGTGAATTTCATGAGTGCGTCTAAAGCAGAGTACACTTGCCAATGGGCCCGTCCGCAAAATCGCCTTTCTCTGTCTATCCCAGCAAAAAGAATGTCTACTCTCATTCCCGTCCTTGCTCTACACCTGTTGCACGCGGTAGCTGAGCAGGAAACCTCGGCGCAGTCGCTCTCAACGCGTATCCTACATGAGTACTCTCATGTGGCCCACTAGTCGCTTGTCAAGACCTTGTCCATAATATACGGCTAGACCAAGGACCCGTTCTGGTGGGAGGTGGTCCTTTTCGAATCTCACGGTGGTTTGGCATTCGACCACCAGTGGTATGGGTGTTAAAGATACAGTTCGACTCCCTCAGGGCGGGCCTGCCGATACAGCATAGCCCATCCGGGCTATAAGCGATCTTCGATGGGATAATAGCACTTCCGTCAAGGCACAGAATGTGGGGACTTATTTATATGGCGCTAGACTCTCGAAATGAGACCACTGTGTAGATAGAGAAGTGTGAGTGACGAACACATTAAGAGAGATAGAAAGAAGAATCTTAGGGGTATAATACCTGTCTTACTGGATCCAAAATCGACTCCAACGACCAGGCTCGCGCTATTCATGGTCTTCTGGGTCAACCACAGCACGATAGAACAATGAAGAAATTGGAAGATCTGGGCTAATTGTTGGTTGAGCGGGTTTGCGGTAGGAAATTGAGAAATTGGCATACCAATCGCGACCTTTGTCCGGCTCCGGGATAAATAGATTGCTAGCATATGCTGGGGAGAGGAGGGGTAATGGGTTCTTCTTTGTTGTTGTTGTTGTTGTTGTTTGCTGTGCGTTTGTTGTGAGACAAGACAAAGAGAAGACCAAGTCACGAGGATGGGATACTGACACCCACATTATATACCCACGGTGAATACCCACGGTGGAATTACCCTCTGTTATCTTCCCTTCTCTCCACTAGATCCATACTCACTTTTCATTTCCATTTAGTTGAAGCATCATGGTGAACACACTAAGCCAGAAGAAAAAAGGAAAAGCAAAGAGGGTCAGTTTCTTCTCCACCCACCAAGATACCATCATGTGTCTGATCTTCAGGTAGGGACGCAAGGCAGCCGCCGACAGTAATCAGCCATCCAGAAAGCCTTCAGTTCACCTGACAGCTGAGGAATACGAAGCCTATCAGAGCCATTGTAACCGTATGCTGATTACTCGGACTGGATATTCGCCCGATCCACATACCGTCATAGTCGAATATCATAAGATTAAGAACATGGTCAAAATATGGACTGAGCGATGGATTCGTGAGGAGATGCCACCCCTTTCCGAGGGACAGAAACAGAAGATTATTCAAGGTCTAGATACATACTGTATTCAAGAACCTTGGGATACCATTCAAGCATTACTCTCTCCCGAATCCCGTGATCAATTTCACCTATACTTGTGTGAAGCCATGGTCAATAAATTGCTCTTCACCCGGGTTCTCAACAGGCCATTCTGGTTCCTGGATGGGAAACTGGATGAGAATGATGAGATTGGGGATCTGTCGTTCGCTGATCGACTCCACTATCTGTTTCAAAGATACCACGAAGGTCAGTTGTTGGGCCCCGTTCCCTCTCTTCGATTGATGGATGTATTTCTGACAAGGGCGGTTGTCATCCTTGGTCTTTCTAGCAAGCCCTGTGAATGCGGTCTGGTGGAGGATGGTCACCCTTGCCCTGGCCAACCTGAAGAAAGACTTATCGCCCCGGGACCCTCGTGACAACCCTCCTTACATTTTCGGAGATGAGAATCGCAAGCGACAGGCGGGTATAGCAGAGAGGCTGGCGGACCATCTTCTAGCAGACAGCCTGTTTCAGCTACTTCTCGACAAGTTGGCCAGTGCGGAAGAAGAGACGAGGCGTTGTCATCTGATCAAGGTTTTCCGGGAGAGTGTGCAGTATTTCACAGCGCATGAGGTGACATTGGGAGGGCACGTGAAGTTTCATCAGCTGCCCGAGGTGAAGCAGTTTGACCCATCTACAGGAATTATGTTCTCGGGTCTAGTCCATGACAGGGAGCGGAATAATACTCCGCCGTTGATCCCCAAGCCACATAGCCGGGTGATTCTCGTCCTACGACCTGGGGTGTGCCGCTACGATCTTCCTAACAAATTCGTGCCGTTTGATCGTCACAGAAGTTGGGCCGAAATGCCGACCGATATTGAGTCTGAACTGCTTTACAAAGCTGAGGTTATGGTGGAAGCAGTCGAGGCCAGCAGCCCATCTGACGCGAGTCAGCGCGACCCTGGGGATGCAGATGTCTTCCATCACTGGACCTAAGTCCTCCCGGGATGCTGTTTGGTTTATCAATTCACTCGGACGGGTTTTGCTTTCGAAAATCGTACTTCTATATCATTCCTCGTTCTTCCGGATCGAGAGCTTCATGCATGCGAGAATATTTCTATCGCCCAACCCCTTTCCGTAAAACGTGGCGGTAAAACTTTCCTGTAGCCTCCTGGCAACATCAAAGCTGGTTCATGGGTTTTTCGCTTGCGCCTTGAGCGTTCCCAGCTGTTCGTGCATATTCCCACGGGATTCGCTCGGCTCTAGTTATGGGTGGTTGGAAGGCATTCAGGTTGGTAGTTCACTGTGCTGCTGGGTGTACTAGTGTAAGATGTGAAGACTAGCGCTAGTAGAAGAGTTGAGGACGACTAAGAGGGTAGAGTAGGCTGTTGTAGTGAAGTCAGTCCGTCCGCAGTCCGCTACCCATCCATGATATACACCGTGACTACCACTCTGGCTCCGGCTCCTCTTCGGAGGAGACCAAGGCCAGTACCAGCCTGGCAGCCTCTATCCCCCGGAGATCCCATTGCCGCGGTGCCGTGCGGTCCATCCATTCGGACCAGTCCCCCCAAGCAGCCGACCGGAGGATCTGCGCGTACTCCCAGTATTCCGGATACCAGCCCGCGTGCTCCCAGTCCAGTATCCCCGTAATCCGGTTGTTCGCATCGACCATGATGTTGCGGGGCGCGATGTCCGCGTGGGTGAAGACGGTGCGCTTGGATCGGGGCAGCATCCCTAACAGATCATCGGCTGTTGCGTACTGATAGCCGCCGAAGTGCAGGTAGCGCTCACAGATGCGGACTCGCAGCTCGGCATCGCTCCGCAGGGCACGAAAAGGGTCCTGCAAATCTTCGAAGAAGGTGTCGCGGGGAACGGAGCCGTCGACGCCGCACCGGACGATGTCTTCGAGCTCCGGTGGCCGCGGAATCGCCTGGATCTCCGCGATCAGCTGCCACGTTTGTCGGCAGACGGACTCTTTGCCCCGTGCGTCCAACATGTCCCATCTTCCGTCGAGCGAGGTTCCGGGTACGATCGTCATCTCGATATTGCCGTAGCCGGCACTGCATGCGGCGTGGATCACGTGGGGGACCGGGACGGAGGTATGTTGAGACACGAGCCGCATCGCCTCGACCTCGGCGGGTCCCACGTTGAAGCCGGCCTTGGAGACATACGACAAGTCGTGCAGGAGGACCGTGTTGCCCCAGAGGACCTTGCTCAGAACTGTAAAGATCTCCTGGTCGGGTCTGAGGGCTAAGATATCTGCCACTGACGGAGTTGAGCATGGAGATATAGTTCTTCCCGTCCGCTTGTAATGTTGTCCAACCTGAATGTTCTCCATGCTTGAAGCTTAGCGAGGCCCAAGGTGCTAGGAGCAATAATGCGACTTTCAATCTAATTAAAGCAGGGTACTTGGTGAGGCCAGGTTTGGGTGGACGGTGAGACGGACCGAAGCGGTCACACTGACCGTAAGAGCATCGATATCCACAAAGCCCGCAGATGTGAGCCTGAGTGCTTTGCTTTTGCATCTCTTCGCCTTCACCTGTCTTTGATATCTTCGTCTTTAATGTTCTTGTGTTTATTTCTTGTACCAAGCTTGGATAACTCAGCTTCTTGGGTCCGAATGGGTCCCGGCCTTACTCATTGTTCATCAGCCTTCTCTCACTGATGTACTCAAATCCAAGCATTTACTGAGTCTGATATCGGTACCTGTTTTCTACACATTGTTCAAGCAAGGCTGGCCTTTACTGTCATCAGGATTAGACTGAAAGAGAGAGAGAGAGAAGAGAGAGAAAGTAAGCGCATGCCAGATCAATAGTCGTCACTTCCATAATATCCCAAGGAAAGAGTCATGCATGCAGTTCCTCCTCTCTACCGCTCAGAAATCTGCATCAGCTGACAGTTTTGTGAGCAACAGGCTTCGATAGTGAAGCGCCTGACAAGGACCTTTCCCCGAGCCCCTAGTGGTAGGTCAACTAGACGAGACTCTGTCTTTGCCCGAAACTCACGATGGCGAGAGCCATGCTGCTACCGGTTGAATCGTCGTCGGATCCGGTCCTCCCCGTTCGACGATTTGGCCTACTTCAACCTCATACTCATCCAAGAGGTTTTTGAGGTAGTGCTCCGGGACTTTGCTATAGCGCAAAAATACCAAGTTGTAGGGGAGTGCCTGATAGGTCTCATTCCCTCTTCCTGGATCTGGCGTCGATGGTTAGACCTCAACCCTAGTGATCTGACCCCCGTCGTAGTACTTGAAAGGAGAATCATCATGCTATAGGCGGGTGTGCTAAGGAGCATAAGATTACACCTGAAAAATCCTATCCTACTGCGCTGGAGTCAAGGCCCATCCCACAGACTGTGCTTCGCCACCACGAGCCGTTACTAGCCAGGGCATCAATACCCATTCGCAGCAACGGTGGAGGCGCTCCGTCCCGCGCAGAGGTGCAGTGCATGCAGCATGTGTTTCACCCTGGAAACGGAAGTACAAAGGAACATTGCGAGGTTGGAGGTCAGGGATTGCAGGATACTGTCGATAAGCCTGCTGGTCTTTTGTGAATTGGATTGATGGTGTGAATTATCATGTGTATTAATTCTTTCTTTTCTAATCTTGCTGAGAATATACATAATTCAGTCAATAGATCTGAACATAAGCTACTACCATGTACAGGGAAACATCGGTTGATCAACATTAACGCCCGGGTTGATCAATAACCAGGGGGAAAGAAAAGGAGGAACATGTATAATACATAAAGATTGTGCGGCCAAGGATATATGAACCCAACCGAGGATGCGCCAGATCATAAGAGTTGAGCAGGGGAATCAAAAATTATAAGTGGTATTGGGAGATCACCAGGCTCATCTTGTTTGATGAGACAGTGGAAGCAAGGAGAAAAAGAAGATCGTCCGCCCGTAGAATTCCGTAAACGCCGTTTCTGCGTAGGTGCATGCGCCTATCGCATGCTGTATTGTTTTCGAAAACAATAACACCGGGGGAAAAAAGTGATTAAAACAGTCGCTTGACATCGACTATCTCGACATTTCCCGGGCGGTCTCGTTCCATGTGAAACCACCATTCTCGTCCACTTCGATGACTGTAGTTCCATGACCCAGTGCAAGCATCGCGATCCCAAGGAAGTGCTGCTGTCGACATTGGCGTGGATGGGGTTATAGGCGTATTCGGACTTGTACCCAGAGCGGAACGGCTTCCGATGCTTCCCCATCCAAACCGTGAAGTAGTAGTCGAGGTCGGGGATGGTGGCTCCTCCGCCAGCGGCTTGGTGTGTCCCCTAACCCCAAAGCAGTCCGCCCCAACGCCAGCAGCATATGTCAGGGATTGATTGGAAGCGTGAACGTTTTTCCACGAAACCAAGCCCCCATCTCCATCTTGCCCGGGTATATCTGGTCGAAGAACAAACCGCGGGATTGAGACGTCCTGCGCACAAGTCCTGGAACCGATTCTGCCCATAAATGCCGGCATATGGAAATCATACACAACGACCGGTCCCTCGTGCTCATCCGTCTCGAGATCGTGGTTTTGCCGCTCGCGTCCCAAACCACCGATGTCAAACTCGTCCAATCCAAGATCAGATTCGTCGTCGGACGATTCGTCTTCGAGTGCGTTGTCCGGTACATACGAGTCTGAATGGTCGGTGACGAGGAATCGCATCCCAGTTTCCGTATCCTTCGCAGCCATGTCAATGAAAGTTTGAGCTCGGATTCGAGCAGAAGTCAAGTTGTTTCCTGCGGGCAGTGCCTTCGGTCGGGTTGTAACTGAACCATGGGAGCTGCGGGGAAGACTATAGCGATCGGGTTTGAGCAGCGCTTGTCCACGTGGCATAGGCTGGCATACAGCCTGCAGGACCCCGGGAGGTTCTATATCTGAGGGCGCACGCAGAGCCTCGAGACGAGGAAACCCGCTAGCAAGAATGCTTTGGGCAAGATGTGAGTTTGGTGAGCCCGTATGCCGGGGTGGTTTGATAAACGGAACGTAGTCGAGTCTGCCCAAGGCAGCGCCGGAGTCGGGGCCGGAAACATCCCAGTGAAGATACTTCAGGCTTGACGAGGCAAAAAGTGGTTGGAAAACGATGCCGTCGGTATTCAGCGTCGGGCATCTAGTGCTTTGAACGAACGTGAAGCGTTCAAGCTGACTTAAAGATGCTAGCATCTTCGAGATCACCAGGAGCGAGTCGATATTTTGTTCAATTAGAGCGAGGGATTTGAGGGAGCTGGACTCGGGTTGCGATGCGTACTGGCACAGGCCCGTATCGGTGACTCCCGGGAGATTTTCCAGGCGGAGCGATTCCAGCGGTGGTAGGCATTGCAAGGTGCTGTCATTGAAGGCGTCTGCGTCGAAATTGGAGATACAGAGGTTTCGCAACGAAGGGAGCTCACTGCACATGCGAAGGAAGATACTTGGCTCGAGGGAGTTTTTCTCATCAAGCCCGTACAGCATCAGAGTTTCCAAGGATGTCCACTGCGCATGATAGTCGAGAAATTCAAACATCTGTGATGGTCCCAAGCTCCAGGGGCAGTACGTACTTCGAGGCGACCTCTCAGTTATCGCCGCAGCCTCTCCCAAGATCCACGTGTGCTCCCTCAGCTTCCGCCGAGTTGATAGCGCATGTGTCAAGCGGTCAAATTCGTGATAGTAAGGAATGGTCAAACCCAACAGCCGTTCCAGGTTTGGGCACACCATGACCACAGATGCAACCAAATCCCGATATTCCTGCCATTGGGTGCTGTGTCTGATTGTTGTGAATAGCAGGTCTAATTGGGGTACTCGAAGCTCTTGAACAAGATTGGCTAGCAATTTCCTCTCCCGAAGGGTTCGCCGTAATAACTTGAGGCGACTTCCGCGCTTCAATCGATATTTTTTCAATTGGTTCGGTGAATCGTTCCCTATAATGTGTATACGGTTGTACCTAAGACGGGCGGGTCTGTTAGCTCGAATGTCGTTCTTAGACTAGTGCATCACTCACAGTCTTGCTCTGACTGCTTTCTCCCATGGGCGGGAGGTTAGAGAAAGCGCATGAAGGTCGCGTTGAAAGCATGTTAAGCATCCATTTTGGTTGGGGCCAGTATGTAAGTAGTATAATTGATCCAAAATCGCATCGTACACCTCCTGGGGCAAACGCTTGAAGACTGACTCCAAGATCTTATCCAGAGACGCGGCCGAGTCGCAGAAGCGAGGAAGTGATGCTGAGAAGATGGGGGATGTAGAGTATTCTGTGGGCGCAGTTGAAACGCTGTAGTTGCTTTTGAAAGAAGAGACTGATGATGTGCGAGATGAGACCGGCTGCACCGTCACGGCATACATCGAATCCTTGTAATCTGAAATGACCTGGCTTTGGTGAGGAATAGCGCTGTAAGAGACAGACGTGCTCGTAGGTCTACTGGCGACAACGCTCATTTTGAGGATCAGTGTTGCATGAGACACCCGGTCGTAGAACAGAGCACGATTCTCGGGTTTTGGAAAGGAATGAAGAGCGCGTGGGTGCGTGCGCAAGGACCGTTGAAGACACCGAGGGAAAGGGGGAGGGATTCCGATAATGAGAGTGGGGAATTGATAAACCGAAGAGAGCGACAGTATGGAGTAGTATGTATATACAAAGATTGTGGTGCTTGGGTACACCGACCAAGTATGTGCAAGAGATAGACTAAAGGTGCAATGAAAGGAAGGACAGAATGGACCAGATGTGGTCTTGTAACAAGAGAATGCTAGCGACAATGGTTGCAGTCTCGAAGGACAAGGATTTGAAGCAAGGTTATGAGAAGAGAAAAAAGAACAGATGGAGCGCGACTATTTTAGGAGGAGGGGGAACAGCGTGGGAGATGTGGGCAACGAAAGTTATCAGAAACGCCAATAGGCCGAAACTCAGTTAATCCCCCAAAGTGGCTTAACGCAGGGCCATCAATGGCACAAGAAAGTCAGAGGCACAGCACCGCGAACACGCCACTGCTTCTAGGGGGGATAAAAAGTGTATGAGGAAGACTTGGGACGGCAGTCGAGGGCCGATCGTCTCCACTGGAGCAGTGAGGATCTCGAATGGCACTAGACCACTAGTGTGTTGTCCTGAGAGCCGTGCGGAGCAATGCAATGGTGCATGACTCCAACTCGTGCAGCCGTGCTGAACCAGATCACAAAGCTGTGGAGGAAGGCGGAGGATTTTGGTTCACAGATCCAGCAGTCTGTTTCATCAACAGCCCACCTTGGTGGCTAATGAAACCTGTCGACCATATCTAAAATCAAATGCAGGGACAGGCTGGTATTCTTTACTTCGAAGCGAGCAAGGCGAGTGAATTCCAAATGGATGAGGTTATGCCAAAGGAGATGGAAGTCCGCCCGTGAACTAAATTGTTAGCCGGAGATTTAGTTCTCTGGGGTCAGACATGGCGGCAGTAGCAGCGGCCCAAACAAGTAAGGATGAGAGAGCGCAAAACTCGAAGCCCGTCAGACTGTATGAAACATCCCGATTTACTCCGTACTTGTGAGTGCGAGTGCTTTCGCTTTGCTCTATTTTGGGGGTTTTTGTTTGCTCGTCATCGGGAAGTCAGCGTAGCGTACCAGGATGCATGGAGGTGGGAAACAAGCAACGATGACGACGAGGACCCCAGGGAAGAGTTTGAATTGGGCAAGAGGGGAGGGGAGGAGAAAAGGAGGTGTGGCAGCCCCAAAGCCATGGATGAATTCCGTACATGGAATTATGGGATGCCTCGACACCCGTGGAACAAGGCGAGGACACTAGGCGAGTTCCGGACTAGCTCGAGCTGACGGGGCTGACGCTAGAGTCAGGAACTCATAACGCTAAACTACATTCAGCCGGTTCCTGCTGCAAACCAACCAGTGGTCCAGTCAGATCCTCTCCTCGCATCTCCTCAAACCCCCTTTTTCGGTACATTGTTGCCAACCTTGAAAACGTACGCGATCATCGTACTCCGTACTCCGTACTGCTTCTTGTGTCTCCAGGCTCAATCATTCTGCCGTCGCAAGACGTTGCCTGGAGCCAGGTTTCTGATTCGAATTCTTGGTTTCTCTGTCTGAGATATTAATACCCTCCAATGACTCGGTAATATCCTCAACCTCTTACATCTGAGACTCGGTGACTAAGATTCGGAACAACACACAACACAAGCAGCAGGAGATCGGAGGAGCGGAAGAGGTGACCGCCTCCTGAAGATAAACCACTGTTATCAGCAGCGAGCGCATGATCCATCTCTCGATGGAGCCATCCCACTTGTCGGTTCGCACCGTCAAATAACCATTGGCTGATGCGCGGGACCCATTTGTGCAGAGCACATTGATACCACCCCATATTGATCGGTGTGCTAGGTGGATTGTTCTGAATAGGTTAGTAAGCCGTGGTGTCTGCAATCCGAGCATCAATCTCAGACAGCGAGGACGGGAGCAGGATATTTACTCGGACATAACAGTGCTCAAGCCGTGCCCACTCGACTCCGCAACAAATGAATCAATATGAATACCTCTGCTGATAGCAGAAGAGGGAGTATAGCGCCATAGGCTGCCAGGAGTGTGCTTACCATGAAAAACATTGAATCCAATTCTTGAGCAACCGGAATACCAGCTAAGACAGGGCAACACGTACACAACAGACAACCGAGCGGACAACCTAGCGAGCACCCCTCACCGAGTCGAACCGTTGCCTACGTAGTTGTTCCGAGTGGTTACTTGGTACTACTCCACCGCTCATGCAGTGGCAAGACAGTCGCTGTCCCAATATTGTTCCATCTAGTATCACAATCCTGGTTTGACCATCACAGTTGTTGTGTGTGAAGCACCAAAAGAGTTGGCAAAAATCTGTCATCGGTGAGTAAGCAAGTACAGTCACCACGGTACATTCGTACAGCACTTTGAAACAGTAACGTGCCATAATTTCTTTTTTTTTCCCTTTCGACCCAGATCTAGTGGGGGTGACTGCAGTGTTGTGCAGTCGGTCGGGAAGCGACCCTGCAGGTACAGTACGTGCTGCATGAAATGTGACTGCCTGCTGCCGATGTTATTGGTGGGTGCATCTCAGTTAGAGTACCTAAGTAGCCTCAGGCCACAACCTCCTTTTCTTGGCCATGTAAACTGTAAATGGCTATGTGTGGTTTCGACTTCTGGGGCAGCAATACCGATTGATCAATCTTGAAGAGGGAAAGGGTCGTGATTTGCATACAACTCAAGTCCGGAAATCCCCAGGTCAATCAAAATGCGGGACACGGTCGATCATCACTTCTCTATGCCAATGCGGTAGGCTCCCTACCATTATGCTTTTAGCTCTGACTATCGCAATCTTGCTTGCTTTAAACTTTCAGAGACAAATACATTGATATTCGCCAGTGAAATCTCAGACGGTTACTCTAGCGATTTTGGTGTTTCTCGGCAAACCCAGTGGCTAGATAGTTCGTTCCAGCTTTCAAATATCTAACCTTCGGCATTAGTGGCGTGGTTGTCGGCTAGTGCTCTATTTATCGACTCAATTATCATGCCACAAGCGACTACCTAGTACTTAGTCAGTTAGAACTTGGACGTATCCATTATCCAAGCAACAACTAAGCCGGGAGCTAGTGAAAATGGCCTACATAGTACGGAGTACTTTCCTGGATGATGTCACCGTACCCCGTATAACGGTTCATCGATCCATGCACTATGCAGTAAGGTACCTTCCTCCCTGCGTCGTGCCATCAATAAACCACCACCACACTGCAACCATCCGAGCAGTACTTCAAACGACTACCACTGCTAAAACACGACTCCGAACAGCACAAAAATTCCAAGGCGCATTTAAATCAAAAAACCATCCACCCCTTCCTTTCCTCGTCTATTTTTATCCGCATCCGGCCCCTTCCTACCATGATACAACCACTCGAAACAAACTCAGATTCTGCATCAAACTTACTTCCTGACTCGAACAGAAGAGAGAAATCAGATTATTTTCCCAATTTCGCCTGATATGTACGGGGACAATCTTCACGCACGGCCCCCAAAGCGCCCATGGGCATCCGGCCCTCTTGGCAAATATGAGTCGTGCTTATTCCATACGGATGAGGGCCTGCGGCTGATAACTTCACCAAATTTAACTACTCAGGTGTTGGTTGTTATGAGTGAGTTTTGCAAACAGCCCCTTTGCAATAGACATCTAGGCTTGTCTCATGAATCGTGATTCTAAGATTAGCTCGCCTTGTGCTTCGAGCATCAGGTGCTACTATAATCTTATCGCTCTCAGAAACAGACAGTCCATCTCGTGGGTACAGTATAACAGCCCAGAGCTCGGTAGACTACGAGACCGTACAGATTATTAGGGGCCATTGCCACACAAATCCCCTGCATTGTGGGATTCGGTTTGCCCTGTTTTAGGTTACCTTGGCCATTTTGCTCCCCGACTGAGGGCTATTTGAGGAAACAGACATGAATTGTGGCCTGTAGCTTTTCCGCCGAAACCTCGTGCTGATACTTTGCCACAGTACGCGGTTTCCTTGCTATTCAACAACCTGATCGTTCCTTGTCATAAACGGCTGGAACGAAAACAAACACCCGCCTTGGTAGTTGCGGCTTTGAGAGGTATAATCTATCAAGAACCCCCGATGGTCTAGTTGGTTCATGGCGTTCGGCTGTAATGGTATAATTGTAACCGAAAAGTCACCAGTTCGATTCTGGTTCGGGGGATTTCTTTTTTCCAGCTGGATGCTCAGTCTCTCACTTTTTTTTCGGCTTGCCCTCTCGCTCGGCGAAGCAATCAATGGCGACTACTATCTGGAGGCAGTGCTTTCGAACATCTGATAACTAGCATGGCACTGATTCTCGTGTCGAGCGCAGTGCCGTGGTCTTTGTGGCTGCGGATGAAGGTTCGGGCGCATGTCCACCTTTTCGCACCAAACCGGATGCCCATCTTGGATTGCAGCCGAAATTCAGGCCTGAAGGTTAGAGACTGGACCATAAAGCTATACATTTTTCGCCAATCAACAGGAAAAAAAAAAAATGGAAGTTGTAACCGAAAAGTCACCAGTTCGATTCTGGTTCGGGGGATCTATACTTTTGTTTTGAATGTGTAGTTGTCGCTTATCTTTTGTAAGCCGGAAGCCCATGCATGGAAATCATGCATTATTTTTGGCCGCTACACCAGCAAACCCCCGATGGTCTAGTTGGTTCATGGCGTTCGGCTGTAATGGAAATTGTGACCGAAAAGTCACCAGTTCGATTCTGGTTCGGGGGAATATCTTTTTGTATTCTGTTGTCCTTTTTCCTTTTTTCATTCATTGAAGAACCGCAGCATTGGGCTTTTCGTAAAAAAAAAAAAAAAAAAAAAAAAAAAATTTTTTTTTTTTTTTTGGATCAGCCCTAAGAGGGTTGAAGGAATGTTGCTAGTCCACGAGGGTTGTTCGTTGGAGTAATGCATTCCTGGGTCGACCTATCGAGGCAGGGTAGTAACATGACTACTGTATAGAAAGTCCAGTTCGGGCACAGCAGAAAGCCTTCGCAGCGGCAGAACGGTTTCACACCCCGGAAGATACTTGTAGCGACTGGAGAAGTTTAATCAACGAGTGCTTCCGATCTTGCCCACCTACGTTGCCAGATGATGTGAGGAAATCATACATAAGTTGTTTCGGCGACAAGAAATCCACCCTACAAGCTGGCAGGAGACCTACTGGCTTTGGATGCCTTTGTGGGCCGACAGCGGCACTGCGCTGTTCTTTCATGCCGTGATAGAACGCCCCGAGGAGAATACATGATAAAAGTCATCTTTAACTGCACCATGTACGGCGACGAGTTTCATACATCCCTCGTTTGGTCCTTCCCACCACTGCAAGCGATCCACGACCCGGGCCGAAAAGCACAACCATTTGTATCTCCCTCCCTACCTCACCCAATGAGTACAACGGAGACGAGGGTTGCGATTCTCGGCATTGGCACGCAACATTGTACACTACATGCATTGTACATGCCCAATCCATGCGCGTGCTGTCCTAAACCAGAGGTGGTTTCAGGATATTTCTGGTTGCTTGATGCTCACACAGAGAATGCTCATGCTTGCAACTTTCGCCCAATCAGCCTCTACCACGCCAACACTCTTGTGCGTTGGCCTACCAGTGCTCACGCTGGTCCCGGCTTGTATGTAGGCCCCCTCCAGCTGGCTAGGGACGTTGAGCTCATCTGACCTGGAACACAGCTCGCCATCCTAGCATGTCTGGACCCCCCAGCGCAAAGAGATTAGCGCACAGTTGAACATGATATTCCCTACTACCATTGCATCTACCACACCACGTTCAATCGAGCTAGTTATCGAATTCCAGGTAATCAAGCTGATAGTATGGGTCTTGGTTGATATGTCTGTGTGCGTCTGCAAACCATGCAGTCGTACTCCGGTGGGATCCTTTGCTTCCATAGTTGGTGCATATCGACCGAGTCTCGTCGGGGGAAGGCAAGTCTGTCCACGATGAACTTTTGATGTGATGCTCAGCCAGAGATAGGATGCAAGAATGAAAAACCGAGAGCCATTCGATGGCTGCTCGGAGACCATAGGGGATGTTACAAGAGCAAAAGAGCAAAAATAAACTTCCCCCGAACCAGAATCGAACTGGTGACTTTTCGGTTACAACTTCCATTACAGCCGAACGCCATGAACCAACTAGACCATCGGGGGTTGTTGGGGTAAGCAGATTATTATTAGGTTATAGACGAGGTAAGTCTAGCCACGATTATCTGCTCAAGAAGACATCCAGCCACGGGAGCCCAGTGCGTGCCGCGGACAACGGAACGTATAAATAAATATTCACTGACCATGGCTCCGCCATTGAATACGGTAACTGGAGCTTGCCTGAGTGCATAGCGTCAGGTAGTTAGCGCTTCAAATGTTTTTTTCAAGGGTACGTATAATGTGTCCACTCTGCATGTTAGGCAAAGCCATTCGCACGGGCGCTCCCTGCCATATTCAGGGAAACACTCACGGTTATTCGGAGACCCCGGAGTGACCAGCAACAGCCCACGAGTCAAGAATCACAGTGACGGGCAAGACCGCGGCCTGCCTTGTTCCATGTGTCTGCGGCCTTCCAATACATCAAAAAGATGCGCAAAAGAGAAGATCCCCCGAACCAGAATCGAACTGGTGACTTTTCGGTTACAATTTTCTATTACAGCCGAACGCCATGAACCAACTAGACCATCGGGGGCTTTTCTTGATTAGTCAGAATAGAATTGTAAATATACACGGCCAGCAGCTCTATCGAGCAGATATGGTCCCTCGCTCTCCTAGGTCTAACTAGCGAATTAGCCTAAGACTGTATCAACAGCGTTGGGCGTGTTTCTATTAATGAACTACCACCTCAGGTCTTGGTACAGAGATGCAGACTGTATAATCTTTCTATCCAGGCCCCCACGGGCTCCGGTTGTAATCCTTGAACAGATGTTTATTTCAATGGTAGAATTTCTCTTCTGTGGCGTTGCTCTCCATTGATCGCAGCCAGGTCGTGCAATCTAGTGAGCTTGTTCTGAGACACTGGGGAGCTCCATCCTTCTTTCGACCTTCTCTTCCTGCATTTGCGATATGTCACCTCACACGCCCCCTCGTATCTGATATACTGACACTAAAGCAGCCTTCCCTGTATCCGTTTATGGCCCGTCGCAGACGGTCGTCTCTCTCGCCTAATGGCAAGACATGTATCTCGAGTGCGACTTCTCTGCATGGTAGCATACAGCATGAGCATGTTGTTGTTGGATATAACCCGCATACTACTGTTACTGATCAATTGGGACTGGTTTACCATGTTCGTTGTGCCTGACCCTGCCATCTCTTGCCTGACTACTATCGCGCCGCAGATCAGCCAGCCAGCTTCGCTGCCACAGTAGGTGGTCATTGGCGACTAGGATACTATATTTATATTTCTGTTGAGGATCGTTTGGTTACCATACTCGTTTTGGCTACTGGCGCGATCGGCACTCGCATCGGGCTTTCTGTCGGTTACAATTCGCGCTGTTGTGGGTGCCATATAGTGTAGGTACGAGAGAATTATATCGAGTATTCTTTCTGGAGGTTGACTCACTGCATGGAGGGCTCGTCGACTCAAATGGAAGCCCAAATGTATACTACAACTCGGCTTGCGAGTAGCATACAATTGGTGGCACCGTCAGGCGGGATTGTCGCGACAAAGCCGCATACGGTGCATAGCCGGATAGAGGCTACCCGACGGTTCGAATATATCGATTGTAACCTGTAACAACATTTGTGCTAGTTCTTCTGGGCTACCAATGTCCTATGCTCCATTCTGCTGGACTCGTCATTTGAGATATCTCCACTGGTCATCCGGGTGTGGCAGGGAATTCCTCGTGGCTATCCGAGTCCAGAGATTGTATACGGACTCGGTCCTCCCCGTGCAGCCACGGCGGACATCGCAGGTGAGACCGGGTCGGTTGGTGCGTGGAATTTGTGAAGTGCTCTGGCCCGCTTATGTAGCATACCTTATTGCCAGCATAACATGAAATGGGGCAATGGCGCATCTGGGAGCGCGTCAGACTGAAGATCTGGAGGTGGCCGGTTCAAGCCCGGCTTGCCCCAATGTTTCTTTTTTTATTATTTCGTCGTCTATATCAGCTCTAGCGGGTCATTCGAATGGTGTCTGGAAGTGGAGGCATCTTTCCCCCTTCGCCGGCTAGCGAGGCGGGTAGGGCTTGTTGCTGACAGGATATCTGCTGCCGGACACCGCCTGCGTTCTGCGTCATGCCCTCTATTGATCCAGTATACCCAGCGCTGGTATGATTGCTTGAGCAAGACGTACTGACAATGATATGCGGAGTGCCATCGGAGAATGAATTACGGAGCACATGCCTATGGGAACAAATGTGCGAATGCCATAGAAGATGTATTGTTAATGTCAACACAAGTCTTTGCCGTGATCAACCGTCAACCGTCCGACAAGAATTCCCCAACAGCGCCATAAGAAATACATACAAGACAAGTTATAATTGTACTTTGGAAAATGTACAAGACCATTCAAATCACTAATACGTAGCCGCAGTTGAAAATTGCGAGAGATGTTGTTGAGAGTACGGTATCTGCTGTGAAACCTCCCCTGAGCTTAGTGGGAGTCATCTATAAGACCCAAGGAAAGGGGACACGTTCCATCAATTCTGGGACGATGGCGCATCTGGGAGCGCGTCAGACTGAAGCATTAACTTCGGCCGCCAGGTTTCATCCTTCGGGATGTCCCTAGTAATCTGAAGGTGGCCGGTTCAAGCCCGGCTCGTCCCAAATTCTTTTTCCCCGGTCTTTTTTTTTTTGACGTACCGCCGCCCCTCCATCATTTGGCATCTGTCAACATCACCATTGAACGAACCACCCAGCTACAGATATCCTCCGTATCCTTTATCGTTGTTGGCCGTTGCTCAACCAAGCGTACGCCACCTCATCTAATAGTTGCACACAAAGATCCTGCACCAGCGAATACACCCATGTCACTGCTCACTCTCAGCCCCGTGCGGACCGTGTCTCATTGGTTAAGCGATCCCCATCCAAAGGGCCAAGGTCAGCATCGAGCTTTCAGCTCCGCCTCGTACGAGCAACCATCACGTCTCCTGATTAGTCGCGACAGGCCGCCAACATGGGCCGCCTGGTGACTAGGCTGCACCTTCGCGCGGCGGTGCCAAGGGACCTTTTTATAAAATCGGCCAAAACAAGCGAGCTGAACGAAATGGTCGACAGAAGGACAGCCTGGACCAATTCCACTGCCACCGGCGTATATATATTACTCCTGGGATGCAATGCCCCTGCTGCGGCCCAGGATGGAGGCCCAAATAGTACGTGCGGAAGAAGAGTGGCATACAGTATCCCGCCATGCGGTTCCAACTCTCCGAGCTAGACCCCAAATCCGATGCTCTCTCCGAGTTCGTCACCTGCCAGGTTACCAGTTTTGGAGAACCATTCCAGCCGATTTACCGGTTCTTCTACCCTATCTTTGGAGGTGAATCTGAGGCACAGAAGCAAGAGGCGCTCACGAACCTTGTGCAACTGCACCGAGAGTGGGCTCGCGAGGACCCAGACTCTGTCTTCCTGCAGATCAGGGACCGTGATCGGGACAACCAGCTTGTTGCCGGCGTCTACTTCAAGGTCCACAGGCAGAACCCATACGCGCGAGGAGGGAACGGAGACCCCGGCGGTGACGGCGAGGAAGAGCACGACCCGTCTGCTGCTCCGTGGTATCCAGAGGGCCCTCGACGAGAGTATATCACGCGATGTATAGAGATATTCTCCGAGCCGCACATGAAGCTTATGCAGAAGCCGCATGTTTGTAAGTTGCTGCCCGCGTGCTGTCGATCTGGCTTTCACTCTTGTCCGTGGGCTAACTACGCGCACCGGTAGATATATTTGTCGGGTTCGTTTTACCCGAATACCGCCAACTGGGTCTGGCAGACATGCTCTTGGTCGAGGTTTGTCGACGGGCAGACGAGCTGGGGCTGGAGTCCTGGCTTGAAGCGGTTATCGCAATGGGGGTGACGATCTACAGGCGCCACGGGTTTATCCCCTATAGCGGTGGTCTTCTGGTTCAGCCTGCTGCGACAGAATTGGAGGCCCAGGATGCAGATTGGCAGGATATCGAGGCAAAGATGCAGCCTCTGCGATACTGGCCCATGTGGCGGCCGCCTCGTGGAAAAATAGAACTCGGGAAGACGAGCCCACCATGGGGCGAGCCGAGTACAAATAGGAGGTTTTTGGGCAGGCTATGATTTCCGAGGTGGCTAGGAAATTTGCCTATCCGGCAATTGAAAACTACGTTGGTACCAATCGCCTGTACAGCTACTGTCGTGCGTATAATTTGGCATGCTATTACCACGTGGGATACTCCCCCCATCCCGTTGAACCACGACAGTCCCGGGGCTGTTGTTTCCCCTTGATCCATCTGCCATCCACTCAATACTATACCCGGTCCTCCGTCATACATGGCCACATGGAATCTGTTTTTGAGGCACACTGATCTCACCTGCTAGATCCCACCCTGCATAGTGTGGGTCAGATCAATCACTGTCGTTGATTTCCAATATCAACCGGCAGTATATAATACGGCCAGAACTAATTCAAATACAGCAGGGGTCCTGAAGACATCTTCGGCTGGTGTAGAGCATATTAGAACTACAACCAATTACAAACTATACCTGCTGCGCACCCGCGATCTACGATCTCGACGACCCCAAGGTCTCTTGACAAATCAGTCGGGGTGGTTATGGCATAGGGTCTCCCGAGATAGCCTGTTGCTCAATTCCCAGGGGTGATGTATAATCTTGCTTGTCATACTGTTAGTCCGATAGATTGCCCGTCGAGGCTTCGAGTGTCACTTTTCTCGTACCCAACGGTCTCCAGCAAGCCGTTCGGTGCGTCAAGCGCCATCAACTAGACCGTGGACAACCTCGAATTCATTACTGGTTAATCTTCGTCCCCCTTATTCTATCACAATGGTAGCCAGCCATTGAAATGCTAGTGTACCTACTCCAATACCACTGGCGCTTGACAGGCTCATATGATCGCAGTACGTCGTTGTACTGTACACACAGTTAAACAGAGTCAAGGACGACAGACAAGCCCAACATTTGTACAGTACACACGCAGCGCCCCGACGTCATAGTCACGCTTCCCACGCTGCACCATTCAGCCTACGTACCAGAAATCGGAGTCCAGTGAATAAAGAAAGGCTCCAACGAGTCACCCCGTAGCGCACTGCAGCTTACGTTGGTAGATCCCCTCCACGATACAATCTACTTTCATTGCAAGGCTATGAAACTTCAAAACTTAAATTTTTACATCGAATACCCCCGATGGTCTAGTTGGTTCATGGCGTTCGGCTGTAATGGAAATTGTAACCGAAAAGTCACCAGTTCGATTCTGGTTCGGGGGAGTTCTACTTTTTGCCTCTTTTTTTTTGAGATCCCGTCACCAGGGCTATGAGGAATCTTATTGAATGTCTCTGACGACCTGGGGATCATCGCCCAGTCGATCACGTCGGCGCCGGTTGCGCTACATAGTATGAACAGGCCTATCGACCCTCCTATTCCCATTTAGCCAGCAGCGAACAGTTTCCTTGACCTATGTATCCAGTCAGTGGGAGCCTTCGGCGACGGAGCGAGCCTTGCAACCGTGCTTATCCGTCCTACAGGTATTGAACTACATACAACTCTCTTGAGGAGATCTAGACCCGGCTGACGGGAGTCAGTTACTTTATTCTACCATATACATACAAAAAAATCTTTATATATCGACATCGGCCAGCCGGAATCTGTACGGTGCCATACCCTCATCCCGAGGGCTACCTATTGCCTATGACGACTCTCCTGTGTATGTCATGCAGGGGATATGCAATGGCCTCCCTCGGCACGTGGGAGATAACGCCGGGGGATGACGCATGCGTGTATACTTTTCTGGGTGCCGTGCGTACAGTACAACAACGGTGGCGCAACCACGCGGCCCTCGCTCAGTGGGCTCCTGTACCAGGGACTGTTGGTATAGTGGGAAAGCTGTATAGGCCTCAATTTGATGGGCCATAGTGATGAAATCCAGTGCAGGTTATACGGCGTTCAATACATAGGAGGTATAGACCTTCTGCTGGGGGGGTAGTTATAGCTGCACCGGTCCCCGGCTGTGTTGCGGCAGGGTGTCACTTTAATCCTCACGAGACTTTCATGGACACTTCTTGAACTATACTAGGACAAAGACTACATGGGCAGGGTAGAAAGAAAGAGGGGCAATAGCAAACTTGACAACTGGTAACCCAGCCGAACCCCCCCCCGGGGGTAAAAAAGACATTCCCCCGAACCAGAATCGAACTGGTGACTTTTCGGTTACAATTATACCATTACAGCCGAACGCCATGAACCAACTAGACCATCGGGGGAGTGGTTATAATCTAGGCACAAACTACGCACTATCAAGATATAATCTAAATGGAGATCTCCGTATGCACGATCGATGTTTCGAAGAGTTGAGAATCTCCTCCATCGGCTATGAGCCATGTTTCTTGGTGTTGAAGTCACCTTTGAAGGGTGAGGAATATATCTATAAAGAGATACGTGTGCTTGTTTAATTGGTACTTAAGCTAGATATGATGGCTTGGTCATCATGTCGGCGTTGAGCCATGAACAGTATATCGGTAGAGGCCAGATGGGTGTGCCGTGGGATAGTTATAGCGTCCATGAACTAAGTAACCTGCGATGGCTACCGCGTGTTTCGTTCTTTTCTGGTCGGTGTGTCTTTCGATTCCTGCTCTCGAGCCCAGCGACGAGTGGTAGTGTGTGTGGGCTGGAGGCATGATCTGGTCCCCAAGTGCCAATCCAGACTCGGTGTCATCACCGACGGGATATATACATACCAAATGCTGATTTGAGACGTTCATTAGAACCCAGCTACATAAGTGATCGTGACCCCCCCAAGCAAGAACAAAGAAACCACAAGCTACCAACAGCACAAAGGGAAACAATACGTGACACCCCAGCACCCGGCAACGGTACAAGCAACCCGTAGAGACCGGTATCCCCTGGCCGTCATGCACCCCCCAGTTCAGTCCTCGCCCACCACCCACCAGAAACCAGCCACCACAACCCAGCGAATACCCGCTATAAGCCCAGAAGCTCACCGCGAGCACTACACATACCCAAGGCCAAACTCCACCCTAATGATCAGACACAGACAGGGAGCCACAGCATCTTACCCCTTCCCCCAACAGCATCGGGGAAGTGACATTGCCAGAGACGGACAGAAAGGCACCAGAGCACCCCATATCGAAACCCCCCCCCCTGGCATTTATAGCACAAGCCAATCAACCAACCACAGAGACCAATCTATCAGACACCCTCCCCCTCCCCCCCCCCACTCAGGTAACAAGCAACACCGAAAGCGGAGCAGAGTACAGGCAAGCCGATCCAGCAAAGCATAGCCACCGCCTGCGCATTCACCCCAAGGAGCCCGCGATGATCCCGCCAGCCCAATCAGCCCGCACTGCTCGACACGATAGGATATATATAGTCAGGGGCGCGAAACATGCTACGCTCGGGAGACGCGGGTCACTTCCATGCTCCCTGCTCCCTGCGACTACAGAAGCATAAGCATGCCTCTATGCGCACGCGGCATGCGAGAAAAGACGCCCGAGATGATAATGGAGGATCGCTGGGTATTAGTCCAAGGCAGGGTTGATCAATGCTATCGAGATTCTCAGAGGTTGCATCACTTGTCCAGCCCAAGCTGTAGAGCAGGATGAAAGTGGGGGGTGGCCGTGAAGCATGGCAAAACCGAAATAACCGACGATTGGGGAATGGGGATGGACAGGGAAGGTGGCCAAGGGAACATGAACACTCGACTAGCAGAACCTCTAATCGTGGTTCAGGTGAGAGGGACAGAATGAACATTTTTACGTACATATATAGGCCTCGTCACGCCAGGACACAACTACAATCTACAGGTAGGAAGAAAATAGAACGAAATGATTCATGATTCAAGTTTTGTAGGATCAACTACATAACCCAAGTCTAGTTCCGTAATTCCATATTTTGTAATCATGAAAACATCATCACAACATCATCACCCTTCAGAAACCAGCTTATTTCTTACCGGCCTTCTGGGCAGCCTTGGTGACCTTACCGCTGCCACCAGCGGACTTCTCGACGGCCTTGATGACACCGACAGCAACGGTCTGGCGCATGTCACGGACGGCGAAACGACCAAGGGGAGGGTACTCAGTGAAGGACTCAACACACATGGGCTTGGAGGGGATCATCTTGACGATAGCGGCATCACCAGACTTGATGAACTTGGGGTTGGTCTCGATGGCCTTACCAGTACGGCGGTCAATCTTCTCAAGGAGCTCAGCGAACTTGCAAGCAATGTGAGCGGTGTGGCAGTCGAGGACGGGAGCGTAACCAGCGCCGACCTGACCGGGGTGGTTGAGGACGATGACCTGAGCAGTGAAGCTGGCGGCACCCTGAGGGGGGTCGTTCTTGGAGTCACCGGCAACGTTACCACGGCGAACCTCCTTGACGGAAACGTTCTTGACGTTGAAACCAACGTTGTCACCGGGGACACCCTCCTTGAGCTGCTGGTGGTGCATCTCAACGGACTTGACTTCAGTGGTGACGTTGGCGGGAGCGAAGGTCACGACCATACCAGGGGTGATGACACCAGTCTCGACACGACCAACGGGCACAGTTCCAATACCGGAGATCTTGTAGACATCCTGGAGAGGAAGACGGAGGGGCTTGTTGGAGGGACGGACGGGAGGCTCAATGGCGTCGATGGCCTCGAGGAGAGTCTTACCGGTGGACTTGCCAGCCTTGGTCTCCTTCTCCCAACCCTTGTACCAGGGGCAGTTGGAGGAAACCTCGAGCATGTTGTCACCGTTGAAACCGGAGATGGGGACGAAGGGAACGGCCTTGGGGTTGTAGCCGACCTTCTTGATGAAGTTGGAGGTCTCCTTGACGATCTCGTTGTAACGGTCCTCGGACCACTTGCAGGTGTCCATCTTGTTGAGGGCAACAATGAGCTGACGGACACCGAGGGTGAAAGCGAGCAGAGCGTGCTCACGGGTCTGGCCATCCTTGGAGATACCAGCCTCGAATTCACCAGTACCGGAGGCAATGATGAGGATAGCGCAATCGGCCTGGGAGGTACCAGTGATCATGTTCTTGATGAAGTCACGGTGACCGGGGGCATCTATGACGGATGAGTTAGATGATGATTGATAGCATGTAGAGTCATGTGACACAACTTACCAATGACGGTAACCTCATACTTGGCAGTCTGGAACTTCCAGAGAGCGATATCGATGGTGATACCACGCTCACGCTCGGACTTGAGCTTGTCAAGAACCCAAGCGTACTTGAAAGAACCCTTACCGAGCTCAGCGGCTTCCTTCTCGAACTTCTCGATGGTACGCTGGTCGATACCACCGCACTTGTAGATCAAGTGACCGGTAGTGGTGGACTTGCCGGAATCGACGTGGCCGATAACGACAATGTTGATGTGAGAACGCTCGTCCTTACTGTTGATAAGAAATGAGTTAGCTGGATGATTCCTTTCGATGTTGAATCCCAGCCACCAGTGCCCTAGTGGATGGGAAAAACTCTGATCGTTGGATAGACCCGAGTCGACGGACTCAAGACTTACCCCATGGTGACGGTGTTGTGAAGTGAACTTTTGAAAAAGGTTCTAAAAAAATTGCTCAGATACTACGGCCACAAATGCGTAGAGGTGCTGAACAACAAGAGTCAGTAAGAGAGGAATGAAGAAAGGAAGAGGAAGAGGGAAGAGGGAAGCGAGAAGAAGGGGGGGAAGATATACGTACTGAAGCGGACGAGGAGGGAAGGAAGAAAATTCTGTGGGAGGGGGAGGAGGGGAAATCCTTATATGGAGGGGTCAAGCGAGAGGGCGACTAAGCGGGCGGGCTCCAACCCTTGGCGAATAATGAGCGCAATTGGACATGGAGGGGTAACCAGGTTGACCCAGCCCCACTTACTGGTTGGTTCCAAGTGCGGGACCAGCGCAAAAAAATCTTCACCTGCTGGGCGGAGCCTGGATTCAACTGTCCACAGTACGTAGTAGCAGTAGTAGTAGGACCAGCACCAGCACCAGCACCAGCACCAGCACCCAGCACCAGCAACAGCAGAGCCCATGCGATCATTACTTGGTTCTGCTTATCCTGTCTACTCCCTGTGAACCACTCGGAGTCCTTACAACCGTATCCACTATATCGAAGAATTTTTTTTTCTTTACCCTTTCCCTTCTTTCCACCTATCTAGATACAGTTCAACCCCCCTATCCTCTTCCTCGGTACCTCTCTTCAAACTTTGCCTCCAGCTGGCTACGGAGTACATACTCCTAGATCCGTACACTCGAGGTGGGGGGTGTATCAACCATCAACCGGTAGATTGCAGCCTGTAGGTACTGTACATACGTTTCCAGTAAGTACCCCTCGGTTTGGACTGAAATTCTGGGCATCAACGCAGGTAAGTGGATTCGCTGCTGGTCCGGCTTGTTGGCCTTGTTTGCAACAGAACCCCGCGGCAGGTGGCAACGTTGATTTGTCCGTTGGAAGGGCAGCTGTGGCACGGCCGAGTGGCGCCCGCCCCGATCCACTGTGGGCTCGGTGGGATGTGCATTCACATTCGTGAGGTCAACCTCGCCGCCGCCGCCGCCGCCGCCGCAGCAACAATCATAATTTTAACTAACGGGAACGGAAAAAAAGTCTGTGTTGCTATGATACCGACTTTTTGCCTCGCGGTGGTTGGTGTGTTCGATGAACTAGATTTTCTCCATTCGATGGGCCTTGAAGGGAAAAGGGCCAAAAACGCAAAAAGAGAAAAAAATCATCATGTTTGATATTGATAGACAACTGATCGCCTAGACAACTAATGAAAAGATTTTTTTCTCCTTCTGGTTTTTTTTGCCGCCGCCCCTCTCTTGTGTTTCTTTTTTTTGCCATCATGCTGTCTGTGTGTGTGCGTGTGTGTTGAGTGTGCACCGAGTCTGAGCGGCTCTCTGCGCCTACGCCTGCTCGTTCACAACTTCTTTCTCTTCTTGGCCTTTACCTATTCGAGTCCCCGAGGGTGTAGGGGGGCAAAGAAAAAAATGACTCAAGTTTGGTACCGTATGAGAACTGGACTAGATGCCACCAACACAACACATCAACAAAGGAAGCTTACCTTACCTTGAACCAATCCAGATCGGGGGATTATCTGCCTGTTGCCGGTCCAAAGGTAAAATTCTCATCAGCATGGGTTGATTTTTTTTTTTTTTTTTTTGGTTTTGGGTTCGGCGCTTGATCTGGCAGACTAGCCCTTCCTTCTTCTGCCTGAACGACTAGTCAACATATTTAGTGCTGTTTTAACTACATTGGAACATCATGCGGTCAATCATTTATTGAGGGGTATCTGTTTAAGCTAGATAGATGTATACATCATCACACAGGCCATCGTAAGGGCCCAAGTTCGACCTCATGAAGTTTAGACTTCAAGAGTTGACTCCAAAAAAAACAACTAGCAACCGAAACCATTTGTGTCGGAAGACAAACACTGCTTCTTCTATAGTCTAATCCCTAACACAGAAAAAAAAACATGTTCCCAGAAATTATAGGCGTATAGTCCCAACTTGGATCGAGGGGCAAGACACATCAATTTTCTCTCCATCTGGCGCCGCACGTGGTACACTGGAATGTAATATCCGCTATCAGCAAGGCATGTCGGGCAGTATGCATACATCCGCCTGAGAGCCGCGGGGAGGGGTAAAATGAGAAAATAAAAATTTAATAAAACTTGCACCCACCTTCAAGAATGTAGTCATCGGTTCATCTGCACTCCGAATCTGCAGCTGGAAGAAATATGCACGGTCGCCATTACAGTTCTCGGCGGGGCATTGGGCTGAAGGAGGAGGCGCACAACAAGGTCAGCCTCTGCAAGCTTTCTCTCCAAGCTGGCGGTATCGAAACACACAGCCAAGAGGAGCAACATGGTAGGCGAAGCAACTTACTGGCCACGCTATCCGCATTCGCAAATTCTTCCTTGCCACCAAATACATCTTCGACCTCTTTCTGCTTCATCGGAGTCTTCTCGAACCAGCTCTGTTCCAGGACATATTGGTAGGGGCAGGTGCGGCACTCGAAGCGGTTGACGCCCAATGGATGTCTTCCAGTCGGCTCTGCGCGAGAGATGGTGAGCGCATTGCTGCAGTTGGGACAGACTATTGAGTAACCGGGGTCAGAAGAAGTTCGTCGTCCAAAGAAAAAGTGTAGCTATAGATGGGCTGGCGGTACCCCGCGCGAACGAGGCACTCACAGGTCAACGGCATGATGAGGATATTTCCTGGCTAGAAAGTCCGTCAATCAAAGATGTTTAGTGGGTAGCAATGGTGTCACGGTAGCAAGTCTCTTCGCATAATGTGGCCCTGCATAAAGGCGACTACGGGAAGAAATCCAGTGCAGCTGTCACTGTTTCTCGCAGTAGTCAGTCAGGGTCGCATGCGATCTCAGCGATAAAGAACTAGGCTGGGTTGAGGCTCTTATCAGCCGGCGATGCCGCTGGGCGGACGAAGATTGACACCCGCCGATTGGACGCGGGGCAAGACTGGAAACGGGCCGGATTAACTCGGCTGCCGGGAGGCCGCCCGCCGCCGCTTCGAGAGCCGGCGGGGAGCCAACAATAGGGAGGCATCAGGCATAAGGCAATAACACCCTTACAAACACAAGCTTCTACAAACCGACCAGAATTGTGAGTGAGGCTTGCTGCGATCTATTCTTGTCCCTCATGGCTCGGCCTCACTTATGCAAGCCTATATATAGACTTTGCTCCCCACATGCCTCATGCTAATCTTCTATTGATCCTCTAGTTGCTTCCGACACCGCCTCCTGACTACTTCGCGGCTACTCCGGCGGCATTTATACACAACAACTCCTCAGGGCAGCCACTCTCCTGAGTCTTGACGGACTACTAAAACTTGATTGCGCTTTCTCGTCTCATTCCGACTCTCAATACCCAACACACGAAATCATAATGGCTGACGAGGTGAGTGCCATCGTCACCTCCGTTACCCTTCTACATTGCTCATACTATTATATAGGGCGCTTCCCCGCGTGAGCTGGTTGTGGAGGCCTGTCGGCGCGACCAGCCTCACCTGATAGAACAGGTGCTTGAAGACATGACGGACAAGTCGAACGAGGAGGTGGCCGAGTTCTTCAACGGGGTGACGGATTCCATGGGCAACCATGCTCTACACATTTGCGCCTCGTACGGAAGCTGTCAGTGTCCACCGTTCATTCAGCGATGGAGCCCTCAAATTAGCTCTGCGAACTGACCACTTCTCTACATACAGATGACACCATGGACACCCTCTTCGACATTCAGTACTTCGAATGTGACCCCCTGACCCGCCTCGACAAAGATACCCCGCTCCACGTCGCAGTCCGCTATGCCAATGAGAAGGATGCCGAGTTAGGGCTGGAGATGGTCAGGATGATGTGCGATGCCGGGTGCGACCCGCGGGTCCGGAATAAGCACGGTCAGAAGCCTACGGAGCTCGTCTACAACAACCCTGAGATCAAGTCGGTCCTGCAGCAAGCGGAGTATGTGATGGCCGAGGGACTCCGGGAGGACGCGGACAGTGGCTCCGTGCACGACAGTGCCAGCGACAGCGAGTAAATATGTAATAGCGAAACACCCACCCCTGTATAGCGATTTTCTTAATTTCTAGAGATGTATGCAAGCGATGTTCACCTTTCGAGTTTTGGAGTATCTATCTTTCTTCCCCGAATTGCATAAATTGTGTAACTACATGGCTGGATGCAGGGTCGACCCTGTGTGACGTGCAGACGGGGACTACCGCTGCAGTTTCGGGGTCTGCATGGAGTGTATACCTGCAACTAGAACCGCATCTTGCAGCAACTTGATCCCGCCTTTCGAGTGGATTATACGTAGTAATAGCAAGCACTCTTGGAGCTTAAACATATGGCATAAACTAGGGTATCTTTCAGTCGAGCAGGACCAGGATAAAGTGATAACGCATCAGAACAATCCATCAAACATGGCGCATACTAATCGCTCTCTTCGCCCCCAGAGCCAGACTCGGTTCGTCCACGCCGTCGGGGCTGTTGTCTTCTTTGGCCCCGCGGTCCTTGACTCTCATCCTCCTCGTTGGCAGTGGCATTCTCGGTCGGTCTCTCCTGCGCGCGACCCTGAGGCGCCTGGAGCCCGAGGCTCCGCGCCAGACGGATTTCCAACTCCTCGTCGGGCTCATCTGCATCCTGCTGGCCGTAGACCTCGCGAACCAGTCCAGCCACACCCTGCGCTCCCACCTCGACCTTCCCACGCGGACCCAGAATGTACTCGATGACTTCCTCCCCACCATCGACATCGCGGTTCCGCACCAGGTATCCTTCTCTGCAGAGCCGCTGAAGGAACCGGTCCGTGCGATCAACAGGCGTGTAGGTGTTAGTATTCGTCCGCTGCAGATACCTATCCAGCTTCTGCTCTTGAATAGTGCCCCCATTCAGCAGAATCACCGCAATGATGAACGAATACAACCCCGTGTAGGTACTTTCCAACGGAGCCTTGCTAGGGCGCAGGATCGCCGGCCTGCGGTACTCCGGCGGCAGGAGACTGGAGAGTATCCAGTTCTTATTCCCCGAGGACGCCTTTTCGACCTTCTGAGCAGCTACAAGCGCAATCCCCCCCAAACGAGTCAACAAAATCCGGCATCCACATCTGGAATTTGTTTTTTTTTTTGGTTGTGCATGGAAAACTCACCTCGCCGTTGGTGAACGGTCACCTTCTCCCTCACCGGCAACTCAGTCATCTGCATTCCGAACTTCTCGCCCAGCACCCGCTGCGCTTCGTCGAACACGGTCCGGAATTGTCGCGCCCCTTGCTCCCCCAGAACCTTGGCGCTGATATCGGTGCGGCGGAGCGGTTGTCGGGAGTACTCGCTGGCCAGGGCCAGTCGCACTAGCTTTTTGACCATCACGTTGGTGCTCGTCGGGGCCCGGATGTCGGAGCCCTCGTCCGCGTAGCCTTCGGATGAGGACGAGTCGCGTCTCCGGCGGCGGGGCGCATTCTGGGTGGGAGGCGGGCTGCCGTTTGCCTCCTCGCTTGACTCGATTTCTGGGGCCTATTAATCGTTGTTCAATCAGTGTTATGGTTTGTTTGACTTTTTTGAGGGTTTATCGGCAGAAGAGGGTACGGACCGCGCGGCGTTTGCGATTCGGAGGCATTCTGAGTGACGCTGGATCCGGGTACGGCGATGAAGTGGTTTTGTCTTGCAATCGGACGGCTTTATATTGTCTCTTGCTGGCAATGGGTGCGGATGGTGATCTTGCTTCTTTGGGGAGTAGAGGGGTAATTCCTCTGGGCTTGATGTGGTGGTTTCTTTGTCTGATGGCGGACGCGCTCAACGCGCCAAGCCTAGTGTGGAACTCCGACGTGATATTGCCTCTTTGGGAGTGTCACATGGTGATAAGAGCTGGGAGTATGGCGTACTGTACAGTATGATTTCATACCTACATAATTTTTACTATGATGATTGAATTGTTTACTGAATATCATGAGTATGATGAGGGGGTAGAAAAGAAAAGAGGCTAGTCCGCCAGCTATTCGCGGATTGACTGCAATCGAAGACCCCATTCTTAGTCGGTTGGTTTTCTGCCTGGCAGTCCTTTGTTTATGCCCTGTGGGGTACTCGCCAGCCTGCCATGAGCAGCACCGTATCATTGCTTGCGTGCTATTTCACAGCTGCATGACGACCACCACGATGACGAAAAAGAAATCCAGCACGAAAGTCCATCTTCTGATCATAGAGAAGATGAGCAAAAAGGAAATCTCCCCGACTGGGAGTCGAACCCAGGTCTCCCGCGCTTGTTCCCAAATGGGATTGACAAGCGGAAATCATGACCGTTAGACCATCGAGGAATTGTTATATGACGGTTTCAAACTACAGTATATAGTTTTACCACCAGAGTCGCAAATAATGAGTATTGTATTGCAAGGGTGTGCGATTATGCCTTGACTGCGACGACGAAATCCCAACCCCCAAGGTCTTTTGAGATATATTCAGACATTTTCGCCTCTTACACCGCAGAAAACGTTCAGTAGCTGGTAAGATGAGCATGAATGGGATCAGCATCTCGATTACGGCCGAGTAAACAGTGGCAGTGCCAAACTGCGCGCTCCTAGAAGGTACCTAATAAATCCTGCAGCTTCAGCGTCTTGTTCACCAACGAAAAACACTTAGACGGGCAACCAGGAGTGGCTCACTAAAGCAGTCCTCTCATGCGAACATGACCGTCATCTATGCTCATGATTCGCCAGCCTTATGGGCTTCGAGTGAAGTAGCCTCTCTCCGGCTAAGCACCTGTCAGGCAGAGTGCCTACATGACAAGGCTCTCAATCATCTTTCAAGTAGAAAGGGACTTTCTCTTTTCTTGCCCAATTGACTGTCAAGATGCTTCTCGACGCGCACCATCTTGTGTTTCAATTGCCGAGGTCCTATCCACTGCGTGCATGGTTTGATTGCCTCTAGGCGCTCGAGGATCAGCTTAACAACTTTCATTCGATGGCAGCCACGAATACACCATGCCAGAACACAGTAGGGAAGGACTTGCGGCGGATCAATTGATTGACGAGAACGGGATGAAAAATGCTCTCTTACATTATCTTTTGTCGCTTGAAACGGAATTCCGCAGACTTCGGCGTGACATGTGCGTAATGCAGAGCAGGCCAGGGGACCATACCTCATTACTACTCAGTATAAGCGAGTTGATAGACAAGTACTTGCAGGTACAGTTCCATATGGAATCCGTTCTCTCGCGGACCCAAGACAGGCTCGACATGAAGCAAAACAGCACCCTAAACACCTGACCAAAGAGCAGAAAATCCGTCGAGCAAGCCGAAACTGTCAAGCGGTATGCAATGGAATCGCCCTTTCCAAAGACGGATTGAAAGCGATGTGACTGGCAGTTGAGGTCTTAGTCTCATTATATTAGCCTTTATCTTCATTCCTATATCCTGCTTTTGCTCCGCGTTTGGCATGAATCTCAGGGAGATGAACTCGTATCTATCCATTTGGGTCTTTGTAGCCGTGGCTATCGTCGTCACCACGATCACTCTGGCAGCGGCATCATATAATTACACCCTCGGTTTGTTTTACCGAATCTGGCTGCTTCTGGACCTTATACCTTACTATTTCTACTGGTTGGAATTGAGTGCGCAACTGCGTATCCATCGTTTCCGGCGCAGAGTCGATCGAAGGGTCCTGCTAGTCCAGCAGAAGACATGGATAATCTGCTTGAATTGTTGAAGCTGATTGTGAATGTGTGAATGTGTGAATGTGCGGATACGTGCGACCCACTACTGCCCTCGTGAGGACTACAAGTCTTCGTTCATTATAAAATCTGCCACCGGAATCATTTCTTTATATAGTACCGTGGCTCATATTTGGCTTCAGTGGACGCTGGTTCTATCTATATCCAATAAACAAAAGCTGAAAGATGTTGTACTTTGCCGGGGAGTATGCATTGATGCTTTTCAGACCTGTACGCAGGGGAAGAAAGATGCGTAACGATAAAAGACAGTAACGACTGGCCTCGAAGGGTGGACTGTTCCTAGGGCATGGGGACAGGAACAGTAAGCATAACAGGAAAAGTGGAGGTGGAGACTACCTAGTAGTTGTGATGGTTACCTTACCTAGTATTACCTTGAGCCAAGTGCTTACATTGTGGTCCAGCTACTACAACAACATAGTTTAGTAGTCACTGGACCTAGTAGCTTACCTACCGTGATTTGTTACCCCATCCTCTCTCCCCACCACTCTCTTCAGCTATTCCTTCCATGTTCATTAGTACGGAGCATGTCATCCCCGGATCTCGTTTCCGGCAATATCCAGGAAGCACCGTGACCCAGGCGGATGCTTTGCACCTACACGTCAAGCAATATACCCCTAAATAAGATCGAACCGAGCCGGTGCCGATGGATGCTGCCACGATCATTGCTGCTCATGGGAGCCGGGCTACTGAAGGTGCAGCTGTCTGTACACCACTCATGATCCTAGACATATCCACCTCTTATCTGTAAGAACTGTAAGAGCCGCCGTGAGACGAGCTCTCAGAGCAAGCCACCAATTTTCGAATCCGCAGTATCTGGGTGGCGGACTGTGCTAGTGTGAACATGAGTTCGGGGTTCTGAATGAAGACAAGCTCAGTATGGACTGTAAGCCATTGATAGGTCTCCTTTTCTGCTATTGTTTTAGGCCACATGTCAACACTAACAAACGGCTCACAATGTTCTAGGGTTCTAGGCTCTTGGATAGACCATTCTCGGGAACCT
This sequence comes from Aspergillus uvarum CBS 121591, assembly GCF_003184745.1. Taxonomy (NCBI): domain Eukaryota; kingdom Fungi; phylum Ascomycota; class Eurotiomycetes; order Eurotiales; family Aspergillaceae; genus Aspergillus; species Aspergillus uvarum. Next base: position 304,125 of record NW_020291321.1, read on the forward strand.
CTTCCTGACGTCCGGGAGCGGGCGACATTAGCCCTAACGAACCGATAGCCGCTGGAAACGACTTCAGACTATGGTTTTGGTCATGTTATGAAAAGTATGCCTTTTTACATGCAAGATCCTCGATGGTCTAACGGTCATGATTTCCGCTTGTCAATCCCAGTCGGGAACAAGCGCGGGAGACCTGGGTTCGACTCCCAGTCGGGGAGATCTTTCTTTTGTTTTTTTTGGTTGGTCTACTGATGATTGGTGGACTGGTTCTACCTAATTGCCCTTTGCTTGGCTTGGATTGAGGGATAGAGGTTGGTTGTATGGTATGGTAGTGTTGCGAATGGGGCTGGTTGGTGGGCTGGGTTGTATGCAGTGGAAGGAATCAATGTCTGGTCTGGGTGGAAGATTAGGCTCGTTGACTCTGGATGGTGGGCTGACGCTAGTAGTATGTGTGATGTCTGACTTTCGTACCGCAATGTATGTGAATAGATATTGTTTGTGGTTGGCGTACCTACTCCTGAGGACTATGGTGTTTGTCATGGCCTGAATGGCATGTAGGCTGTACATACCTCTGTTGAAATGCCTTATTCAAAGGCCTCAAAAGTCTAAAACGTAACGTACGCGCCAGTGAATACATTTTCCCGGAGTTGCTAAGAGATTTGTCAATCAAGCTGTATGTTCAATCAGGCCACAAAGGTAATGGACGTGGAAAGCTCCCCTGGCATAAAGAAAGAAATCAAATGGAGATTCTTGCCTGCAAGCGGTATCTGATCACTAGACAGGATTGGGACAGGAAAATCCGGTGCTGTTCAATGTCTCCTTCGTCTTCCATATGAGCATGACGTAGCTTGTAGTTTGGCTTCAGTTATCCCGGTGCTCAGTCTTTGATATGCCCGGTGAATACCGGCCAGATAGAAGTGGTCCAGGCGGAGAGTTTCAATTGAGAGCCCATTCAACAGAAACAGCGTTGAAGGAAACCGAATGCCCGTTCTAATATCTGATTATCCAGATCCCCATAACGACGCGGAGCTTATCTTCCAGAAACAGAGACATCACAAACCCAAGCCCTAGATTACTGGCAAAGCTCCATCAGAGCCCGCCCAACGCAGGAACGACAGAAGAATAATGAAAAAAAAAAACCCCCTTCAATCAGAATTAAAATACCATAACAGGACCCATGTCCCCATTAGCTATATAAGAACATCTGAATACCAGAATCTCTGCTCCCCCATCCCCCGACCCCCCCCAGCCATCGTTTCAAAAGCCAACATCATCACCACCCCAAGAACGAATCGTCCTGACCTAAAACTCATACGATGTTCCCGCCCTTCTTCGATTTCACCCGCCTACCCACGGGCCAAGAATCCTGGGCCCTCCACGCCCTCCTCGCCGAGCAGCTCCGCGCGACGCCGGCCCGGGGCGTGCCCCAACCCCCACCCCTGCCCCACGAATTCCAGCACTACGAGAACATTCCCGCCTTCGTGGTCGTGCGCCTCGGCGGCGAGATCTACGACCACTTCTCCCCACTCCCCTGGGAGCAGTGGACGATGAACCTGATCTTCCGGGTGCTGCGCGACCGCGACCGCGCCCCGCGGAGCATGCCCTTTTACGGCGTCGTGCACGCCCACCACTGGGTCCGCTTCTACCGCGAGACGACGACGGCAGGCCGAAACACCACGGCGGCTTCGCACGCGGCTTCGCACACGGTCCACCCTGTGGCTGTCAACCAGGTGTACACGCTACATCGGTATGGGGATGAGCAGCTGATTGCGGAGTTTGTGGATGCGGTGCGCCAACGTCGTCGAGGTCGAGGTCGGGATCGGGGTCGCGGGGCGGTGGTGGTGCGTGCGTTTGATGGGGTTCCGGCTCCCCAGGTCAGGAAGATTCCCTTTCATATGGATCAGGTTGAGTGGGTGACGGGGGAGGGCGATGATGAGGTGGTGGTGGTGCTGAAGGAGGAGGACGCGCAGGGGGAGGAAGATACTGAGTCTGAGTCTGATATTGATGAGGAAAACGTGAGTGAATGGCGTTTGCCTTCGCCCTTGCTTGGGACTGAGGTGGCCATGTCGGAGTCTCTGTCTAGTTCGATTGACGGGGGCTTGTGTACTTCTGCCGAGACCACCCCGTTTAGCGACGACGACGACGACGACGACGACGACGACGATGACGATTCTTCGTGAACCCTGGGGCTTTCTGAGGAGCCGCCGGTCTTCAAGCGAGAATCTCCCTGGTAAGTCGCTTCCCTGCTTTCCTTTCTTTTTGTAGCACTGGAATATGGCGCTGTTGACCAACGCATCGAACAAAAACAAAAACAACTTTAGATTGAATAGGAAGAAAAGCTCTTGTGGAGCTTGAGTTCCGGAAATATCAGGTACACTTTTCTTTTCTTTTCTTTTTTTTTTTTTTTCCCGTATTTGTAGAATGGTTAGGTATGCGCCTGAGTATGTTGGCTAATGCGTCTCTAGAAAACAGCGGCAGTAAAAGCATTTCAAGTGCGAGGAGCAGCTCTGGCGCAGGCAAACATGCCACTATGGCCCGCTACGGGCTGCAAGCAATTGAGTTTCTGCTCTACCATTCCTACGACACCTATGCATAACCTCACTACCCCGAAGTAAGCACAGAAGGATGGACACGCAGCTGACTTTATACTCATATTATCTTTCAGTATCTCAGGCTCAATGGTCTTCAATCAAGCCAAGGCACGACGAAATCTACAAGTAAAGTCATGAGAGCATTTACTCTGGATGGGGGACGATGGAGCATAAGGTAAACTATGCCTAGTAACCCTAGATCTTACGTAGAACTCACCCAACAGCACACAGGCAACCTGATTTCCGCTGTACTACTTCATACTACATAATTAATACATCCCACAGCAAAGGTGCTCTGCATACAGAAGCAATTGGCTTGGCGCTAGGACCATGGAGGAATCCGATGACTCTTGAAGAAGAGAGCTTACACGCTTCATCTTGCCATCTAATCTACTGTACAGTACAGCTATACATGAGGGAAAACTGCTTGTTTCAGAACATAATACACATTTTATAGAATATTTTCAGGAAACATCCTCGATGGTCTAACGGTCATGATTTCCGCTTGTCAATCCCAGTCGGGAACAAGCGCGGGAGACCTGGGTTCGACTCCCAGTCGGGGAGATCTCTTTTTGCTTCTGCCAACGCATCATGGATACACTGCCGAAGTTCCTTGATGTCTTTTTGATCGCCTATCGGGTCGCCCCTCAGTGCATTACACGAGGAAGTAAGCAATTCTGATTCACAAGAGATACACTTATTAAGAGCTGGGACCTATGATAGGTATCCAAAAGCAAGCTATAACTAACACACACGCACATTCCACCAGGGCAGAGAGAGGACAACCACCAATGTTCGTTACAGGAAAAATAGAACTAAACGTGCACCTCGCACCGCTGACCAAGCGAATCAAGCCACAAGAGCGCGAAACTTTCTAAAGGTGGGACAGAAAAGTAGCAAAGCAAAGAGTTGAAGACATTGGGAAAGTTCGAGGGGCGAGACGGAAGATCGTTCGAGGTATCAACAAAGACGGATTTGGGACTATTTGTCGGTCTTTTCGTTCACGGCTTCCTTTACCTGGGTTTTCTTCGCCTGTAGCAGGGAGCTGAGGTAGGCCAATGACTCTTGCGACAGCACAAGGGTGGTGCTGATGATGGCCTTGCTTCCAGCGACAACACCATCGCCTCCGCATTTCTTGTACTCCGAGTTCAGCGTGTCAACCACGTGGGCCTTCATGTCCCCGGCGAAGCGCAAGGGGAAGGTAGCTCCGTCTCGGAGGGATTCCTTCAGCTTGTCGGTGTCCTCCCGAACAATGGGGAAGGTTTCGTCGACTTTGGTCAAGCCTTGGTCGCCGAGCGAGTCCACGCGAGCAACGTACGGGGAAATATAGACGTAGGGCTTGGAGAAGTAAGGAAGAAGTGGCTTGGCCAGGCGGTTGTACCCTTGATCGGCAAACTCCAGGGTCTTTGCGCCATACTTGTTTGTTCTAAAGACGGTGATTGAATCTGCAACCACCGGATACGATGCCAAGTGCTAATTGGATTGCGTGATCAGTTTAGGCATGCCGAGAGGGAGGGACGGATGTAGATAGATATGCTTGGAGGTCAAAACTTACATCGATGAAGTGGGAATGAACTTTCTCTCCATTAACCGAGTTCTCACCCATTGTTCCGTTTTCCGCGTGAGGCATGGAGGTCTACGCTCGAGACGGGGGAACATTAGTACCGTATAGTATATGGGGTAATGGTGTATGTGTAGGTATGACAACTTGGTATAGCATAACATACCTGGTGATGGGGTGTGTAAGTAATCAAGGCGATTACTACACAATGTTAAAAATGATGTGGAAGTGGGAATACAGTTAAACTCCGGAAGAGGAATTCGAGCGCAGGGGGAATAAAAGGAAAGGTTCTGGAGGGGAGGGGAGGGAAAGGAAGGAGGGGGAGATTTAGGAATTTGGAAGGAGGGAGGGAGGAGGTGAATTTCCGAGGGAGGGTACTACCTTAAAGTAAATCAGAAGGAGAAGAAGAAGCAGAAGTAGTAGTAGTATCAAAGACAGCAATCAACCTGCCCTGCTAAGGAAGATGCAGTCGGATTGATCCTTCAAGACAAGATGAACCGCAGGGAACTTAATTGTTAAAAGGTAACTCAGACAGACATCTCGGCTTGATCAAAGGTACCACATGCTATCAAGAATAGTTAGAATTTAGTGTAATTTGACCTAATTCCCTAATTCCTCAATTCCCTACAGAGATTACGCAGTACAGCAATAATAAATCGAGGGTTATTATTATTGTTGTAATTATCATTTTATTTTCTTTTTTCCCTCCTACTCGAGTACAGTACATCGGAGCAGTTAACAGCATGTGATAGCGGAGCCGGATTAAGTAAACGACCAACTGGTTTTAATCGTTCATGGAGGGGCATCCAGTGACTGGCTAACTGAAAATTGTCCACTTAGTCAAGTAGTACGGAAGGGGTGGTGCTCGTGCTAGCAAAATTTTTCGTCATAGGTTACCTTTCCACCATCAATCAATCACTCCTTCCAAGGTCTGGAACCCGGAACGATGCTTGATGGCAAAGGAAGTTTCGACCAAGGTTTAACCCCTCTTTTTGCTTTCATGTCTACTCCGGACAGGAAAGGCAAACCGTAATGCAGGTGAAGTCTCAGCACAGAAAACAAAAAGTAAAAAAGGGAGAAAGAGAGAGAGAGAAAAGAGCAAAGAGGGGAAAAAAAAAGAGAGGACGACGAGGTGGAGTCGACGCCATACCCAGCCCTCATGAAAGCCACCCGCATTTCTACTTGGAACTCGCAATGGGAGCCGCCGCCCTGATAAGAACTGTTACAGTTGCGTTGTCAATGTGGCAACCTTGTGGTTTCAGCAGGCTACTTCGATGAAGCACTTAGAGATCCATTGGGTGGTCTGCACAGTAAGATAACGTTGGCAACCGAAAGTCTCGCGTTCTCGACGGTGGTCGTGATGGAATTCATCGATGGGGTGATGATTTGATAGCATGTGATTGTGGGTCTTCCCATCTCGCGGCTTTTCTTGCCAACCACAGACTTACTTTCATCACCCCCATCCATCCATCTTCCCACAGTAGTACATCCTACACACCATGTTTCCCGGATTATGCTAAGCACCTCAATCTCATCTGCCTCATGAGATTTGAACCAGGACATCTGCACTTTTGTTCCCCATGTCTCTTGCATGTGCAGTCGACACCAGAACTTTCTTCCTAGGCAAACTGCCTGGATCCGGCCCCTCTTTAGCGCCTTTCCTTATCAGAAGAGGGCGGCTACTGTCACAAGCAGGGAAACCGACCGCCAACTGGATACATATCAAACCACATAGACACGATCCGCTAATGGTGGTGTATGGAGCACTTGACTTACTTGCCGACCGATATTGATCCATAATCTCTCCAATTTGCGGACAACCTTCTCCGCTGAATTACCCACATTGAGTTAAGTCACGTCAGTCAGTACAGTATTTCTCGCTGCGCCTGGACCCGAGGCTTGGATGGCGTTACCCAAGATTCCATCCGACTCCCTGCATGGTTGAGTGAAGGTCCTGCCCTTAGGACTGCACTCTCCTACAGTAGTTAGGTGCGCTTGGTGGTCTAGGCGTTATGGCGCCGAGCGTACTGGACTCCATGCCATGCATTAGATTCTCACCCGTCTCGAAAACGTCCAATTTAGTGCTTATTGGAGCTATGTCCCTCACTCCATCTCTCTTGTGTTGTCTTCGCGCCGCCTACCCGACGTTCTGGGCTACGATGGCGAAACTGTAGAGTTTGACCATCTCATCACTGACTTGCTGATAGGTCTAACCCGTCCAACCACCCAGTCTGGTTTGACATGTTCGCTCCGTGCTATTTTGGGCGTCAGAAAATACCCATTCTGCACCCCTCTATGCAGCTTTCACGGAACGCTCACGCTTTTCCCGCAAGCCCGGGAGGCGGATGTTGTAAGATCCTGCATCTTCTGGATTTACAAATACCGCAGGTAGTCCGCAGAAGTTCAGGTCCCGCCTATCCGAATTTGAGCATTGAGTTCGTGGGGGCACAGCGGGGAACAACCGACAACTCCAAATCCGCGATTCAATCTTTACAGGAATCTGTCACTGACCCTCGTACTTTCGTAAGGATCTAGACAAGAGATCCGAGAAAGCGGTAGCGATTGTACCTTAACATGGTTTCAAAGTCCACCCCAAAGCATCGCGTAGAGGGGGTGAGTATTACGTCTTTCTACTATTTCCAAGGCCATACCTACCCCCTTATGCGCAAAATCAACATTGATTGCCGGCTGTACATCTACTGCGCAGGCCGCATGTAAGACGAGCTAGACGCCCATTAAAATCGCCGATGGCCAACGGTAATGGCCTTTGGTCTCGGAAGAGCGTCATGGTCTGGGATTGGGGAGGGACGGGGTTTACACAAACAGTTACTGTGGTCGATCGTGGGGGTGAATCCGTGTTAGCAGCTCCGCTTTTACCCCAACATTGATCTCTACGAACTGGGATTGGATTCAGCCTGGAGATTGTCGATTGCCTGGACTCTCGAGGTGAGGGCGGGGCACGGGACGGCAAAGGGAAAAGCCGAGTACAGTCTAGGCCCGACGAGTCCCAAGCAACCTCAATCCGATTGAATTATTCGTGGCTGTACGGTGAAAACTTGTAATGCTGTCATGAGCAAGAAGCAGAAGGCAAGGATCGATTGGCATCAGAAAGGAACGGTAGAATCGAGTTAAGAGTCGGCACAAATCTGGTGACTTCGGGTCAATGTCGTCCGACGCGGTGTAATTGGGGGAGTTCTGTGATGGCAGCTGGATCGGGTCAATGGCCAAGGAACCAAAGGCGATACCATAGGCTGGAGAACAACTCGTAACAAAAAAAAAGAAATTGAATTTGTTCATATTTTCCATTTCATTTCGAGACGGACGCCAGATCTGAGTGGCTTCCCTCATGTAAATAAGAAAATGGGCCAAGTCCTGGACCTGTACATCGACGCGTTCCCATTCTTCCTCCAGCTATGGTATATTGCACGTTATCCCTAGCTCATGAACTGGACGTCTTCGATGCTTTTCTTTTTCCCTTTGCCTCATCTAAGACCTTGCGCGCTCAAACGACAAAACGCCCCAATTATCCCGTTTAGAAACCTGTAGAACCGTCAGCGATGCCACCACAAACAGCCACGAGCGTTGGTAGACAGGGCGTGCAACGTACGCAGAGGAGTGAAGAACCAACGGTTCTTGCCGCTGGTGTAGCGGTCCTCGAGGGCCTTCTTGACGTTCTTCTTGGCGTCCTCACGCTGGGAGACCTCCTTGAAGGTGTCGTTGGAGACGGCACCCTTGAGACCCTCGAGCTCGAGAGTGTAACGGGTGGGCATCAAGTGGTTGTAGTTGACGACCTTGATGAAGGGCTTGATGCGGCTGCGCTTCTCGACGGTCTTCTTACCCATGCGGCGGGTGACCTTGAGGGGGTAGCGCTCGATACCGGCGACGATGGCGTAAGGGAAGGGGTGCGCCTTGGAGCCAGTGTCGTTAGGCTGGACAATGACGACCTGTCAAATCGCAAAAAGAGACCCTCGTCAGCATATATCCAGTGACTCCCAGCCGACCAAATATTCCTCGTTCTCGATGTCGCAGTTGTCGCCCTCGTCCGATCGTTCGACCCTTTGCATCCATGCAGTCTTCCCACTGAATTCCCATCTCTTTCAATTCTCCGTTGTCGCAGACGAGAAATTTTCCACACCGGTTCCGTTGTCCTCCGTATATATGGGTATTCCAGCGCCAGAAAATCAAGTAGATTGTTGTCGTACCTTCTTACCGGCGTAACGGCCACGGGTGATGATGGCCACACGGCCCACTTTCATGACTATCGTAACATTCTGTCAGTTTTTCGATCGAAGACGCGATAACAAAATCGAGATGATGCGGCGATTCACTAACACTTCATTGTGAAGGTCCCGGTGAGCGGCAGGTCGATGGGGTGGTTGTCGAGATGCTTCGGTCGAGTGAGTGAGGTTCTCCGCGTTCGACGGTCTATTTTTTTTGAGTGAAGAGGGCTCAGGGCTTTGTGTGCCCGCACTCCATTGGCCACCTTACCGACTGATGGCTACTAGGCTGTTCTGGGTAAGCGCTCCCAGAGTAGCTTAGCGTCCGAGACAGTTGGTTGCCGGAGCCGGCCTCAGGCGGCAACTTTCGATCCTTCAATGCGATTGCGTCAGGCTGTCAGGCCGTCAGAGCAAACACAACAAACGTCACTCACCGCCTCCATTCTCGAATCCCCAGCCACCGCCAAAAGGCTTGGCCCATTGTTTACGGGACAACCAGCCAGGGCATCGGTTGCTATGAGGCTGTTCTTGATGTGTACGCCGCACATTGGACCGAACGGCGGTTGATGCCCCATGAGCTACCAACTACTCCCAGCCTTCAACTCCACTTCCATGGTCCAACTGCCCGCTATATTAACTGATCACCTCGGGAGTTTTATCCTTCCCCCCCCCCCAGTTTTGCCAATTTGGCTAGTTTTGCCAGTTTCGCCAGTTTCGCCAGTTTCGCATCGTGTCCGCGTTCGTCGCATTGCAGTTGTTGACGTTGTTGCTGTTGTTCCTTGCCGCCGTTGTTTCCCCAGTCCTCCCCGCCCTCGTGCCCTTTCATTGTAGCAAGCGCATTTGTCTTCAGTCCCCATTTTCCTATTTTCCTGTCGTTCCTGCTTTCGTGATACCTGCTTTTTTGTGCGCTTCCTATCCAGACACAATTGCCCATTTGCTCTTTCTTGCGCGATTTGACGACCTGCTATGCCTTCACGACCTTGACTTGCGGCGCATTTTTCATGATCATAGCCCCTTCTCGCACATTGCGGATATCCATCCATCGATCCACTTTCCGCTCAGACATCGACAGACACACACGCCACCTGCTCCACCCCTCTCAGGAACAAGTGAAATTGAAAGCTCATCATGCCCTCACACAGTCGTGAGAATTCTCATGACCGAGAACTGGTGCTGAGACATCAGTCCGTACCCATGTACGTGCCAACCCAGTGCCCTGAAGTGGGGGTCCCTGAAGATCCTCAAGTTTCATCTCATAAAGCGATGGATGACTGACCTTGGATTCGTGGAAACGAAGGTGGGACAGTTCGGATCCCGAACGGGCACCCCCTCCGCTACCCATGAACCCCAGTTCTACCAGCCCTGTGACCAGATCGAATGTCTCCCCAGGCATTCAAGCCGCAGCGGCCAACTTCGCAGAAAAGATCCGCGAAAATGCTCCTAGTCCATACACGACGAATCCCATGCCACCTAAATCACCAGAGAAGTCCCTCATCAAAGGCCAATTTCATAAGCGTATGCGATCATTTCAAAATAACACAGATGCTCGGTCCGAGTTCCTCAATTACCTGGAGAACAGGTCGCCAGAGCGGCCCCAACGGGCGTCAACCTTCGAGCCAGGATCCAAGTCACTGGAGAAGTCGGCTTTGAATAAGACTCCCAGCTCGCCCGATTCCAGAGAACCTGACCGAGACATGCCTAACCTTCTCATTTCCAACCGGTATCTCTCCAGACCGATCCTTGGAGAGAGTACTCCACCGTCAGCAACCATGCTAGCACTGCAGAACATGCAATTACCTCTGGAGAGTGATCCACCACAGAGGCTCATCGAGTCGGACCCATTTGTGGGGCCCAAGCGCCCTGATCCCTATTCCTTCGAGTCCTTGTCCACTCAGATTCACAGTCTCACGGATATCGCCAGCAATCTTCAGCGCGAGATGGCTCAGTTGAGCCGACGCAGTAAAGACAATGCCACCGATCTAGTGAGTCTCAAGGCCGCGACCAACGCCCGAGATGAAGACATACGAAAAAGCCTCCGTGATCTGTCATCTAGCTTGGCTTCGAAGTTCCTTGATTCTGAGGCTGCCACAAGGTGGGATTTCAGTTCTCTACTGGGTTCTGAGAATGGTATTAACAACAGGGAACCGGATAGTTCTCCAAACTCGAAAAAGAGCTACGCGGGACCGCGAATGTCTAGTCCTAATCCTTTCGCCGCAGCGATGGAACGCGAATTGTGCGGATCACCTACACCAATATCCGATGGGTCTGCAAGCATCGCATTGCTGGAGAAAGTCCTGCGAGAAATGGCAACGAAAGAGAACCAGGACAAACTTTTGGAAGTCGCAGAAGAGATCAAAGCTAGGCCCATACCGGAGGCATCCGGTAACCCGACGGATGGCGCTGTAACGACTATGCTGGAGGAGATTCTGAATCTCGTCAAGGACGATGCCCAAAGCAAGGCTTTGGTTCGCTCTCACGCCCGCGAGCTCGACGATGACGACCAGGCAAACATCCAAAACAGCCTGGCCCGTTCAAAATCCATGGGCGCAGAAGACATGAATGCCAATCCAGAGCGCGCTCTTGTTCCCGTGGAAGACCACCGCACGGAGGAGATGCTTGCTTTAATGAAGATCGTAAAGAACAGTGTCATTGAAGGGGGTGGCATGACAAACCAAGTGAAAGCCCTAGTACGAGAATTGCGTGGAGAGGTTCTAGGAATGGGTAGAAACTTAGCCCGCCAGATTGAAGAAGCCGAATCCTCTCGAGCTATTGAAGACAAACCTAGCGGCCTTCAGAAGGAGGAGGTTGCTGCGATCATTGAAGATGGCCTGCACGACCTCAGAGGACAGCTAGCATCGATCATCGAAGACAACAAGCTCCACGCCTCATCGCTCTCTGACTTCCGAGCTAACGTGAACGATGAACAAATCTACTCCATCGTCAAGCAAGCTCTGGACGAGCTAGACTTCTCGCAACTACGGCCCGAGCCTCAAGGGCCCGTATTGGAACGGGACGATATCCTCGAGACAGTGAGAGAAGCATGGGAATCGTACAAGCCCGAAATCGAACTGCAAAACTTTGGCTTGGAGCGAGACGAAATCCTTGAGTGCCTCTCAGAGGGCCTGAAGGATTACAAGCCGCAGCACGAAGAGGCCGTTACCTACGACCAGGTGCTCACAGCTGTTCAAGCTGGTATGCAGAGCTTCGAGCAACCGCCAAGCATCACGAAAGAGGAGATCGTACAAACGATTCATGATTGCCTTGCAAACTTTGAGCTTCCGGCTCCTCCAGCCCTCGGACCTGAGCACCTTGATGGGATTCGCGAAGAGATACTGCAGGCAGTTACCGAATCTGTTACGTCTCAGAGTGCCTTGACTAGAGAGTCTCTTGACTCAGGGCTCGGCCGCGATGAAATCTTAAGTGCCTTGTCAGAGGCCCTAGAGGCGCACTTCGCTTCAATCAAGGCTACAGAGCACCTCCAAATTACCAAAGAAGATGTGGCTGAGGTGTTTAATGAAGCATTTGCTGCCCAACAATCTGCCCTCAGCACTAGCGTTCAGCCGAGTATCTCACGCGACGAGATTCTCAGTGCCATTGCAGAAGGGATGGAAAGCCAGAATGCCGTCACTCGTGAAATAGAACTCAATCGAGACGACCTAATGGATGCTATCTCCGCTGGCTTACAAGAAGCGAACGCTGCAAACCAGAATTCTGGCGATCAGATGCTCGAACAACTTCAAGAGCACCTCGATGGCATGAAAGAGGAACTAAGCCACCACCTTTCAACGAACGAGAAAGACAGCGAGCAACTGCTAAATGCCATCAAAGATGGTATTGCTGTTGTGCGACAGGAGGTGGAAGGATACGCTGCAACTGCAGCGGAGTCGTCTGCGAAGCACGAGATCATGGACACAGTCAAAGAAGGCTTCCGACTGTTGCAGGCTGACATGGAGAAGACCATAACAGAAACTGCTCTGTCAAACAGTTCTCGCGGCAATCCCGATACTCCCGAGCTTCTTGATGCCATGGAGAAGGAGTTTGAACACCTCCGACAGACCATAAGCAATCTTCTTATTCGTAGCAACGTGTCCACCGAGAAGGATGAGATCCTAGATGCCATTCGTGACATTTCTGACCAGCAGAAGTCGTCGAGCAATGATGAAATCACCAAAATAATCAAGGAGCAGATTGAAGAGCTTCGTGACACCATGAATATGAGCCTTGTTCGCGCCGAACCGATCGAGACAGCAGAGCCCACCGAAAAGTATAGCGACAAAGAGGATATTATTGCTGCGCTGCGTGAGTGTCTCGACACTTTCCGCGAGGAGAATAATCAGCCCAAGGATGCGGGTGAAAATCTGCTTGCGGCCACTAGCGAAATTATTGATACAGTCAACAACGGTTTTGGTACAATCAAAGAAGATCTCGCAAAACTCTTGGAGAAGCCGGTGGAGTTTGATCATTCCGAGCTTCTAGACACTCTGAAGGAGGGCCTCAGCAGCCTCAAAGCGGACGTTGAGATGCTGCGCCAGTCTCATACGGAGAGTCATGTAGAGAATGACGAGCCAGAAACAACTCGCGGCGGGGAATTGATGCTAGCAAACGCCCCAAGCGAGCCCGCCAATCCCGCTATGAATAACGACTTTGAGGCATTGAAAACCTTGATTTCACAACTTCAGACTAAGGTTGAGGCTATTGAAGGTGCCCCTAGAAGCAGCGAGCTTCCTGAAGACATTGTCAAGAAGGAGCATCTGGATGAAGTCCTTCTTGGTCTGCACGAGCTTCAGAGCGCTGTAACAGGAATCGTTGCTCGTGACCAACCTGCGGACGAGATGACGGCCAAGAAGGAAGACACGGACGCTATAGAGACATTGCTCCGCAACACCAAGTCTCAGCTAGATGAGATGAAGTTTCCGGCCGCAGATGAGATTGCCAAGGCAGAGCAACTGCAAAGCTTGGAAGCGATCGTCGCAGAGACGAAAGAAGCCATTTCCGAGCTTTCCACGCGCATTGAATCAGAAGGCCCGACAAAAGCCGAGATTGGGACGCTTGAAACGCTCATGAAGGACATGTGGATTGCCCTTGATGAGCTGAAGGGCAAAGCAGAGCCCGAAGATGATAACGCCGAGAAATTGGTCAAGGCAGACTTGCAGACTGTTGAGGCCATGATCTTCGAGGTCAAGACCCAGGTGGAGGAACTCAAGCTGCCAGACGTCGAGACATTGCCGACCAAGACGGAAATCCAAGATCTAACCGCACTGGTCACAGAATTCCGCGAAAAGGTCGATGCCGATAATGAGATGACTGGGCAGGCTTTTGACGCACGGAAAGTGGAACATGCAGGTCTCGCAGAGAAGATTGAAGAGGCCAGGGCCGTCGTCGAGGGCCTCGGTGACGAGCTCAAGAGCAAGTTGGATGGCAGTGACCAAGGGCTTGCTGAGCTCAGGCAATTACTCGAAGGTCTTGCAGTGTCCGCAGAAAGCTTCACCACCGTTGAGAATGTGAACGAACTCACCGAGCTCATCAACCGGGAGTTTGAGCGCGCGCGGGGTGAGCAGGACGCAACCAAGCTGGAGAAAGAAGAGCGAGACGCTGCTGCCATGGTCAAGCAGGACGAGACTCGAGCAGCCATCATTGTCGAGCTGGGCTCGAAAATCGACGAGAAGCTCGGGGAGGTCATGGCGAAGTACGACGAGGTCCATGCCGCCATGGACACTGCTCTGGATTCTAAGTTCTCTGAGGCCGCAGATCGTGACAATGCACATCTTGAGGCAGTCACGAGCACAAAGGCTCTGGCAGAAGATATCAAGCTCGTGATCGGGTCCATGGGCAACAGCGTCACTGAAGCTTGCGAGCGCATGACTGTCGACGCCCAAACGTTCTTCGAGAAGGTCGACGAGTCTTACAACAAGATGGAGGAGATGCACAATCAAGTGAAGACGCAGCAGGAGCAAGCTCGATCAGACCTCGAGAAAGCTGCTGCTGCCACTGATCGCGTGGAAAGCCAACTGCATGAATTCCACCCACAAGTGCTTGAATCCATTCAGCAAATCCTCGCGATCGTCGGGCAGCACTACGACCATTCGCAAAAATCTGCGCAAGAGATCCGAATGGACCTTTCTACGATCCCTTCCACCATCACCCCGCTGCTCCCAGCCCTACCGCCGCCGGAGCCTGAGAAATACGACGACACTCCTGTCCAAGAGAAGCTCAACAATCTCCTTGAACACGCCAAGAATAATCAGGTTCAAGAAACACTGGGCACCTTGATGGAACGGGTTACCAATGACCAAGTCCATGAGAAGCTGGATCAGCTTCTGAGTCAAACTACAGATACCAATGGTCAGGTCTACGAAAAGCTAGAAGAGCTTCTAGATCATGCTACCAACGCCAATGCGCCGGTCCATGATAAGTTGGACACTCTGATCGACCATGCCAACAACACCGACCAATCCGTGAATCAGATGATGAAGCTTGACGAGATGCACAAGGATATCATGGAGACCTCTCAAAGAATGAACGAGATGTTCGCAGCCCAATCCGCCATGATCGCGGAGGACAATGAGCGACGGCGAAAGGAGGCTGAAGAGGCAGCGATCGCTCTTGAAAGACGGAATGCACAGCGGGAGCAAGTGGAAGCCGAGATTGAAACGCTCCGTGAGGAGAAGGACTCTCTCCTAAACATCATCCACAGCCTCAAGTCCGAGAAGGATAACCTTCTCAAACAGACCACGAAACTGAACAAGGAAGTCGCTGGTTTGGAGATGGCTCTCGAGCTTCGTCATGAGGAGATGCAGCTCATGGAGGACCGCGCGGACAGCCTGGAGAAGCGGATCTTGGAAGGTGTTCTGGACCATGCTCGCAGCGTCCTTCTCAGTCGGCCCAACAGTCTGAACATGAAAAAGGCGCGTGGATCACGAGCCCGAGGCCCCAATGTGGCAAGTACCGCCAGTACTGCTAAAGATGTCCGCAGCTTTCTCGGCAGCAGCGTTGGAATGGCGTTGAAGAAGCGCGGCCCGGCTGGATCGCGGGCCGGATCCGGGGCGCCTCCCACCAACAGCAAGGAAAGACGCATTCTCAGTCTCAGCAACGTGACTGGGAATCGAGGCGCTGGGGATCGACATGTCAGCGCGAGCAGTGGGTTAACGGGCCTCAAACGTAGCCATTCGGTCAAATCCAATTTCTCCCAACGAAAAGCCTCTTGGGGCGGCAAGAGCTCCGTCGCTAACAAGGAGAATGAAGTATTCCCAGAAGAGGATGAGAACCAGAGCGAGGACGAGAGCGATGCAGGGACCGAGCGAAGAACCAGCTACACAGGGACCTATGCGGACAGCATGGTATATGGACCCGGCAGCGTGGTCTCCGGCGCCGATCGACGGATAAGCGCCACTAGCTCAGTCGGCCCACGGTCCGTAGCGGACGATCACGATGAGGGGGAGAGTGAGGCATCGGGAGTTGAAGATGATGCTCAAACGACGAGGGCAGATGACCCCGAGGAGTCTGAGGTGGGAGAAGAGGAATTTGAGGATGAGGATGAGGAGTACGATCACCCGCTCAAGTTGGACGAGCAATCTTCGAAGTTGGTGGTTTATGGGCAGCACAGTGACAGCGGTATTGGACCCGAGGTCACAAGTGTTGCGGCATGAAGTCCCGTGGAATGACCTTTGTCTTTTCATTTTCTTTTGTACCCTGTTTGACCCCGAGGATTCACGTCGCGTGATGTTGATTCTTCATGAGCATATACTACCGCCACTATTACTCATTTACCCCCATTCCAGCGTTTGGTTGAGCTGCATGCTTTTGTTTGAAGAGACCCGAGCTTTTTTAGAGGAGATTGAAGGATGAGATGATGGTGATGATGCTGGAACGGTTTCCTTTGTACTCTGTACTTTGTACTTTGCTTTCTTTTGTGATGAAGTATGATACGTGATAGTCCCTCAGTTGATCCTGCTTTGAAGCACATTCAGTAAACAAATGGGTGAAAGAAAGGCATGAATCGCAGATCACATGCTTACTGTGTATGCGATCTGACTGCTGAGTCAGCCCCTCCTTCCCCCAACAGAACCAGAATCGGGCCCAAAACAACAGTATTTCATCTTGCATGCATTGACCGGAATTTGCTGCAATAACCATGTACGGTCCAGTCCAGTCCTGAGCATGACCCCTGATGCGAAAACTCTCCCGTGTCCACCACCACCATCCATCCTTTGGAGACTTAAATATGGCTCAAGCCTTCTTCCTTGCTTCTAGTTGAAGTCTAGTCTAGACCGACTAGTCCATTAACTGCTACTAATTTAGTCTCCGTCTCCACCTCCGTCTTCCTGCCTTCTTCCCCTCTCCATCTCTTGTCTTGACTCTCTCGGTCTCCTCTTCCTGTTCTTCTCTTTCACACTACTACACTACTACACTATTGACATAGCCCCTCCCTTGTCAAGCCCGGGGAGTGGTCAACAGCCGGAATGTTGGACCCATTTCCCCCGCCGCCAGAATGGCTGCGTGAAGCTGTTGGGCCCTGGGCTCTCTACCTGAACGTGCCCGCTGTGACCGAACATGCCCACGAGATCATCTTGTCCTTCACCGGCTACCTCTTCATTCACTACATCCTCTCCCCCTGTCTCTCTCCGTTGCTTTTCCCCCGCCATTACCCCAACCTGAGCCCGCGGACCAAGCTCAACTGGGATGTCCATGTCGTGTCTCTGGTGCAGAGCACCTTCATCAACGCCATGGCCCTATGGGCTATGTGGGTGGACGAAGAGCGATCCTCCATGAACGCCGCCGAGCGGGTCTACGGCTACACAGGAGTCTGTGGATTGGTCTCCGCCTGCGCTGCTGGGTACTTTGTCTATGATTTGATCGTCAGTGCCGTCTACATCAAGATGTTTGGTATCGGCATGCTGTTTCACGCCATTAGTGCCCTGTGGGTGTTCAGCTTCGGATTCGTACGTGCATTTTCTTTGTCCTCCTGAAAGCTTTGAACCTCTCCAGACTAATCGTTCACTTTCTGGCTGCAGAGACCCTTCGTAAACTACTACTCTTCGGTCTTCATCCTCTACGAACTCTCCAGCCCTTTCCTCAACATCCACTGGTTCCTGGACAAGGTCAACATGACCGGTAGCAAGCTCCAGTGGTACAACGGCATGCTGCTCCTCTTCACCTTCTTCAGCTGTCGCCTTGTCTGGGGTACCTGGCGATCCGTGGACGTCTACAAGGACATGTGGTACGCCCTGAAACAAACCTGGGATGCTACCGACGTGGCCACCGCGCTCAACCAGTCCGTCGATATCACGGCCCAGGTGTTCCGAACCCACGACGGCTCTCTCAGCGCTGGTCTGGATGGAGCCCGTGCTCAAGCCCAGCTTGAGCTCTCCAAGTATGCCAGATACACCGCCACCGGTACCCCAACCTGGTTGGTTGTGACCTACGTGATCTCGAACGTGGTCCTCAACTCTCTCAACTACTTCTGGTTCTCCAAGATGGTCGAGACCGTCCTCAAGCGATTCCGCGGACCCGCCGCTGGCGAGAAGGAGAAGGGTTCCAAGGGAGCAGTGACGGACTCCACCAAGGCCGAGAAGCTCAAGCACCTGAAGGAGGACATTGCTCAGAAGGTTGTCTTGGAAGCTGCTTCGAAGCTGGAGCAGGAGGAAGGCAGCCCTTTCTTGGAGGATGTGTCCGAGGAGAAGCTTGCTTCCGCCGTGGATATGGGTCTCGCAGAGGAATTGAGAAAGAGGAAGGCTCATGTGGCCGCCGCATAGAGTATTTCCCGCTCCGTCCTCCCCATTAGGGGCTTATATCACGTCCCATTTTCGACCTTAGGTGTGAGATCTCCAACTTGCCCTTATTCTACAACAAACGAGACGATACGAAGAGAACCCCTTGCCCCCCCCCCAAAATTAAACCCACTCTTAGAAAGGGAATCATTTACATTTTTAGTTTCATTCTCCCCCGGGCTCTTACAGTTCCAAATCATCGCGTTTTTGACTCTGTTCGCGGTCGCATTGCTTGCTTATTAATCCCATGCTCTTGATGTCTTTCCCACTCGAATGATTGAGCGAAGTGTCCTGTTCCCTGTATTAGATTTCTTTGTCCCATGCTGTGATCCGAGTTCATGCAGAACGGGATGGTACGGTGTTATGAGGTCTGTCTTTCCGATTGCTTTTTTACCCCACGGGCTTAGAAGATTCATGCCGTATTACGTGACTCAAACGCAGAGGTTATATCTTCATCATTGTCTTCGCATCCCAATTGGTGCAAGTCTTTACATCCCTAAGATAAAGCACTAGAGCACCGTATCCACGTGTTACCGCACACTTTATTCAGAGGTTCCTCTACGGACTGTGAACGGTTGCTTGAAGTAGGTGTTACACATAGCGAAAAAAACAACCCGGGAGAAACAAAACATGGAAGACGTGTTTTCCGTTGACATTAGATAAACGGCCAAAGGAAAAGTAATAGAAAAAAAGTAACCGACTTTAAAGCATCCCAGATGAGAAAAGTCCAAACACCACGTAAGCGCCACTCCTCCGCTCCCTTCCCCTTTAAATCAGACAGTTAGATAAGATCAGAGAAGCTTTGATTCTTGGCCGGATGTGGGTCCGCAAGTAGAGATGGGAAAGATGGACGATGTCATAGACAGGAACCCTATTCGATAGATGGGTTGGGTGGTTAGCTGATCGTGTAAGAAGACACAAGATCGTCTGAGGGAAAGGCAAAAGAGACCAATTCAAGAAATCAGGAATGTACGTGAGTAAAGAATCGTGTTTTGACAGCATGCACAACTTTTTTGTGTGTCTGAGTGAGCTGGGTAAACGAGGTATTCATCATAGAAAAGGTGGGTGTGGCCTTGGGAAGCAAAAAGAGGATGAGTAAATCATACATACCAATCTTTCTCCATTTGAAAAGGAAATTTACACAAATCCCCATAGAGGGTAGGAATAAAAGGGCGTTTAGAGAGCCCTCCCCATGGCCGCCTCGGGTCTGGCAAGCATGTAGCGCACCGCTTCCCTCGCGACCGGGGTGTCCCACGCCCCATCGGTGCCGCCTCGCCGGAACTCCGGCCCGCTGGCGTCCTCGCCGCCGCCTCTCGTGGCCTCGCCGAGGATGGTCTCGAGGTCCCTCCGCTGGCTGTTAACCCAGCGGCGGAGGAAGGTGGCAGGGTCTTTGCTCAGGGCCGTGAAGAAGGAGTGGCGGGCGCGCGAGTGCGTCAAGGCCTGCACGATGAGCGCGACCTGGTCGTCCAGCGTGGAGATGTGGCGCATGGCGGCGGTGTACTGCGGGTTCTGGGTGAGGGCGAGCATCTTGGACCGCAGGGGGTCCTCCAGGGCGACTTGGATGTCGTAGACGGTGGGGGTGGGGTCGTTGTGGTAGTCGGCGTCGACGCGGATGGTGTAGGGGAGTTTGATGGGGTCGATCGGGCTCGTGTGCGGGCCAATGCTTTCGGGAATCTGGGGGAAGAACATCTGGTCCCGACCGAAGATCTGGATGGGAAGGATGGTTTAGTATAGGAAGCTGATGGCTTGGGGAAGAGGTAGGGTCGTGCTGGGCCTGAACATGAAAGGAGAGAGGCAACATACCGATCGTAGACGGTGGTCACAGCGTACCAGCCGCTTCTCTTCATCCTCCTGTAGTCCCATGGCGCGGATGTAATCCCATATGCCGAGAACAATCCCACTGCGAGTCTCTTCCTCCACGTCCAGAACCTCCGCCAGCTCCTTGCTCAGCTTGTATCGCTCTGGCGTCTCGTCACGCACCATACTGACTGTGACGTTGAGGTTCTCCTGCGACGCGCGGGAGAACTGAATGGAATCGAAGTCTGCGGTGGGAGGAAGCGTAACGGCATTGGGGGGTAATTGCGGCTTGTTCCAGGTGATAGGCTTGACATCCTCCGGGTTGGTGGTGGCCGGTCTGTCGAAATCGATCGTGATGGATTTGAAGAAATGCGAGAAGCGTTGCTGAGACCGCTTATTTGACGATGCGGGCTTCGTCTTGGTCTTCGGAGCCCCAGGGCCATCCTGCTCCATCGCGTCGCCGTTCGCATCGGCGGAATCGTCTGCACTAGCCTGCTCCTCGTCGCTATCCTCCGGAGCCGTCGGGTCGCTATCGTCATCCAGCAGACGCCCCTCGATGCGTACCTTATACCGTCCGGATCCGGGATTGCTGGCACCGTTCTGTCCCGAGGCGTTCTGCCACGGTTGGTTCTCGACCGTGTTGGATATCCAAATGCGCATGGTGCGGTACTTCTTCACGGTCTTGCTGATGGAATCTTGGATGTCGAGTCTCTTGCGCACGATGGCCGCGTCCAGCCGTTTCTCGAGGTCGCGAAGGCTTTTGTATTGCTGAGCACCTTCGCCAATGACTACTTCTTCGATTCCCTCCGGAATGCTCTTGTCCGTGGGCTTGCGACTGCGGCGGAGCGCGGCCTCGCTGGCTGCGTTGGCCGCCATCATATTGCGATGTTGTTGAGGAAGGAGCTGAGGGGGAACGCCGTGTTGACCCATCGGAGCAGCAGGCATTGGTACTAAATAGAGTTAGAATGCATGCCTTATTGGAAGCATTGAGGCAGATTGGGGCTAGAAGGTCAGAAAAGACATGGTAGGACGAACCTTGTGCTTGAGGGCCGCGACGAGGCGTGGCAGGAGATCGTTGGGCGGCCTGCGGTGGGAACCCACGCCCATAGTTGGGAGGGATCGGAGCGTTCATAGCTGGTGGCATCTGCGCTAACAAGTCTACAAGGGAAAGGCTGGAATGAAGCCTAATGAGGGGAGGGAAATTGCTGACGCGAAAGCCCTGCGATGATGGAAGGTGAAGGCGCGCGGACGAGATGAAGTGGAT
Organism: Aspergillus uvarum CBS 121591; assembly: GCF_003184745.1. NCBI lineage: Eukaryota > Fungi > Ascomycota > Eurotiomycetes > Eurotiales > Aspergillaceae > Aspergillus > Aspergillus uvarum. The sequence goes on from NW_020291321.1 coordinate 325,310, forward strand.
GTTCTGTTCTGGGCGGATAGACAGAGGAAGTTGGAGATTTGGAGAGTCAGTCGCGATTCTTTCGCCGCGGTCACGCTTTACCCCTTTCGGACGCTTCCCTGCAACAGCCATCACCACCTCAACTACTCACTCAACTACAAACAACCTACACGACGAATAATAACTGCCTTGTCATCAGGCATTTGTAGTACTATATCATTGCTCGAACATAAGTCAGTAAGCCTCTACCTGAATCTACTCCAGCAGCGATGCTTGATTAGTGTACAGCTCCTCCACCACATTGCTCAGCTTGGCAATGGTCTCTAGAGCAGCATCATATGCCTGATCACGCTCCGTCTCGTCGAAGACAATCAGACATCCGGCTCCTTGATCTAACACTCCGATGATAACCTTGTCCAAGATCATCTGTGAAAGCTTCCTCTCCACCTGCTGCGTGTCCAGTCCTACCATCTTGGCAATGTGGTCGAGCTCAACTCGGCTGAAGGGTTCGATGACCTTGATGAGATTCTGTTCCAGCATGGCATCGTACAATCTGCGAAGGTGGTTGCGGATGAACGCATCACTACCCAACTCAAATCTGTAGTCCGACAAAGCCTTCTCGTACTGCTCGAGGGACCGGTCCGCGTGAGCACGTGCCACAGCCTTCATGGCCTCCAATCGCGGGCTAGCATACTTCTGAGCCTGCTTGGATCCCAGCAGGTTCGTGACATCATCCACCAGGTTCAACATGATCTTGCACAGCAACATGTATTGAAGAGCAGCCGTTGCCTTCTCGCCCTCGTCGAGAGAGCTGTAACCCTCCAGCGCCTCGATGAAGTACGAGAACGATGTGTTGAAGTCCTTATCCTCTGCATGGAGCATACCGCTCTGCATGTCCAGGCCGGCTTGCAGGTTGGGAGGAGTGTAGACAGAGGCGGCAGATGTACGGGCAGCCGTCAAGGCAGCACGTGCCTTGGCCTGGTTGCCCAATGCATGATAGACGCGCGACTCCAGCAACTGTACTTCGACCAGCATAAGCTTGTCGTCCAAGCGCTTCAGCTCGCGGAGGAGAGAGTTAATGAGAGTGAGAGCATCGTAGTAGGTCTGTTTCTGCATGTAAATGGCCACCAGCCGGGTTTCAAGGTTCTGGCGAAGGAATGATCTCCGCTCTGCGACGGCCCAGTCGATACAGGACTTGATGACGGCAACTTGAATATCGAGGGTGTTCGGGATCTCGCTGAACAGGTCCAGCAGCTGGCGGACTATTAAGATGAACAACATTTGTCAGCTCTTTGTGTAAGCATATTCAATCCGAAGATTTTATCTTACCCAGCTTGGCTGTCTTTGCCTTGGCGAATGAAGAGAAGGAATCACGGCTTGTCTTGATCAGTTCGGCAATCTCCTGCGGCTTCTTTTGGTCCCGGTAGACCTCTCCCAGCGAGACCAGTGCATTTTCATAATCCCGCGACGAGGCCTCGGTCGAACCGGGACCTTTGGTGAGAATCTCCTTGAGGGTGCTCTCAGCTTTGGCAGGGTCGTTCTTCGCAAGATTCCGGGCTTCCTCTATCCGCCCAGCAGTTGTCGAAGAGGGCGCCATGGCTGGAGACGGTGCTGTGATAGGCGGAAAAGGCGAAGGTCGGGTATAGTAGTGACAAGATAGAGCCAATGAGCAGGGATCTATCAGCGCAATGTTTGAGGAGGCTAAGAAAGCCGATGGGAGATGAGATGAGGAGGGTATAGGTATAGTGGACGATGGAGGACAGGAAGCTTACAGGTTTGGCTATCGTCACTCACAGGCCGAGCTGCAAGCTGCCGCTCTCACCGCCCGCGGCTTGGCAAGCCAACCACAATCGGCCTTACCCGCCCGCCGATGGAAAAAAGATTCCCAGAAATTTTTATGTCCGACTTGAATTTCTCTTTTTCACGTTTCGGTCCCAAGGAATTTCTGAGAGCACCATGGTGAGTATACCTGTGTTAGAATGCCAAATTGTAATCGGACGGTAACTAATATATGCCCTACAGAAAATCAAAGCTCTTTCTCGTCCCACTTCCTCTCAGCAGGCCCCGGGAACCGCTGTCGTTCGACAGCCTCGAAATCTCGACCCAGCACAGCATCCTTTTGAGCGCGCCCGAGAATACACTCGCGCTCTGAATGCTACAAAGCTAGAGCGTCTGTTTGCTGCGCCCTTCTTGGGCCAACTGGGCGACGGTCATGTGGACGGTGTGTACACATTGGCCAAGGATCCAGGCTCTCTGGAACGGTTCGCCAGTGGCAGCGGTGATGGTGTGATCAAGGTCTGGGATTTGACTACGCAGGGAGAAGTCTGGGAGACTCAGGCGCACGACAACATCGTCAAGGGCGTATGCTGGACCCCCGACCGGAAGCTTCTCTCTTGCGCCAGCGACAAGACCGTCAAACTCTTCGACCCATACAACTCCTCCTCCGAGGCTCCCCCACTAGCCACCTATCTTGGGCAGGGTGCCTTCACCTCCGTCACACATCACCGTGATCTCCCCCACTTTGCCGCCGCGTCGTCCCAAATCTCGATCTACGATCTCTCTCGCCCCTCCTCCACGCCGTCTCAAACCCTTCACTGGCCTACGAACGTTGACACGATCACCTCGGTTGCCTTTAACCAGACAGAAACCTCCATTCTCGGCTCGACCGGTATCGATCGCTCTATTATCATGTACGACCTTCGCACCTCATCGCCCCTCACGAAGATGACTCTCCGCCTGGCGTCGAACGCGATTTCTTGGAACCCGATGGAAGCGTTCAACTTTGCCGTGGCGAATGAGGACCACAACGTCTACCTGTTCGACATGAGGAAGATGGACCGCGCCTTGAACGTGCTCAAGGATCACGTTGCTGCTGTGATGGATGTGGATTTCAGCCCGACTGGTCAGGAGCTGGTCACGGCCTCCTACGACAAGACGGTGCGCTTGTGGAACCGGGCTACGGGCCACTCTCGCGACATCTACCACACACAGCGCATGCAACGGTACGTCAACGCCCCATGTCTTGACTCTTTTGACTCTTTTCACTAACAGCGTCGTGCAGTGTCTTCTCTGCCAAGTTCACCCCCGACAACAAGTACATCCTGTCCGGCTCCGACGACGGAAACGTCCGCCTGTGGCGCGCCAATGCTTCCGATCGCAGTGGCATTAAGAGTGCCCGTCATCGAACCAAGCTCGAGTACGACCAAGCTTTAATCCAGAGATACCAGCACATGCCCGAGATCAAGAGAATCAGGCGCCAGCGCCACGTCCCCAAGCCGATCAAGAAGGCTCGCGAGATCAAGAGAGAGGAACTGAACGCGATCAAGAGACGCGAGGAGAACGTCCGCAAGCACACCAAGAAGGAGAATCTGAAGAAGCGACAGAGCGAGCGCGAGAAGATGATCCTAGCCCGGGAGCAGTAGGTCGGGCTCCATCATATATCTTGCGCTTTCCCTTAGGTCATTGCTCGCCTTGGGAATTTGTCCGGGCAGTCTTACGCTCTACGTTCTCGCCTGAGTGGAAGAATCTGTCTTGATTATATACACCGCGTGGCTGGTTCCACACCCTTGAAATATTCATCCATGACTGCCCGATCCCCCCGCCCTATCATTTTACATCAGTCTTTGTCTACGGAAAGCGGCTCGCGTTGCTGTGGTTGTTCAGTCAGCGGCGCAGTGGTGGCTGACGGTTTCGTCTGGGACAAGGAGGCTTGCGCGACGGCGCTGTCGATCCCACTCATATACCGCGCCAACCGTTGCAGACCTGCCGGCATCACGGCATACCAGTTGGCAAGCATCGCAAAGGTGGGTAGTCGGATCACAGCGCCTCTCCCGCTGTCGATCGCGGACACGATCTCCTGGGCGACGTGGACCGGCTCGAGGACGGGCGCGAAGAAGCGGTTGGGCGTCTGGACCGATTGGAAAAGCGGCGTGGAGATTTGCCCGGGCTCCACGAGGATCATCTTCACCTTGCCATCGTCCCCGGACGCGCGGAGCTCCGCTTCCAGCGTGCGATGCACGGCGCTCAGCCCGGCTTTACTGGCCGAGTAGTCCGCCAGCCCCGCCGCGCACAGCTGGCCCAGAACCGAACTGACGGTGACGATGGTCCCGCCCGTAGCGGCGGACAGCATCCGCGGGAGGAAGACCTGGTAGGCATGGAAGGCCGCGAGCAGGTTGGTCCGGATGGTTTTCTGGAACGCTTCCGCGGGGAGATCTCGGAGCGATTGACCGTTGATGCGAGCGGCCGCACAATGAACCAGTATTGTGGGTGTCCCCAGCTAGGAAATAGCAAAAAAAAGAAGAATAAACATGTCAGCAAACCCCAAAACCATGATCACCCTCGTAGAGCATGTAGCCCAACACCTATCCACCCATGCATTTCACCCCGTAGGAAAAAGGGAGAAAAAACATACCTCCACCTCCACCCTCCGCGCCGTCTCCTCCAACGCCCCGCGATCCCCAACATCACACCGAAAATACTCCACGCCCTCCATCTCCTCCAGCCCCTCCACCTCCTCCTCCCTCTTCACATCCAACACCGCCACACTCACCCCCCGCAGCCCATAGATCCTCGCAATCAACAACCCCAACCCGCTCGCCCCGCCCGTGACCACAACCACCTCCTCGCTCAGATCCACGCGCCGGGGTTCCCCGTACGCGAACCGGTCGTTCCCGCTCCGCACGATATTCAAAAGCGAAAGGAGTCCCGCGTACCCCGTGGCGACGAGGAACGCCGGCGCGGTGTAGGGCGTGGCCTGGGCGCGGAGGCAGAGGACGAGGATCCAGGCGATGAAGGGGTGGAAGAGGGTGCGCGAGAGGACGGTGAGGAGGAGGTCGAGGGTTATTGCTTGTTGAGCTGGTGGTTGGTGTTGAGCGGACGGGGGAGGGAGCGTCGGGTTCGGGGGCGGGGTCGTGAGGATACGCTGTGGTTGTGGTGGTTGTGGTGGTTGTGGTTTGGGGTTGGGGTCGGACATTGTTGGTTTCTTATCGTTTTCTTTTCAGGGGGGTGGTTGCGGTGTTGATCTGGGGAGATGGGTTGAGTTGCTGCAGAGCTGGGGAAAGGGTTTGGGAGGAATTATTATTGTTAGCGCGGCGTGTTCATGTTCGATTGCTGAGATGATGGATGGAAGCGCCGAGGGCTGGGGTTGGGTTGCTTGATTGGTGGGTTAGCTTTGTGGACATTACTTGGTTCTTGGGGGTAGGGATATAGTAGCTGTATGGAGGTACCTTGAGGTTCAGCTGAGCAGCTTTTGTCCGCTGAATGTGGCTGCGACGCGCGCAATTGTAGTCGTGAGAAAATGTAGCAAGCCCCGAGGATGAAGGTGGGAGGAGAGAACTGCTGGGCTGCACCTGCAATCGGCGAAATTCAATGGATGGACGGACGATCAGCTGGTGGGGCTGCTGTACTTGGTTCGTGGACTGTTTGGCAGTCGGAAGCTGAGTGTGTACTCAGTATGAGATAACATCTTATCTGCAGAACAACATCGAGACTTTATCAGACAACTGACTTGTCTTAAAGTGTGAACGTGGAATTCTATAACCGAGGTAGTTTACACAGCCATCCTGCGACTTGCCGCGACAGTCACTCAAGAATATACAATCCGTACATTATACCTATATCCTCACCTACCCAGCTTACACCATGCCACCCCCAACTCTGAAACCGGTGCCAATAATCGAGAACGTCCGTCTATCCGGCTCAGACTCAACCTGGGACATCTCCTTTGACAACGACCAAGGCCTTATCCAATCGATCACCCCGCACAGGGGCGAGTCCGATACCGCAGCTTCCCGCGCACCTCTCGCCCTGCCCGCATTGACGCACCCGCACATCCACCTCGACAAGGCCTACATCCACAACGCACCCGAGTATGCGCATCTCCTCCCCTCCAGTGGCTCGTTCGCCGAAGCGCTATCCTTCACCACCCAAGCCAAGCGACAGTTCACCCGAGCCGATCTCCTGAAGCGTGGAGAATGGCTCCTGGCGGGGGCCGTCACCGCAGGGGTCACGGCGATGCGCGCGTTTGTGGAAGTGGACCAGACGGTCGGGTTCACTTGTCTGGATGCCAGCGCCACTCTCAAGGAGACGTGGAAAAACGCCTGTACGGTCCAGCTAGTGAGCTTCGCACAAGATCCTATATTCTCAGGCGAGCACGGCGAGGAGAACCGACGGCTGATGGAAGAGGCAGTCCGACGGCCGCAGGTGGATGTGATTGGTACAACACCGTATGTGGAATCGACCGTTGAAGCTGCGAAGCGGAACATCGAATGGGCTATTGAACGCGGTCTGGAAAACGACAAGCATGTGGACTTTCACCTGGATTACAACCTCGACCCCGCAACAGAGGTCCTAGTCTGGTTTGTCCTGCGGACACTCCGAGAAAAGGGCTGGTCAGCCCAGTCGACGCCCAAGCGGGTCATGCTAGGGCATTGTACGCGGCTCACCCTGTTCACCCATGACGAGTGGACGAGACTTGCGAAAGAGATCAAGGACCATGATCTCCCCGTTAGCTTCGTTGGGCTGCCCACGAGCGATCTATATATGGCGTCTCCTCCGGGCAGAGGTAGTGCAGATCAACCGCGAGGGACTCTGCCCGTGGTGGACATGATTGACAAGCACAATTTGGACGCAGTGATCGGAATTAATAATGTCGGCAACGCGTTCACGCCATGGGGCTCCGAGGACCCGCTGTCGTTGGCTTGCTTGGGGGTGGGGATCTATCAGGCTGGAACCCAGGCGCATGCTGAACGTCTATATGAATGTGTCTCGATACGCGCTCGTGCAGCAATCGGGTTGTCGCCATATGACACTGGCCTTGAGTTGAAATGTGGCAGCTGTGCGGATATCCTGCTGTTCCACGAAGTCGATGAAACAGGCTGCGGCGCGGCGAGGCCTCGGCATGGTATCGCAGGCATTGTTTGGGACCCACCTGCGAAGATGAGCAGACGTGTGATATCGAGTGGTCGGCTGAATGTTTCTTCGCCTTCCTTCTAATATCCCACATCATGTATCGTGTGCCACACTGAAGGTCCTGCAAGAAGGAATTTGCCTCACTTGAGTAGAAATGAGGTATCTCCAATGTAAAAGTGAAGGCAAGCAAGCACCAACGAAGTCTGACAATCATGAATCGGGCTGCATTGAGTGAAACGCAGGCACTCTATTCCCAAGGTCTTGTTCCCAACTGGAAAGCAAATCTAGTAAATCTATCAGAGAATGTTGCTCGTACACAGAAGGCGGAGGATGAAAAGCCTAATGATAGTAATACACATAGAGGCCATCTTCACGAGCCCCATATTGGCACGTTTTGTTTCATCTGGGCTCGGATTCGAGCAGGCCCATGCAGTGAATAGCTGAACGTTGGACAAGCAGGATCCTCGCTGAGGATATCCAAGTCATCCAGCCCAACAGGTAGCCGGAAGCCGTTGCCTGCGCGTGGATACAGACGATGCTCTTGAAACTCATACTCTGGCTCTTCATCAGAAGACTCTTCATATCTCCTTCGAGAAGATGAAGCAGTCAAGACATCCGGTGCAGATGCGGTTGGTGGTCTAGCTGATTCTTCCGAAGTGGTTGCAGATGCTTCCAGACCGTTTGTCTGCGGAACAGTCCCTTGGACGGAGGTAGAAGTACTTGTCACGGCTGACGAGCCAGGACGAACTGAGAAGTTTGATGACTGGCAGTCCTTCAGATTAGCGGGGAACATTGGCAGGTTTTGATTGCCTTCTGATATGTTCATAAGAAGCTCAACAAGTGTTGCATGCGACAATCCCGATAGAAACCCTCGCCGTTCCTCGACCGAGTAGCTCCCCGCGCTTACTTCAGTTCGAGGCACCGTAAAGGAAGAAGTCGGATGAGGGATTGGCTGTGTTTTCGCAAGGAACGGATTGCTCCTGACAACTGTTGGCTGAACAATGGTAATCGGCACAGGCTTGCATTCTCCACAGAACCATTCTTTCTCTTGGACGGTAACAACCTCTACACTGATGGGAGGATCATGACATAACTGGTGCCAGGCCCCATTGCATTCATCGCAGAATACAATCGCGTTACTCAGAGGACTATGGCCCCTCTGGCAGCGGGTACAAGTGATATTCACATCCTTCGCTCTGCGTTGAACGCGCTTACGTTTCCGACTTGCTGCCGCCGTAGAGCCACGCGTGTTGTCCGACGTCTCCAGTGAGTTGCTTGTCTCTTTGGCAGCAGCCGGCAACGAAGGCGGAGGCACATACAAGGAGGGTCGGTTGACCTGTCGGCCAGATTTGGTCTGGGTTGCTGTCGGCGCAACATCAGATTCGTCGCTGCTAGAATCACCGGCCCGAATGACGCTCTCGTCGTCACTGTCCTTGTTGCGGCGGCGCTTCTTGTTCTTGGCCCCATTCGTGATACTCTTCCTATTACGAGAGCTTCCTGCCGTGGGCTTTTTAGACTTAGAGATTGAGCTTGCTGTAGACGAAGGTTTGGCCGTCAAGACGGTAGTCTGAGGCTGTAATGGTGATAAAGATACCACCACCGGTGGTGCTGTTACTGGTGGTGGTGGCGGCGGCGGCGGCGGCGGCGCTAATACAGAGCCATTAGATGATACTTCAGATAATTCATTTGTGGGTGCAGTTGGAGGCACTGGCGATGGTTTTGGTGCAATATTGACCAGGCCTCCAGGAGGATCCACAGGAGACCTCCGGGTAACAGTACTCGGGGAAGCCGCAGGTGGCACCGCATTGTTCGCATATGTGAATGGTGCCGTGGGCAATTCGATGATAGTCGAAGAGGCCCTCATAGCGCCTGTTCGAGAACCATTCAAGTTGTTTCCAACAAATCGATTCCCAGTTGGAGGGTTCCAACCGATGAATTTATTATCATATCTCTGCTGTGTGCCCTTTAGACTTCCAGTGACTCGTGCGAGTAATTCGGTTGTGGCCGCTGAAAGCCGCGGTATCTCCACCCTTCTCGACGGCGTACTCGACGATCGGGTCGTATTCGACGAGGACAATGCTGAGGATGAATCAGTGATGGGCTGGAGTGAGGGCGCTGATGAAAGCGAACCCGAAGTGGTGGTGGTGGTGGTGGTGCGCAGAAATGCGTGGGTGGGTGGCGCTGTCTCTATAGACGCCAGAGAGGCAGAAACCCCATTTTGCTGTGACATGTCCCCCCAGATCTGCCCTGTTGAACACACTCACGCTGCAACGGCAAGGCGCTCGCTAATGAGCCCGAGATATGTATCAATGCTGCCACGGGTAAAACAGGAAAAGACCATCTTGAACGGATCCAGATTTGTATACTATCACGTGATCGCTAGGAATTCATCCCCGCGCCCTTGGAAGGCACTGCCTGACTGCTTTCGGTGCCAACCCATATCCTGTAATACAATTCCTGCAATATCTCCAGCCACCAGGTTGTTTTGACGGCCTTGGCATCTAGCTGTTATTGCGTTCCTAAGGCTTTGCGAAGCTACATCCCAGTGCGGCTCAGCCGACAGGTGCACGAAAACTAACCATATATTCGGTAGAGACGAACCCTCCTTACGGACCACACACACTCCTCCCTTATCACCTTAGGATAATTTACCACTAGCCCACCGAGGCTATGTATTGAATCACAACACGTCTATGCCACTACACCTTCCTGCTTCAACTGAGCTATCTCCTCCTTCCCATACTCGAGTACTTCTGCCAAAATCTCGTCGGTGTGCTGCCCGAGGGTCGGAGGCGGCGTCCGAACACCAGGGGTTGCATGGGAATATTTGATCGGTGTGTTCACCAGCTTGATGGGCCCGCAGGCTGGATGATCAACTTCAGTGACCATACCCCGTGCTTGGACTATATCCCAGAGTCAGAGTCGTCGTGTCCGGAGAATAAGCGCTTGGGAGAAAATGGTCTCACCATGAGCATGATTTAGTGTTCCTTGGATGTCGTTGACTGCGGCATACGGCATCCCGCTCCCTTCCAATATCTCCAGCCATTCCTGCGTCGTCTTTTGTCTCACTCTTTGCTGAATCAACCCATCAATCTCCTCGCGGTGTTTCACTCGGTCGCTATTGGTGACAAACCGGGGATCGGTCTTCCATTCCGGATAACCTAGCCGATCGCATAACACACCGAACAATCTGTCGTTCCCGCCGCCAAAGAGGATATCGCCGTCACGCGTTTTGTAACTTCGGTAAGGCACGATGGATGCTTTGCAAGACGGGGGTCAGTAAGACCGCACGATCCAGACAGCACTGCTTCGCGGCTAACACTTACGGTGTGCCGTCCCCCACCGGCCAGAGTCCTTCTTCCCACTGATCAGCGCCGAGCTTGCAATGTTCGCCAAAGTCGCGACCTGACAATCGCTCAAGCATGCATCGATATGCTGCCCCTTCCCCGTCCGCCCTCGAGCAATCAATGCCGCCATGATGGCATTAGACGTGTAAAGACCAGTGGTTAGGTCCGTCACAGCTACGCCGACCTTGACCGGCTCCCCCTCCCTACTACCAGTGATGTGCATCAGGCCCATCTCGGCCTCGACCATGACATCGTACCCGGCGCGGTTGCTGTATGGCCCAGTCTGGCCGTAGCCGGTGATACTGGCGTAGATGAGTCGGGGATTTATAGCTTTCAGGGTCTCGTAATCCATGTTGTACTTCTTGAGGCTACCAGGAAGATAGTTCTCCACCAACACGTCGCACTCTTTGGCCAGACGATGTAGAATCTCCACTCCTGATTTATGAGCAAAGGATAAGCCGAGAGATTTCTTGTTGCGGTTTACCTGAGCCAGACGTTAGTTGCTTGACTTCCAGGAATAGCTTCTGGCGGGCTACCTTACTCCCAAGTAGTAGGCGCTCTCTCCGGGCCCTTCTGACCCGTCAGTGTACTTGGCGTATGGTGGTCCCCAAGCACGAGTGTCATCGCCGCGTGTTGGGTGTTCTACCTTGATAACGTCTGCTCTGTAGAAGACCACATATGGTCAGTATTGTATGTGTCATGAAGCATCAAAGTAGCGGCAGCATACCCCAGGTCTCCCAGGATTTGTGTACAGTATGGCTGCATGGGATGTCAACACAAGCCTATGGAAGGTCAATTGCATAATACTCACACCAGCCAGAACCCTCGTCATATCTAGAACCCTAATGCCTTTCAAAGGCAGGGTATCATCTGAAAGTGCAGTAGAATAAGTGCGCCACGATCGGTTGCTCCTTGATAGATAGAGGTGTGTATGGTTGAGCGGCCGGCGCGCAATAAAGGCCCGCGGCACCTTCGAGGAGATTATAGGATTCATTCTCAATTGGTGAGGGAGGACATAAAAAAGCTCTTGTATTGGATTCAGAAAGGCAAGATGAATGTGTCCAAAGATCTTGAAATAATAAAAGACCAGCAGAAGCAAGGAACCGAACAAGAACTGTACAGTACAACTTCCAACTATCGGCGGCCATCACCGAGCGGCGGCGCGGGATCGGCCCCCAAGCCGAGGTCAACCGCTTTCCCGCTTCGCGACTTCCTCTCTGTGATCTTCAATTCCGCTCGATCCGCCCGCCGGCTTCGGTTTGTTTGATTCTGTCTACTCCCTGCTATTCTGTCACCATGTTCACGGGTCTTGTTGAGAAGATTGGAAGTCAGTTGCTGTCTCCTGTACTGCCCCGTTCTATAACTGACTATGGTGCCGTCACTTCTTAGCGGTCTCGTCCCTCGAGCCCCTCGATACCTCGTCAAGCGGGGGCGGGGGAACATCGCTGACTATTACCGATTGTGAGGAGATCCTCGTCGATGCGCATCTCGGCGATAGCATAGCTGTCAATGGTACATAACAACCCCTCCATCCCTCCTCCACGACCATCATCATCAATATTACCATCACCGAACCCTTTCATTTGCGAATCCCTCTCTCTTCCTCCCCGGTCCCTCATCTCATTGTCAGACACATCCCCCCCCCACCGTCCTAGCTGGTCGCAATCCCCTTTCCCCCACCGCGGAGCACTGAACATATCAACACAAAAAGAAAACCGCACAGAAAAAAGTTAGACTCACACAAAACCCCTCGAAAAAAAAACAGGAACATGCCTCACGGTCACGGCCTTCGATAAGACATGGTTCAAGGTAGGCGTCGCGCCGGAGACCCTGCGGCGCACGAACCTGGGCACCCTGCAGACGGGGTCGAAGGTGAACCTGGAACGCGCGGTGCTGGGCGAGACGCGGATGGGCGGGCACTTCGTGCAGGGTCACGTCGACACGATCGCGCAGATCCTGTCCGTCACGCCGGACAGCAACGCGCTCGTGTTTCGCTTCCAGCCGCGCGACCAGGGGGTCATGCGCTACATCGTCGAGAAGGGCTACGTCACGCTGGACGGCGCCAGCCTGACGGTCACCAAGGTCGTGGACGGCGCCGAGGGCTACTTCGAGGTCATGCTCATCGCCTACACCCAGGAGAAGATCGTCACGGCGGCCAAGACGCCCGGCGACTACGTCAACGTCGAAATTGATATTGTGGGCAAGTACGTCGAGAAGAGCGTGCAGGCGTACTTTGCTGGTTCGGCTGCTTCGGCGGGGGGTGAGTTCAGCATGCTGGAGAAGATGGTGTCTCGCATCGTGGATGAGAAGTTGAAGCGGTGATTTTTCTCGGTGATATAAATGTAATAAAAGGAAAGCAAAAAGTATCTACTGAATCGATGATGGGGTATGAGCGTACACGATTTTTGATAAGGCTTAACGAATGATAATGCTTTTTACTTCGTCCAGGGCTCTTGCTGCATGTGCAACCAGAAATCGTGGGTATAATTTTGAAACTCCTAACGAACCATAGGATACATAACTTTTTCCTTTCCATCAAACAAACAGTGAATAGCTATAACGGCGTCCGACGTACGGACGGATTGAGTTGGTTCCCACCGATCTTTCCATATCTCCATCACACGGACCACGTATATCGAACGCTGCATAGTGTATGACAGACACCTCATGTGCATCATACTGAAAACACGGCTATGAGCATTTGACATGATGCAACGCGCTGGAATTGACTGCATAGTTTCATTGGCACGTCGCAGACGTGTCGGAAGCTATCCGGCGTGAAGAAGGCAAGGGCGTAAAGGGACTGGTAAGCCTGGGGAGGGCCGTGAGGCAGCCAATATTCGTGATGGCTGACGACTCAAAAGAATATCGTTTTTACGGATGGCGAAGGAGATTTACTCATCCATAGACTCATCGCCATCCTCCTCTTCACCCTCCTCCTCCTCCTCCTCCTCCTCCTCCTCTTCCTCGTCGTCTTCATCCTGCACCACATTCTCGTCATCCTCGTCGAAATCGTCGCTGAGCCAGTCTTCGTCGCTCATGTCAACGTCCTCGTCGTCATCATCTTCAACCTCCTTGCCATTGGCCTTAGCTTTAGCCTTCTCGGCCTTCTTCTTCTCAATGTTCTCCCTCTGCTGCTTCTTTCTCTCATCCTTCTCCTTCTTCTTCTTATCCCAATTCTTGTCCAGTTTGTTGACTTCCTCCTCAGACTTCGAGATAAAGTCGTGCCACATGACTCTGCCCTCACACAAGCCCTCCTCAACCTTTTGCAACCGGAGCTTCATGCGAGGGCCCAGCTCAACCAGCTTGACCGCCCGCTTCTCGACCCCGGGGCCGTTGCTCAGCTTCTTCTGTGCCTTCTCCTTGTCGCCAGCCTTCATCCGCTGCAGTTCACGTTTCGTGAGAACCTTGCGGGTGGTGCTCTCTGCAATCTCCACCTCCGCATCCGTGTCCATCTCGGTTTCACTAGCAGACGTGTAGCCCGCCGCCGAGGGATCGAGCAGGTAGTCCGCGGCATCCTCGAGCTTTCCGAGGTTCGGCACGGCGGTCTTCTTCTTCTCCTTGTTCCGGATTTCCTTGGGGTCGAGGCGGCGGATACGCTTCGAGATGCCGGTCTTCTTCGTCGTGATGGCATAGTGTCTGAGGTTGAGGACATAGGAGTCCTGTTCTTCGCCTTCAGGGGCGAGCTCACGGTTCAAGAGCATGACACGACGGATGGAGGTGAGAGGGGTGGCTTGGGGGTTGATCGGAGGGAAGAGCGACTGGAAAATGGTCGTGGTCAGGCTCTCGAGGCGCTTCGGTACTTTGGAGTTCTCGTCGGCGCCGGGGGTATTGAAGTTGTTCATCACGAGCAGCGGAGGCGTCTTGTGGTCCTGGCCACCGCCGCGCGGGCGCTTCAACGACTTCTCGACGTCTCTGCACAGGGAGTAGTTCTCCACCTTGAAATGCAGGGTCGGCCCTCGCGGTGTGAGCGCCAACCGCAGGTTTGTGTTGCCCGTGGCGGATTTAGAGAAAAGAAGAAGATGGGTGACACCCAAAGGACCGGTCATTGTGGTGAAATCCCGAAGTCTGTTCGATTTGCGTTCCTGGTGACAGTTAGAAAAAAAAAAGATTCAACATTGTACAATCCCCTGGCATCGTCGGCGAAAAGTCGACCGATTGTTGACATACCTTCAAGCGCACAGCCGTATCGGGCTCAAGCATCGTCCGCACATCTTTGACCAGCTGACTGACACTGGAACCGACCTGTGTAGCGCCAACTCGAATGACCATCGACTTGGGAGTTTTGCTCATAGACGAGGCGCCGCCTTTGGCAGCAGCCGTGGCATTTGTCGCGCGAACATGGGTGCGCTTCTTGGTGCGTGCCTTCGCCATGGTGAAAAACGATGTGAAATGAGAATTACGGGGAAATAATCACTAAGGATGGATCTTTACCCCCGGATGCCTGGATCAAAAGTAGGACTTTTTCTTGACCCGCAGAAAAACTAAAGGCGGAGCAAAGCCGCGGAGGAGCCCGGATCAATGATTTTGCGGCGCCCAGTATCGTCGAGCTTGCCTTAGTCCAGAACATGTTAGTCTATCAGTGTATTTTGATGAACAAACCACTGAACAACATATCTTCCATTTCGATCGCAATCCGGGTCCATCTTGGCCTTTGAATACCGCCTGATGGTATTGCCGAGACACAGGGGCGGATAGTGCTGTGAAGGACGCAGACAAGGAAGAATGCGACGAGGATGAGAATAGGCTGTGGAACGCACTCTCTAGTTGAGATGGATAAGAAAGGTTAGAGCATGATTGACTCTTGTGGATCAAGCAAAGGCGTGTTGTGACGACCCTTCTCAATAATGGCATTCCGATGCTTCCTATTATTAGCGCCCTGCCTCGATCAACAGGAGGCCTTCAGTGGTAATTACGGGACAGATTACAAGAGGTAGAGAAACATCGTGGAATTTATCGTGACGCAAAAGGATAAGATATTCTTAAACATAGATACCCATGTTGGTGTCCTTCTTCTTCGCCTGTACTTCCGAGATGGCATCGACGTAGTTCTCGTGTCCCACCTTACTCATGCCCTTACGAAGAGCAATCATACCAGCTTCCACACATACAGCCTTCAACTGCGCACCTCCGAATTCATCGGTACTGCGAGCCAATTCTGCCCAGTTGACCCCATCATCCACGGCCATCTTGCGGGAGTGGATCTGTAGGATATTGGCGCGAGCCTCCTCGTTGGGCAGGGGAAACTCGATCTTGCGGTCCAGGCGACCGGAACGGAGCAAGGCCGGATCCAGCACGTCAATGCGGTTCGTGGCCGCGAGAACCTTGATACGATCATCGGAGGCAAAACCGTCGAGCTGGTTGAGGAGCTCCAACATGGTTCGTTGCACTTCACGGTCACCGGACTTCTCGGAGTCGAAACGCTTGGTACCGACGGCATCCAGCTCGTCAATGAAAATGATCGAGGGGGCCTTCTCCTTAGCGAGGGCAAAGCAGTCACGAACAAGCTTAGCACCGTCACCGATGAACATCTGTACCAGCTGAGGACCGGCAAGCTTCAAGAATGTGGCATTCGTCTCTGCGGCGCAGGCTCGGGCAAGAAGGGTTTTACCGGTACCGGGGGGTCCGTACATCAGAGCACCTGGCACCAAATTAGTACGCCATAACTTTCAGCCCATCGGATTTCACGAATCACATACCCTTCGGTGCCTTGATACCGAGCTTCTTGAACCGATCGGCTTCCTTCATCGGCCAAACGATAGCCTCGACAATCTCCTCAATCTGCTTGTCCAAACCACCAATGTCCGTGTACTTCTCCGTCGGCTTCTCGTCAACCTCCATGGCCTTGACCCGGTTGTCATACTCGGCTGGTAGTGTGTCCAAGACAAGGTATGAGTCTTTGTTAACACCGATGAGATCGCCGGGCTTGAGCTTCTCGTGGTCCACAAGACCAATCAACGGCAAATAGATGGTTTGACGGGTCGAGGTCTTGATGACAGCGGACTTGCCGACACGGGTAGCATCGAGATCGATATTAGCTCCTTCCTCGGCGGCTTCAGCCTCGACATCAAGATCTAAAAGCTCAACAACGTTTCCGACAAGGTAGGGTAGTTGCCTGAGAGATGATTTGTGGTCAGCAGGAAGGCCTGGGTAGGGAACCGCCATCGCCACGAGTCGGCGCACACAGTAGGCGAACCGATAGCGACGTCGAGGGCAACATACCGGTTGTTCTCAATCTTCTCTTGGTTATCTTTGACCTTCTCCCTCATCGTGTTCTGTTCGTGTGTCAACCGCTGGTATTCGCTCTTCATTATACGCAGTTCGTTCTCCAGCATTCGCCGCCTCTTAACGATATCCGCTGTGCTGGAAGAGAGAATCTCCTCATCAAAAAGTTCATCGTCCTCCTCTTTCTTCTTGGCATCAGCATCGTTCATATCAGCATCTCCGTCGCCATCGGGCTTTCGGTCGCCGCCATCGCCCTGATCCTTCTTCTTCTCTCTCTCTTCACGCTCGAGGTCGTCAAGGTCTTCCAAGGTAGACATGGTGCAAGATTAGATGAGAATTACAATGACAGAATAAATTATGTTTAGGCCAACTTGGTAGGTATATGGGGAGAAAGAAGGTAAAGGGAGAGTGAGAATGGGAGAGATGGGGAACTGAGAGCTGCGTTGGAGCCGGCTTGCTCTGAGCTTCGGCCAAACAACGTCAGCCGTCCTGCCTATATCACGTGATGCTATTACAAATGACCCGTCCTCCGACTGCTAGGTAATGACTCCGGTTTTCAAGTTAGTGCTACTCCGTACTGATGTAGAGTATCTGGGACTTCACTTATGGTATATAATGGTAATGATCCTTCGATTCGCACCCCACATGCCAGCTTCACAGTGGGTATAGGAGGCTCCCGACCACAATTACACCATTGCGTCTACTGCTTTGCACTTTCACTCGCCTCTGCAACGCTTGCTATGAACACACCATCCACGCATGGTCTATGTACAGTATCTGAGCACGACCAGCATTCGCACGCCTATTATATCAGAAAGTTCGGGTTGCCTTCTTTGTGGCCTTTACCATGCCAGTTACCGAGATTATTTAGGACGTGTTCTCGGCCGAACTTGAGAAGACGATATTGAGAAAGAAAATCGTCATTATTGACTAACATGAGTCAGCAGAGGTACTCAGACTTCGGATTGAAGACGGTATGAAGCAGTCATCGAACCAAGAGCACTTACTATAACCACCACACATTCTCCGCTTTCCGGTGAATTTCGAACGCCCGTGGAGCATTCTCCAATTATCGAAGACTTTCAGTCGGTCAGCTAGGGGTTTCCAAATACCACCGTGAATCAACTACTCGGTACTTACTTAGAGCGGTTCCCGGTTCGAGTTGTGTCCAGATCTGGAACTCCTCGCGGCTGATTATCTCGTTCCAGTGTCGCGCCGCACTGTACCACTGCTTCAAGTCTTTGATTCCCCAATTCGTCTTCGGTGCTCTGTCGTAATTGTTCCAGCGGATCCGGTACAGCTGGTCTAATTGCGGGTGAAGTTCGAGCACCGGAAATTCGTGTATAGGCTGTATGCAGACCTTCTCGTTGCCACTGGCATGAGCAGGCTGGCTTTGGCGCATTAGCGAGGCGTAGTGCGCCTTTTTCTCCTTCTGCAGCGTCTCGGCAGCTCGAAAGCCATCAACTAGCAGGCTAGCGCCCCCTTGCCCGTCGGTATGAGACAAAAGGTGGAACATTTGGAGTCTCGCAGGATCCGTAAAGTATGTAGTATCAGTGTGTGCACCGAGACCTTCGCTTGTATACGCAGAGTCACCAAAACTCATATCAGACGTGAAATCCCAGAAACCCCCTGGAATGAATTAGCATTGTCGTAGATCAAGGGGGACTGTAGGAGCATATAACGTTGTTTTCATACCATAATGCGTGGGCCTGATAAAAGCGATTCTCTCGAGAAGCTTCTCAGTGTCCCGAGTCGTCACGGGAACACCTATGACGAAACAAAACCCGTAGCTATACTACCCAAAATCAGTGATCGGGTAGCAGATCGTGGAGCGGGAATGGGACTCACAATTTTATCAAGCCACTGCAACAACCCCTTGTCGTCCTGCATAACATCGTCATATGAAACCGTGGGATATGGCCCAGTCCCCGTGAATGGATGGTAAGGCCTAGGAACATGTATGGTAAGTTCCCATTGCAGCGTGCATCTTATCCGTGTTTGTAGTACCTGGGTTTGGCTGTATGAACGGCCCGAAGCACACTAGTCGGCTTTTTGGTACCATTGGCTTTGAGCCAGGCATATGTGTAGAACCCCGTATGTCCATCCGAAACTTCTTGGATTTTAGCCTCGGCATGACTTGAGAGACAGCGAATATACACTTACATTCCACTCTGAGGCCTTCCGCTGCATAGATGACCTTCTTGATAATTATTTCTGAAGGAATCTAGGGAATAGCAGACGCAAGAGGGTATATATCAGCAAAATACTTCGCATGTTCGGGATTCGCTCACATACCGCAAATGTGTCTACCTCCCGTTGTCGGGTTTGAGGATGATGGCATTTGTCACACTGACAGTTGTCTCTACCATAGAGCAATACTCGAAAGATAAGTCTCGATGTGATGAGCACTGGCCATAAAGCGACTCACCGTAGCCAGAATGGTCCTCTGCAAAACAGTGTTAGCTGTCTTAGCCCTTCATGCGTATTGAAGGCAGCTGATAGTGAAAAATGCTTACAGTTTCTTGAAGACGTCCTTTGAAAACTGTTGAGCTGATTTAGGGTCATGTTTGACTGTCTCGTTCACAGTCCTGGCTAAATTGATAGTTGCATCAGCTTCCACTTGCCGGTGATATCAAGGCCCATGGTGTGGCGCTCGGGAGGGAGGTGTATTACATTGTCCTATAAAGAGTTGTCTTGTGCTCTGCGAGGGAGACATTCAGCTTAAAAGAACGGTGTCAGGTACCAGTTGACCCCAGGTGTAAATACACACCGAAACAGCATAGGTCCATCGGGAGCAAGGCACCACATTTGTGCTCCTATATCAATCATGAGCATTCGTTGTGGCAGCTCGGAGAATGGTCTCTACCTGAACGGGCTTGAAGGGGCGAGCGCCCGACAAAGAAATCGCCTTCCTACAACATTCATCTCAACTCTTTGGGCACCAAATCTGCGACTTAAACAATGCTTTCCAGGTTCGCGTGACGAAGAATCTCAGTCTCTATATATCGAGAATCAGTGGACGACCGAAGTTCTATGTCACGTGTGTGGTCCGAAAAGCCGAGGTAGAAGCGCCCACCCCGCAAATCGGCCCACCTTTAAGCTGTTGCTCTAATTTATGCTTAACAGTTTTGAGACTGTTACTCTAGCTAAGTTGAACCTCTAGACTGGGTCACACTCATATGTGCTTGCGAGATATATCAGTTTGCGATCTAACGATCTACTCATATGGAAAAAGATGTTTTCTAGTTAACCTATGATAATGCAACTACAGCTTGGCCTTCGAGTCGGTAGCTTTCAAGAGACAACGGCCATTGCTGAGTACCACCTTGCCCTTATCGTTTCTCACAATAAAACGAATCTCTTCATCGCCGCCTTCCAGCCTGCCCATCCGCCAGATCTCAGTCGTAAGCTTGTCGCCTGGTTTTACTGGAGAGGCAAAGCGCGCTTGGAACTCTTTCAGGTTTTCTGGATCGCTCTGTCCAATCTCTCTCAATACACCATGGGCTGCGGCGTTCCAGCTGAAGAGTCCATGGATGATGGTGCCACCGAAACCCATCTTTGCACCCGGCTCGGGAGTTGCATGGAGAGGGTTGTAGTCACCATTGAGACTGTCTAGTGTGTTAGAACTTTCTCGGAGAAACCAAGTCGGAGAGGTATCCAGAGATCTTACCGGTACAAGAGAGCCGTCTCCGGCGTCGTCTGAATTATATGGGTGGCGTCAGGGCTTTTACCCTCCGGAGGGGGGTAATTCACCGTGCTTGGGCCTTACACAAAAACAAGTTAGGCAAATTTCATAGGTTTAGTCCTAAGACCGGACAAAGCACCTACCCTTTGGACCTCCCCAGCCACCCTGCCCGACAAAAAAGCTGCTGCTCAGGATCTTAGTATAGATGTCTCCAGTGGCCTGGTCGACGATCGACTGTTCTGTCTCCAGCACAGTCCCGGCCTTGCCCTTGTCATAAAGTCCAATGACCTTGTTGCGCAGCTCGAATTTCCGTCCTGCGCTGGATGTTGGGAGTGGCTTCAGAGCAATGATTCGCCGCTGACCATCCACAACACGGCGGTAGTCGAGCTTGGGAGCTCCTGGAATCGGGGCACCGCCTGCCCGAGCATAGAAGTCAATCACTTCCTGATCGGTGAGCTTAAATGCTGTATGAAGTAAAACATCTTAGTGGTCGTTGAATTCTGAGCTGAGAGGCTCGTACATACGAAGGATAACCGGGTAGGTTGGAAAGACCGCGAATCTGGGGTGGAGTTCCTGCGCCGCGCTTCTTTTAGCACAAGCCGGAATGGGGCCGTGTGTAGACAATCCAACATACATAAAGGAAGTGAAGTTCATCAGCTTTGCAGCCAATGCTGTTGGCAAACACGAGAATATCGCGCTTCTGCCAGGAGACTTCCTGGGGAGCAAACTCGTGACCAGCTCCGGGAGCAGACATCTCAGCGAGTGACAATGTAGATAGTCGACTGCGTATGTGTGGTATTCGATCGGCGATGGAAGATTGTGTCTAGTGCGCTATGCGATATTTCTGGAAGCGGATTTGAGTTACTTGGGTAATGGGTAATGCAGGGCTGATTAGGCCTTGGTTTTCACAAGAGTCTGGGACGGTATGCTATGCTTTTGTACCCCGGACAGAACAGCGCTCCGTTGCGGGGCCGCAAACAAGCCGAGGCTAATGTAATCTGGACCGAGAGCGCCATGCCGCTTTGGATGAACCAGCCAAATCAGCCCAGATATCGTAGTAACAGCGCCGCGGTCGGTGAGGCGCTAGATTGATCTATAAGCTCAAGGCTCAGAGAGAGGTATACAAAGCATTACAACAACTGTCAATGTTTTAGCCCGCAGACACTTGGGGATATCCAGATGGGGCTGAAGCTAAACAATATAAGGAGATCGTCAAGAGATGATAAGATTGAGCATCGACTCGGGGTATCTACTTGGGAATTTCGAGGAGCTTCATGATCGTCCTTGAAAACCATCTCTCCGTGTCGCGCCAAATAATGATGCCGTTTCCTGCCTTCCAATAAAACGCCGGAACATAACGGAAATGAAATGGCATAAACAAACAAAGCAAGTCAAGAAAACCTATTCATCGACCCAACGTCATGCAAGTGTACTTTCCTTCAAATGCCATGCAACCTAAGGGTAAATAGTATCGAGGGTACTGACAGAATTCCAGAACAAGGAATCCGGTCAGAGAGATCAGTGTACCGACCCAGTGATGGATCATTTTGGTGATGAGGATTTCAACGCCTCAGTTTAGCACCTTCAATAATTAGCTTCCTGATTGGCTCGATGATGCTGATTAGTGAGTGCACTTACATTCTGTAGAAGCAGCCACCCTCGGCGGTGCGGTTCTGGTCCGTAGTCTCCAGCTTGTAGGTGATGCTGATATCAAGGTCGCGCTTGTTCTTGTCATTGGGCTTGTTCTCGAGCATACCAGACACAACTTCCTCTTCCTCAACGGTAAGGACATCCCGCAGATAGAAAACGGTCTGCTTCCAGTGGGTGTACTTGGCATGGGGGCCAGTAGAAAAAAGGATTGGCTTGTGGCAAGCGCCAAATTCGATATCGAACCAGGCGATAACGGCATGGACAAAATCGCTGCGCTTGATAGTGAGCGAGTAGGGTACCTTGAATGCAAGATCTTCCTTGGTGACAGTGTAGAGATCGAATGAAATGATGGGGCAAGGGTCAGAGACAAGTGCCTTCATCTCGACTGTATCCACAAGAGGCTCAGTGAGGGCAGTTTCCTTCATGGGGCTGTAATCAAAGCCATAGACGTTGTCCCAGACTAGTTCTGATTAGCGGCGATTTGGGATTGACGAAATGGGTTCTCTCACATCCAATCTTATCATCCTTGTACTCGCCGTCTTCAATAGCGGCCAGGTACATGGTAGCCTTGTCGGGGAAGATCTTGCCACCGGGGACGAGGTAGCGGTCGCGGGCATAGAGGACAGTGTCCAGCATGGACTCGTAGAGAAGGAAGTAGCCCATCCACTCGGAGATGATAATGTCAACCTTGGGGTAGGGCAGGACAACCTCCTCCATCTTTCCCTGCAGGAGGGTGATCTTGCTGGTCAGGCCGTTGACCTCAACGATTTCACGGGCCTTCTCGATGATCGAGGACATATCAACACCCATCACATGCTTAGCACCGGCCTTGGCAGCAAACCTAAGAAGCCAACAACATCAGTATCCAGTCATAGGCTTGTAACGGATTCGGGCACCAACATGCTAAGAATACCGGTACCGCAGCCGACATCGAGAACAACCTTGTCCTTGAAAATGTGACGGTTCTGGTAAATGGAGTCGCGGTAAGATCTGGTGCGAACATCGTCTTTCTGTTTAGAAGGAGATATTAGTAGGCTATTAGAATGTGCTGTGTGCGGCGGACTTACAAGCATCTCCTCGTGAATGCCTGAGCGGGGTTTGACGTTAGCCATCTCCGACACTAAGTAAAGTTCTGTGCTTGGGATTATTTACCATGGTGATCATAACTAGGCACAATTAGCACAATATCAAGGTCAGTCACTGGGATAAGATGTACCTCGTGAAATAACGAACTTCAGCATGGTCCATGCCAACCATGCGATCAGCACTGCTGGACTGTTGTTTCTCAACTCCGGCCATGATTGCAAATCTGTCGGTTGCTTATGGGTGAAATAAAATAGAGAGATTCTAGGCAATGTATCGCGGACCCAGGAACCTAGATCACAAGCGAGATGAGAAGAAAATATCAACAGATTTAGCTGATGATAAAACAATATGCAGAAGTGAAAAAGTACAAAGCGCTTCAGCGAACCCTTCGAGCGGCCGCCTTTTTTTTTGGCCTTTGCCCTCATTGGGAATTTCTCCTCTGGAAGGCAACATACGCTAAGACCTAATAAGGTTAGACTCTTGATGAGATAGACTATGCTGGATACAGTCTATCAGCATGTGACTCTTGTAGCCCTAAGTACTGATTAGGGCTATGAACAGATGATAAGTGACTTAAACCGTTGGGACTTGAAAGTCGGACAGAAGGCCCTAGCACTGTATCTCGGACTGCCAATCAAATTTGGATATGGATAACTCAATTGAGCCATGGTAGCAATTGAAATGCAATTATGATTCTTCAGAGCAGTTTCTATTGTACTTGGCGATCCTACTGTAGTACAACATAAACTTTTTGGCCAGTTTTAAATTCCAAAGAGCAAGTAATGTGCTGCGGTCAATTTTCGTGGCTACGGGAACAGCCCATCAGCGCCTTAAGCAAAAGTTAAAGATACAAATGCTCCATCTCAAGTATGATTCTTCGGTGATTTATTGTGACTTAGATTTGAGGATCCATTCTTCGATCATGCTTCCATGCTATTTCTAGACCTGGGACCGGAAATGCCGAGCTCCCTATTTATTGCCGCGCGAAGCCACTCCGCCCCCGCTGCTGCCACGCGCCGCCTAGCTTCTTCTAAGGGTCTACCTCCCTGAACTCACCTTACTGCCGGTTGTGCTACAAGAGCTCAGAGATCACTATGTTTCTAGGCTCAACCAGGAGAAAGCTCTATTGCTGCTTTCTGCTCCTCTTCTTCGCTTCTCTCATTGGCAAATCGGCGGCGTCTCTGGGCGATCACCTTCCTGATTTCAAGGAATGTGTTAAGGTACCTGAACCACACTGGCTAGAGCTGTGCAGATGCAATGCGATAGCTAATCTATGAGCAGGTCTGCAAGGCTGAAAATTGTCACGATGGCAACTCGGTGATCCGTAAGCTTCACACATTTTGACCATAGTTTTCCCGACTAATTCGTTACCAGCTCTCCATCTTCGTCTCATGCTGTGGACGTGTCCTTCCGAGTGCGATTATACCTGCCAACATGTCGTGACAGATCGCCGTGTCGCTCGCGATCCTCCGATGTTAAATCCAGTACTACAATTTCACGGGAAATGGCCGTTCCGCAGAATCCTCGGCATGCAGGAGCCCTTTTCTGTCCTTTTCTCCCTCCTCAACTTTCTCGCCCACTGGCACGGAATGGGTAAGATCCGAGAAACCATTCCATCGTGGCACTCACTCAAGCCGTATTATATGGCTTTTGGATATTGTGGATTAGCATGCTGGACATTCAGTGCCTTGTTTCACACACGAGACCTCCCATTGACCGAAAAGCTGGATTACTTTGGGGCTGGAGCTAACGTGATGTATGGCTTGTACCTTGCAATCATTCGGATATTCCGTCTAGATGGAGAGGAGCCTCGCCATAAGCCGACTTTGCGCCGTCTCTGGACAATTATCTGCATATTTCTTTACACTTTGCACGTCTGCTACCTGAGCTTCTGGTCTTGGGACTACACCTACAACATGATTGCCAATATCGTGATAGGGATGGCTCAGAATATCTTGTGGGTGTCATTCAGCATTTATCGTTATAGGAAATATGGTAAAGCTTGGATGACCTGGCCCGCGTTAATTGTGGTCTGGATAATCTTGGCGATGAGCCTGGAGCTGCTTGACTTTCCCCCTTGGAATGAGCTCATTGACGCACATAGCTTATGGCATCTTGGGACTGTGATTCCCACCGCGTGGTGGTACTTGTGAGTTGTCCCGAACCCCCTATATCTAGTCCTTGGAGTGCTGGTTACTGAGACACTGACTTCTCTGGGCCCTAGTTTCCTTACCAAAGACATCCAGAATGATGTGGCAGGGGAGAGACTCAAGCTCTAAGCTGGCTTGCGGGGACGACTTTACATACATGCTGCAGAAAGACTCGGCTCAGCTTGGTGCCAGTAGCAGTCAGGTTTTGAATTGGTCCTGGTGATCTCAAACAGTCTGAATGAAATGTAGTAATATTTGGTAGAATGTTCAACGATTTTAAGGCTGCTAGAAACCTACTATGTAGATATAAGTATCTCGAGGTAGCTTTCTGGCTGTGCCTTTAATTTCCACTTTTTCCCCTGTTCCAACTTCCTTCCCGTCTCCCTCGGCTGGGCGGGTTGGTCCAAACCACGCTATCGGTCAGCGGCTCACCGCTTGGGCGCATTGTGGGCAGTACAGGGAAAGCTAGTAAGTAGCCTGAGCTGGCCCCGGTTTTATGTCTCACCCACTCATCCCTCCACTCGCTCTGCCTTTCCTCTTTTTTGTGATATTTCTCCCCTTTTCGTCTGACACTACACCTGCTTCACAATAGTGCCGTCTGCTTCAAAGCCCTGAGCCGCCATTTGCCACGAGATCTGCCGCCGCCTCTTCATTTCCACCTAGTTCGCGCCACAATGGCGTCTCCGGCTGTCAAGAAAGCAATCGCAGAAGCGGCTGCTCAGTACGCAAAGCCAGAAGGGAGGATCTTCCAATATGGTACTGCAGGAGTAAGTTCCTACGTGTTGTCGAACACTTCGACTCTGTAACAATCTGACTGACTATTTGCCCGCAGTTCCGTATGAAGGCGTAAGTCAAGCTGCTCAATCAACAACCTGAACGATCGACCCCGCCTCCACAATACCCCGCGATCGCTCCTTTGTTTACATGTTACTGAGGCCATACCAGCGACCTTCTCAATACCGTCGTTTTCACTGTTGGTTTGCTTGCGGGCCTTCGTTCCAGGAAGCTTAGTGGGCAATGGGTTGGTGTCATGGTCACTGCCAGTCACAATCCTGCAGAGGACAATGGCGTGAAGCTCGTCGACCCTATGGTGAGTTCCTCCACCTTGGTAGTCTCTTAATGTAAGCTCAGTAACTGACTTAAATACTCAAATAGGGTGAGATGTTGGAGGTAGGAGCCAAATTATGATTCACTAACGAATGTCATCTCACATCCTTTCAGGCCGAATGGGAGACCTATGCGACCAGACTTGCCAACGCCCCGCTCGACAAGGTCGGAGATGTGTACGAAGAGTTGATTAAAGAGATCGATGTCAGCATGGAGAACCAAGCTCGCGTTGTTTTCGCCCGCGACACTCGCGCGTCTGGCTCTCGCCTCGTCTCGGTTCTCAACGCCGCACTTACCGCTACGGAAGTCGAATTCCTTGACTTGAAGTACCTGACCACCCCTCAGCTTCACTATATCGTTCGGTGCAAGAACACTCTGGGTACACAGTATGAATATGGTGAGCCCACCGAGCAGGGTTACTACGAGAAACTTGCCGAGGCTTTCAAGAGAGTGATGCGGGGTATCAAGATCAAGGGCTCTTTGACCGTTGACTGCGCCAACGGTGTTGGTGGACCCAAGCTCAGGGAGCTTATCAAGTACCTGCCCACTGCGGAGGAAGGTGGCCTTGACATCAAGATCGTCAACGACGACGTCATCAACCCTGATAGCCTCAACTTCGAGGTAAGATTCTTCTACAGGCCTCTACCCTGATGCCGGTCTCGGGCTAATTTGTCTATCAGTGTGGTGCCGATTATGTCAAGACGAAGCAACGTGCTCCTCCGTCTTCCAAGGCCGGTCCTCTCGAGCGTTGTGCCTCATTGGACGGCGATGCTGACCGTATCGTTTACTACTTTGTCGATGAGAGCAACGTGTTCAGGTTGCTCGATGGCGATCGCATCGCCACCCTTGCTGCATCATTCATTGGCGACCTTGCTCGTAGCGCTGGCATCGCACAGAAACTCAAGATCGGAGTTGTGCAGACTGCTTATGCCAACGGATCTAGCACTGACTACATTGAGAAGGTGCTGAAACTTCCCTCCGTTTGCACGAATACCGGTGTTAAGCACCTTCACCACGCCGCTTTGCGGTTCGATGTCGGCGTCTATTTCGAGGCCAATGGGCACGGCACGATCACCTTCTCCGAGAATGCTTTGAAGACGATCAAGAATACGGAGCCTCAGTCTCCTGCTCAGCAGCGCTCGCTCGAGTGCCTCCAGGGCTTGACGGACCTGATTAACCAGGCTGTTGGAGACGCCATCTCCGACATGCTCCTCGTGGAGGCTATTCTTTCTCACAAGGGCTGGAGCCCCAAGGAGTGGCTTGCGACTTACACCGATCTGCCGTCGCGTCTTGTCCGTGTCGAGGTCGCGGACCGTTCGATCTTCAAGGCTTATGACGCTGAGCGTAAGCTCGAGTCCCCACCCGGCCTGCAGGCTGAGATTGAGTCTCTGCAATCCCGGTACAACAAGGGAAGGAGTTTCGCTCGCGCCAGTGGTACGGAGGATGCTGTGCGTGTTTACGCCGAAGCGGCGAGCCGTTCCGAGGCCGATGATCTCGCCACCCGTGTTGCCAACGCGGTTCGTGAGGCTGGTGCCGCCAAGGAACCCTCTTCCTAGGCCACTTCTGGAGCTAACCGGCCAAGAACGCATTGTCGATGTACGGTGGTTCAGGCCGTCAGGCTAACGAACAACAGCATCACGTCTGGACGTGCAGCACAGATCTGTTGTAAAAAACCGAGTTCTAAGATTTCCTGGGAACTTTGGTGAATGAATTCATGATCTTAATTTAATTCACACATAAGCAGAAGAGTTTGCATCTCACTTTGCGCATCGTTCTAGTACCTTGGCATTTGAATCTACACGTCCTATAGAAAGCATATGTCTCGGCCTCTTACATCAGCTCCCTTTCTGCTATTGCATTTTGTGCTTACCAGACAGCCATGGAAATCGAGCTTCCTCTTATTTTATAGATCAGAGTGCTCTGGAAGAACATATCTCAGCATCCCATTGTCGTTTTCACTGGTGTTTGTCGACGAATAATCATAGAGGATGTTGCCGGCAGGGCCTCTTGTAGTCCTTAGCAACTGTGCTGTCTCGCCGCAGCATGATGCGAAACAGATGCTGTCTTTGGCTATTACCTTCCTGCACACCTTTCTGATGTAGGTGCTGTTCACCCATCTAGGACTTTTGTCGGTAGGATTGTGTCTGGTCAAGCACCCGAGCCATTCCCCGGGACTTGATGATAGGAGCCTTCCGTTGGTCTGTACAGTCTACAGGCATATACTTAAATGTGATCTCGTCCATTGGCAAGACCGGTTGAGCGATGTGATCCACACTTAAACACCATGCTGAGCGCTTCACTGTGCTATACTTGTCCCGGATGTTCTGGTATGCCTGGTTTGCGGCGCGTGTGATTCCTTTACACAATAAAGGAAAAGACTGTGGCTTGATGAATGCTATCTGTACCTCAAAGCCCTGTCCCAGGACTATGGACGTGCCAGCTATATCACTGGGGGGGATAATAGGACCTACATGGCCGGCTCTCAGGCCAACGATGTAAGGAAGCCGTAACTTTGTGCCGGTAGTTCTCGCCGTCTGTGGCCTAATTTTCAAGTAGCTGTCTGTTGTCTGTGGGCCCTTTGGTAGATTTTGATGTATCTCAATCGTAGCCCCGGTTCCGGTACGATTCATGGCCGCCTTGTGGCCTGGATGAGGTTGGCAGAACTTCGACTCGGGAATGATATATTTCGGGCCCGCTACCCAATCAGTAGACCATGGACGCGACTGGATGGGCTTGTGCAAAGCCGTATGGTTAATATGCCGAAAAGGGTGTTGGCTCATCCCAACAGGTATTTGCCTCTACATAGGTGTCTATGTCAACTGCCGTATGATTTTTTCTGTGATTCTGGGCATGATTTGACTCACCTGGCCTTTGTCGAGGTGAGCAGTCCTAGTACTCTCTGTATACAGGGATATAAGATTTAACATGCTCAAGTTTCCCAACAGCAAGGCCTGCTGGCCCAATG
Organism: Aspergillus uvarum CBS 121591; assembly: GCF_003184745.1. Classification (NCBI taxonomy): domain Eukaryota; kingdom Fungi; phylum Ascomycota; class Eurotiomycetes; order Eurotiales; family Aspergillaceae; genus Aspergillus; species Aspergillus uvarum. The sequence goes on from NW_020291321.1 coordinate 354,413, forward strand.
GTAAGGCGCTTGACTACGAATCAAGAGATTGCAGGTTCGAGCCCTGCGTAGGTCATTCTTTTTGAGCTTTTCTTTTTTTTCGTATTTCGCTACGCAGACATACGCAGACAGGTTTATTGTTTGCCGTGGCATCGCTACTTTACCTCTCATCACCTAAAATATTATTCGTTATCTAAATTATAACAGCCGATGATGATGCACTCATTCATATCAGTTGTGGTTTGAGCCGACATCAACCGCCGTCATGCCGCACCCCATGATATCGCTTCCCGACACGTATCTTATAGGGTTCTCGCTCCACTACAGAGGCTTGGCCATTGGCTACCAACTGCCAATCCCATGGGCCTCCATGGCTGGTGTATGCAATGGTGGTTTGTGGGAATGTCATGGGCCTTGAAACGTGTCATTGGGTCTAACGGAGGCAGAGACTATAGTAGCATGATCTCAAGCGAGAAAGTGATGGACATTGGATACCTTATCGTTGAGGGAGACCCCAGAAAGCAAATCCTAGCAGGCACTTTACTACCATTGGCACTATCAAGTATATATACACCGCCCAATCCCTTCACCCACGATACAAATAGCACAAAGAAGTAGTACCGTAGGGCTGTAGGTCAACACACTAGCATCCGCTCAGACCATGAACACCCCCATCAGCCGTGTACGAGCAAGACCCTTTGCCCGGCGTAGTCGAGTTCAGTGGGTACAGAACCACGTTGTCGTACTCGATGTTGTAGCAGGGGTACAGCTTCGAGCACGAGACCGAGGACGTCGTAGACTTGGTGGTGTTGATGTACCCCGTGAAATTGACAAACGCGATGTTGGAGATCAGCATCTTGCTCGTTCCGGCGTATGATCCGTTGTTCCCGCTGCTTTCGCTGATTGCGGGACCCGCGTTGGCCCCCTGCACATCAAAGTTCGAGAAAATGATGTTCTTGACGCTGCCCCAGCCGTCTCCGCGGGGCAGGTAGTCGCTCTCGTACGAGTCCTGGGGCACGAGAGCTCCAACCCAGGTCTTGATGTACGCGCTGTTGTGCATGTCCTCATTGTATCTGATGATCTGGGGGTTTGTCACGATTATTAGTTCTCACTTGCCGAACGGAGGGCTTGGGTGGTGCTATGGTATAGTACCTTGACGTTGTCAACTCGGATGTTCGCGACGCTGGAATCCTCCAAGTACTGTCCGAGACTGCCAACCGCGATTCCATTGCCGCCGCGGCAGGTGACGTTTTGGATGTCGATGTTATAGGAGCGGGGTTTGATGGCAATGCAGTCGTCGCCACCCTGGTAGACGAAGTTGGTGAGTTGGATGTTGGTGGCGTCCATCGTGTCTGGTAAGATGATGTGATCAGTTGATGGACATTACAACATATGGGGTTGCAAAGTACCTACCGAATCCATCGGTGTTCTGGACCCAGTTACTACCATACGGCGCATCGACAGCCGTCGCGTTGCAGGTGATGTCGTTGAACCTCATGTTCGTGCCGTTCATGATGTTCAGACTCCACAACGGAGGATCCTTGACGTAGAAGCTTTCGACCTCGACGTCGGACACATTCCAGAAGACGAAGGGCATCGGACGCCCAGGCTGCGTGACGCCTGCCTCTGCAGTGTACCAGACATTGCCATTGCCGTCGATACCTCCCGTCCCATACCCATTGATACTGATGTTCTGTCCAGTAATGACGAAACCAGCAGCGTGATTCTGGAAGGCGACTGGATAGGAGTGGTTGCGCCAGTACGACAGATCATCCGAGAACTGATTATAGAATGTTAGCGTGTGTGCGCATTGCGTCCATGGGCGAAGGAGACACTTACCGTCCACTTTCCCCGCCATTCAATTGCGACATTATTCAGGACAGGGTTCAGTCTCTGTCCGATCCAGTAGGACTGGTCTTCAGGGAAAACGATAGTTCCTCCATTGCCACATTCCTTGAATGCTTCTAAGAGGTTCGGTACATCGTCTTTCTGGTGTCCATTGGCCTTCACGGTACATACATTGCCTTTCTTCTGGACGTTGTTTGCAGAGCTCAGAGCCGAAAGCCCCAAGAGCAATGAAATGGAGGATGCTGAGGCCAAAGAAAATCGCATTGTGTTGGATGTGACGCGTAGACAGAATTCTGAGAGCCGGGCTGCTGTCTGCGGACCTCATATTGCGCCATCTCGCTTTTTCTAATAATTGCCGACGGGGGGCTCAAGGGTCTCTCCGCAACGTCAGATCAAGCACGAAAGCAAGCTATCGGGGACAATTGGCCCGAGTGGGAATGATAGAAATGAGGCGGGTAAAGGGGAAATGATGCAGTGCGGAGAAAAAAGACGGGGTAGAGCAGGAGATGATCCATTTTCCACCAATGACACCCCCATCATCCATGCAACCTGCATCCCAAGGCTTTGCTCATTTCCCTCCGTCAAGCTTCATCTCATTGAAGCTTGTGCGGCACGAAGCTTTTACTTGGGATGAGTGGACTAGACCGATTCATTACTTGTATTTAACCGAGCAACGTCCGAGTGACTCGCGCATTTTCCCCTCCTTTCGGTCAAAGCATCGCAAGCGAACCGAGATACAGATTAATCTCAACTCCAGGGAATCTTGAACAGCTGTTCGACCCCTCTTTTTGGTTTCTGGGGTAGAAAGTCCGGGGAATCTTCCAGTGGAGATGCCCCCTTGCTTGTATTTATATCCTCCGTCGCCGTAACGATGGGTTCATCTTTTCTCGTTCAGATCTGTCGGCACCTGAGATACCTGCATAGGTTGCGGTAGACAGCAATCATGCGTTGGCTTCCATTTCTCATAGGAGCCATAGCTCTTCTTCCTCTTTCTGAAGCCACCTCCTGCTGGCGCAACACCACCTGTTCCGGCCCTACAACTGCCGCCTTCCCAGGTTCGTGGGAGAAAAACATCTTCGCCCCGGCTTCTCGAACCGTGAACCCCGAAAAGCTCTTCGTGATCACCAAGCCAGATGTCACGCATGAGTATGCCCAGTACAAGCTACAGGGGAATGGATCCCTGGTGGTCTACGACTTCGGAAGGGAAGTAGGTGGCATTGTCACCGTCAAGTATACCTCCACTGGTAGTGGGGCTCTAGGACTGGCATTTACCGAGGCCAAGGACTACATTGGGGAGTGGTCCGACTCCTCCAATGGAGGGTTCAAAGGTCCCGATGGTGCGCTGTATGGGAACTTCACTGAAGCGGGCGAGCATTCTTATACGATGCCCGACAAGTACCTCCGTGGTGGATTCCGGTACCTGACGCTGTTCTTGATCACGGATAACTCGACTGCAGTGCAGATCAAAGACGTGAGCCTGGAAATCGGCTTCCAGCCCACATGGTCCAATCTGAGGGCCTACCAAGGATACTTTGATTCTAGTGACGACCTGCTGAATGCCATCTGGTACAGCGGCGCGTACACGCTGCAGACCAACGAGGTCCCCGTCAACACAGGTCGCCAGATTCCAGCGATGCCTGCTGGGTGGGCGAACAACGCCACGCTGGGGCCTGGTGATACCATCATCGTTGACGGTGCGAAGAGAGATCGAGCTGTGTGGCCAGGCGATATGGGCATTGCTGTTCCGTCCGCCTTTGTTAGCATCGGTAACCTGGAGAGTGTCAAAAATGCACTGCAGGTGATGTACAACTACCAGGTCTGTAATCGAGAACAGATTTATGGTTAGTCTCACTAACGAAGAACAGGCTTCGACAGGAGCGTTCGATGAATCAGGACCACCCCTGAGCCAGAAGAACTCGGACACCTACCATATGTGGTCAATGGTTGGCACCTACAATTACCTATTGTATACCAATGATACCGACTTTCTCGAGACCAATTGGGCGGGCTATCAGAGAGCCATGGAGTATATCTATGGCAAGGTGACCTACGCCAGTGGCTTGCTCAATGTCACCGGTACCCGGGACTGGGCCAGATGGCAGCAAGGGTATAACAACACTGAGGCGCAGATGATGTGAGTACAGTCCACTTTACTGCAGACCCCAAGCCAGACTGACAATCGCTAGCCTGTACCACACCCTCAAGACAGGAGCTGAGCTTGCCACCTGGGCAGGCGACACCACTGGTCTGTCGGACACATACACCACCCGGGCGGAGAAGCTGCGGGAGGCCATCAACGAGTACTGCTGGGACGACTCTTACGGAGCGTTCAAGGACAACGCAACCGATACGACTCTTCACCCGCAGGACGCAAACAGCATGGCCCTATTATTTGGCGTAGTTGACTCCGAGCGCGCTGCTAGTATCTCCGAGAAACTGACTGAGAACTGGACACCTATCGGTGCCGTGGCCCCTGAGCTACCGGAGAACATTTCACCGTTCATCTCCTCCTTCGAGATCCAGGGTCACTTTACCGTGGGCCAGCCCGCTCGGGCTCTGGAGCTGATTCGACGAAGCTGGGGATGGTATTACAACAATGAGAACGGCACCCAGAGCACCGTCATCGAAGGATACCTGCAGAACGGCACGTTTGGCTACCGGTCAAGCCGTGGATACTACTACGACACGGCATATGTCTCCCACGCGCACGGCTGGTCTTCTGGACCAACGTCGGCCCTGACCAACTATATTGTGGGCCTGACCGTCACCTCTCCGCTGGGGGCGACCTGGAAGCTCGCACCGCAATTCGGAGATCTCAAAACCGCCCAGGCTGGGTTCACGACTTCGCTGGGCCAATTCCAGGCAGCATGGACGAAGCAATCCAAAGAGTACAGCCTGCAGTTTACCGTTCCGAAGGGAACCACGGGAAGTCTTGCTCTGCCCTACCTGAATTCCAAGAAGCCAACGATCACAATCGACGGCAAGAAGATCACCAAGGGCGTGAGCTATGCCAATAACACGGCAACGGTAGCGGTGGCCAGTGGAGGAAGCCACAAAGTGGTTGTGAAATAGCCCGATAGCATCTAGCGAGACAATTGAGTACTTCATCTCTTCATTCTTACCCCAAAGCCCGAAGCCCTCTGTAATCTACCAAGTTCTCGACCCCATACTTTCCCCACAACCAATCAGGGCCGGTTAAAATCACGTGCCAGATTATCCGCCGGATCCAACCAGCAGCAGGCCCATCGTCATCGAACGGCATCCGCCCTCATCACCCACTTTCCTTCCAAGCCATAACATACGTGACCACCCCACAAGGCACACAATGGCCACCCCGACCTCCCTCCAGGGCATCGCCATGCCCTGGCGCACATGCAACCAATGCATCCGGCGCCACTACCTCCTGTCCCGCGGCGGCGGACGCCAGCAACCGCGCCTGCACCTCTCCACCACCTCCCCGGTCCGCACGTCGCCCAGCAGTAGCAGCAACACCGCCAACCCCCTCCGCACCTCGCGCGTCCGCAGCACCCAAAAAGACGTCGCGAACTACCGGCGCTCAATGATCCTCTCCGCCAGCGGGATCGTGGCGTGCGCGATGGCCATGTACGGGGTCATCAAACTCGATCTCTTCGGCCTGGAGGAACAAACGAAGCACCAGCAGTCAACCGCGATCCCGACCGCGCAGGAAGCCGGCGACTCCGCCGCGCCGTCACCCAAGAAGACGCAACTCGACGGCCCCAACGGCTTCCCCAGCAGCCCGTCGCTGATCACGGTGCACGGCCAAGACCCCGGCGCGGAGCAAGTGGCCACCGGCACCAGCGCGGTGCCGTACTTCCCGGCGACGATCCGACTGCCCAAGGCCCTGGACGCGGAGAACATCCCACTGGCGGCGGGCGACGAGCTCGCGCTGTCGACCACCCCCGAGAAGCCCGCGGACGAGGAGGAGTACCAGCTGCTGGGGCTGGGGATCCGCACGGTCTCGTTCCTGCGGATCCAGGTGTACGTGGTGGGGATGTACGTGGCCAAGTCGGATATCACGGCGCTGCAGCGGCGGCTGGTGCAGACGGCGGTGAATCCGCCGACGTTGGCGGGGATCGAAGCGGAGAAGACCGCCGGGGGGGTGATCACGAACCCCGTGGGCGCGACGGCGGCGACCTCGCTGGTGTCGACGGAGCGCGACCGCCTGCGCCAGCTGCTTCTTGATACCGACGGTAACGAGCAGCAGGGCGATCTGGTGTGGGACGCGATCCTGCGGGAGCCGGGCCTGCGCACGGCGTTCCGCATCGTGCCCGTCCGCAACACGGACTTCACGCACATGCGCGACGCCTTCGTGCGCGGCGTCACGGCGCGGGCCCAGAAGTACAACCCCTGGCGCGGCGAGTTCGCCGACGAGGCGTTCGGCGCCGCCGTCAAGAACTTCAAGGCCCTGTTCGGCGGCGGGGCTAACAAGAACGTCCCCAAGGGCCACACGGTGCTGCTCGTCCGGAACGCTAGGGGGCAGCTGGATGCCCTCTTCCAGACGGATGTGGCCGCCAAGCCCACGCGGTACATGGGCCGCGTGGCCGACGAGCGCGTCAGTCGTCTGGTGTGGCTGAATTACCTGGCCGGGAAGAACGTGTCGAGCGAGCCCGCCCGCGAGAGTGTCGTCGACGGCATCATGGCGGTGGTGGAGCGCCCGGTGGGCACGGTGGTGCAGAAGGTTTTGTAGTTTTATTTACCTCCTACCTTTCATACCTCAGAAATGTGACCCCCTCTCTTCTCTCTTCTGTTCCTTTACAAGACTTTACATGGACATACAAGACTCTACATGTACGAGTACTCTACGACCACCCCCGAACAACGAGTCCAAAGACACCGACACCACATAAAAGAGATAATCGATATATTCAAACCCCAAATCTATCCCCCCTTTGCCCCCACTAGGGTTACAGACAATCTAAGCCTTCAAAGCCCCCGCCGCAGTCAACAACTGCTTCAACTGCGCGCGGTCCTTGCCCTGCAGATCCGAGTTGCCGCCGATGTGCTTCTGGCTGATGAAGATGTTGGGCACGGTCTTCTGCGAGGAGATCTCATACAGAGCATCCTGGATGGCTTGACCGTCGGCTACACCAGAGGTAGAAATTAGCATACAGTTCGCGATGAGTCTAACGTAACTGGCGAGCGGCAAAGACAGGGACAAGAAAACGCACAGATCTGATCCAACTCCAGGACCTTGTATTCGGCGCCCAGCTCGTTCAGGAGGCGCTTGCTGGCGACGCAGTAGGGGCAGTAGGATTTGGAGAAGACGACTGGTTTTATTATTGAATTAGTGGCTGCTTGGTTTGGTGGGGGTGACACCCGCCCTGGGATCTGATGGGAAGGGGGGATCGGGGCACAGAGAGGCAAAACTCACCGACGCCATTCTCGTTGATCAGGTTCTGAGCCTTGGTCTTTGCGGCGGCCATGGTGGCGGGGGAGGGGCCGGCGAAGGAGCCGAACAGACGAGTGAAGATGGAAGCTATGGTGGGCGAGTGTTGCGAGAAGATTCGACCGGCGCACGAGGGACGGGTCGAAGATGTGGGCTGTTGTGAGGTTGAAGAAGAGGAAGAAGAGGAGACGGAAGGGTGAGGGGTAGCGACGGGCTATATGTACTCGTAAGTAATTGATCGGTGTTTGGAGGACGGGGATAATCGTGCGCGATGTTGGCGGGATGGCGCAAGTCTCGGAGTCAAACCGTCCAAACCCGCGGGGATTATGTAAGGAAGCTCCCGAGCCCGGCTGGCTCCAGGCTATGGCATCATCGCTCCGATTTGACTTTCTGGGGATTCTGGAAGGGACGGGTGACAAATATTCGGATAGTAAATCTGCTGGTTAGCTGGTGTAAGCTGGTGCAGGGTCATCCAACCTGCTCACCGTAGCATGGACAAGGAGTATCTTCTATCATTTGTCTCCGGGCTGCATCGTACAGCTTGTCTCGGGCATTTCTACTGCTTCTCACTGGCTGGACATTTACACTACAGCAACGACATCACCTGACCTCGGTCATATTGTCACAACTTCCATTCTCTATAGCTTGCTGATTCATATTCAAGCAAATACACTCACAACTCAAAAATCAATAGCCTGCTCGGCCGACACACAAAAGGAATGAAAAAAAAAAGGTGTGTGAAATTGTCATAATGACCGCTCCAATGCTGATGCTTCGCCAAAGAAAGGGAATTCCAAGGAATGACCAATGCTCAAAGACAGTAAGAGTGAGGGAATCAAACAGGTCGATGGCCGCAATATTAAATGATTGTCGTTTCAGACACAAAAGTTTGGACAAATCGAAAGAAAAAAAAAATGGACAAGAATTAAAATCCTAGAGATTTGAACACCACACCCAACCTGCACGCTGAATAAACAGAAAATGAGAAATTGAGAAGCATTATGCAGGGGAAAATCAGGTAAATGCTGCTGAGAAATAGCTCAGGCTGAGAGGGTTGATATGGCAGGATTACATCACATGACGATGCAGCATCCACAGCCCTTCTCCTTCGGCGGTGGCTCTTGCGCCGTCACCACCGGCGGGCTCCATTTGGGTGTCAGTGGTGCTGGCATGGGTTCCTGCACTCGGGGCATAGTGCTATACCCACTGCCTGTGACGGGCCGCGCGTCGGCTTCACCTTCCTTGGACGGGAGTTGCTCTTCGGGCGTTTGCTGTGGTGTAGGCTGCGCTTCTTCCTTGGTCTTCTCCTCCATTTGGGGCTTCTCCGGCTCCGGGGCCTCATTCCTGGGGTTTTCCACTTTGAATGGTCCATCCGGTCCGATGGCAAGCGGAGCAAATTCGCGGTCGTACATCGTGGGTGTCTTGCCCTCCTTGGCCCACTGTTCCTGCTGCATGCGCCGCGCGTGCGTGGGCAGAATCTGCTGGTCGGGAGGAAGACGCGGATCCGGTTTGTACATGGTAGCCAGCCATGGAGGATCTCCTTCCGGGCGATTGATGGGATTAGGAGGGCCCCGACCGTCTCCTCTGGCTCCAGGCCGCTGCGTGCTGGACGGGAGACGAGCTCTGGGAGTCGCCTTTCTGGTCGCGGGAGGAGCAGAGGTCTTGCGGCTGGTAGGCCCAGCCTTTGCTGGTGTTTTCTTGGCCGCCGTAGTTTGCGATGGAAACCCACGGCTACCAGGTCTGCTGCCATTCGAAGGTGTGCCGTTTGCCGCGTCCACCGTCAGTGGCTCACTAGCTCGACGCGGCATCCCGAACGACAGCGCCTCATCTTCACCATTGGTGAGGGCTCGGGTGCGCTGCTTTGGGAACTCTCGTCCAGCGTTTTCAGGCGAGATGGGGACCGGGCTGGCGGTTGGAATTGGGATCCGAGACGAGCTCTTTCGCAAGTTAGGGTTATGGTAGAAGCTCGATGCGGCTTTGTCCTTCGTCTTGTCTGCAGCAATCTCGTCCGCCCGTCGAAGGTCCCACAATTTTTGATCGCCCTGTGTAGTGTCGTGAAGGTCATCGGCATCGGAGAAGGGTTTGGAGTCGTAGGAGTCACGCGGTGACCCATCATGTAGACTGGGCCACGGTTCCGTCTGCTCGTTTGGCGAGTGCGGAGAAAAGGAGCGTCCGTTGACCTCGTGAGACTCATGGGGCCTTCCACGGCCACTCCGGGTCCCGTCTGCGGCAACCCGTCGCTGAAACAACTGCTGTAACTCTTCGCTTTCGATCTTGGCCAGTTTATCTCGGTGAATCCATTTCTCGTTATCCAGCTCTCCGAGGTACACTCCGATCCCCTCGCCTGCTTTTATTGTCCCATCCTGGCGTGGAATCTCAGTCGAAGCGTTCGCATTACTAGTGCTGCGGTCTACGGGTTCGTGTCTATAGTGATGCTGCGAGTTGAATTCTTCACTTTCACGTCGACTATGGCTGGCGTCTCGGCGACCGCGCGGATTGAACTGATCGTGAGCCTGGACGTGTCGTGACAGGGAGGAGCCGCGAGAGCCTTGGGGCCGATGCCCTCTGGAGCGTGAATCATGGGACGAGCGTGATTTAGAGCGATGATTAGTGCTCTAACACAATCCGGGTCAGTTCGTCTGATTCCTACAAACCCATTGGATCGGAGTATACGGCACAGTGGCTGCAAACTGCCGCAGCGTGGCCACTGACTTCTAGGACACACTTACATCTTGTCGGATTGGAACCGAAAATTCCCATTGACCCCCGTCTACACTGGGTGACGTCCATGCATCTGTCGAGTATGTCGCGGTAGCGGTCCCCGCCATTCCAGCAGCAGTAAATATGGATCAGACAAGTCCAGACCAGCTGGTACCCGGTGTGCTGTTATGAGGGCGATCGTGACGGGATCAACGAGCGGCTGGTCACTGGGCAAGGAACGATTTTTCTTCTCTGTCTGTTTTTGTCCCCGATCAAGCCATCCCAGAGACACACAGACCAGAATCACCAACCGCTCAGGGCAGTTCTGGTCGAAGTCCCTCCTCTGAGGTGAATGAGTTGAAAAAACAGCAGTCTGTATGATGTGAGGGGTAGGAAGGCTGGGAGAAGATGGGAGCCGGACGGCGAGGTGATGAGTCGGTGGGAAAGGGGCCCGGGAGCACGAGCGAGACGAGCCGAAAAGAGGAAATTGTAAACAAGGAGAAAATGGAGATTTGAACACCTTGAAATCGCTGCGCAACCGTCTATGTGGTTCCCCGGGAGGGGTTGAGCACTTGTTAGCCAGGGACTGCCGGAATCGGTACCGTGGATGGGTCGGTTCGGCTCAGGGAACGTCAAAAGGCGGATGGCGGATGGCAGACGGCTAGGACGAGTTGAGAGCAGCTGTCAGATGAATACTAAACTGGTCGAGTCTGGTATAAGGTGGAGGAAGTGAGACAGGATTAGATGCCCAGGTAGGGAGGGGCAGAGATAAAAGACAAAATAAAGTATATTAAGCAGTGGGTGGAGGAGGAGGAGGAGGAGGAGGAGGAGGGGGAGGCAAGGAAAAAAAATGCCAGGGAAAGGAGTGATGCAAAGGTGTGTGTGGCTGGACCGTGGCGTCAGGACAGCATCCGAGACACAATTGAGCGGAGAACCCGGTGTGAGTGTGAAGAAGAAGGGAATTCAACGGAAGAAGAGGAGAAGAGTGTCAAGTCAACTGTCCTAGAGCCCGGTGGTTGCAACAGCACGAAGAAGAAGGCAAATGTGAGAGCGAAGAGCCGAGAAAGACGGGGTAAAGTAAAGGAGGGAGAAGAGGAGAAGGAAGAGGAGAGGAGGAGAAAGTCGAGGCGAGACTAGACTAAGAGGAGGGAGAGGGAGGGAGGGAGGGATCGTTCAGGACAGGGCGCTAGACTACTTGGAAAGAAAGACTGCCCGGGACTGGGCAATTAATTAGGGAGGGGATTTGGTACTAAGGACTAAGGACTAACCTCTAAGGTATGATTTTCTACCTTAATCTCTTTCTTATCCTCCCCCCTCCTCGTGAAGGAGAAAAAGAGACACAGCCTAGAACGAATTCCTGGGTGGGCTGCGCCAATCACCCTGTGTCTCTCGGCAATGATGAATTACAGAGTAGAGATGAATGGTTATGCTCCAGGCTATGGACTGTATCCACTGCTGATGATGATGATGATAGAGTATGCTATGTCACCAAAACAACAAAGCTTCATTGCCAATAAACTATGTAACCCTCTTACCGTCTCGATCTCAACCCAACCAACAAAGAGTCCTTTCAACTCATCTAGACTGGCACTCATCGAATGATCTCTCCCTTCTCACGTCTGCCATGCCGAAAGTCGATCAGTCCGATTTGACATTTCCGACCACCCACCGGTCAGGCTGGAATGTCCCCAACGGTCTGGTCGGCCCGAGATGGGGAAGGGACAAAGCTCAGGGTCACAGACTCACACACAAGTTGACAAGCTCGCATAGCACGCACGTATCGCACAATTGTGATAGATCTCCAGGCCCCAAGAGGGAGTAGTCTAAGGTTGTGACAGCGAAGAGATCTAAGGTCCATTTCGGTTTAGTTCGATCTCAGCATAGAGTTCTGCTAGTCTCCAATCCACTGCATGCTTACTTGATCACCTCCTGGGTTGAAACTTGGAGTACTGGACTGTACACATGCACTGACCGTGATACGAGGTGCTTACTCTCAGACACAGCGAATTGCATTACAGATAAGTAGCTGAATGGAAAAAAAAAGCACACAAGACGGAATATGCGCTACGCGTAACCCAGCGAATAATCATTCAGTCTCGTTGAGTTTCCATGCCGGTCGACTACACCGGCATACATCGGTCTCATCCTTCGTCTCCGACACATTCGATCTAGGATAGTCTCAGTCTCAGTCTCATCTCATACTTCTTCCGTCGCGAGAACCAAAGGTTAAGCTAGGCGCACGTGGCACTGTTGACTTGGAGTATCCATGACAAGAACAGTAGCAGGATTAAGTGACAAAAATCTTATCCAGTGGTCCCCACCCGAGACAAACCTCCGACGCCAGAACCGTGCAGAATCCTATCCACAGGCAACTTAACACTTGTATATGCATTGAAGCGACGTACCTAAAACCCGGGTGCTCAGTAAGCAACACAGAAAGGAAACGACCCAAGCCAGGGCTGGAGTACACGAAGTGTAAATTACAACAAACAAAAAAGCAGTCAAACAAATGCTGGAGGGGAATAAAAGAATTGTTTCAAGGCTTCTGTCCATGTAGCAGGAGTAGTATTATGGTCTTTCCGTGAAATATCAAAAAAAGGGTCATGTACATCAAAGGTGGCGCTTAGTTCTTAAGTGCCTGATCAAGCTTGACCAGTAAGCCCTGTGCCTCCTTGACCAAAGCGCGACGAGCAGCGCGATCCTCGTCATTCGTGATCTCGATGCCATCTGCCTTCAGGATGACCTGGGCGAGAATAGTTTCGCTGAGCTTCTTATGCTCGAAATCGCGCGCTTTCGGATCTGTCGGGGGATCGGCGAAATACTCTTCACAGAGTGGGAGCAATTCCCGATGAAGATATGACAAGAGGCCGTTGGCTTGATCCACCGGAGTGCGGAAGGAGTTGAGGCTAGGTGCAGGTGACGGCATGGCTGAACGCCCGGGCGAGGGGGATGGTCGCGCCGCTTGCGCCGGGGGTGCCAGAGTGGCCGGGTCGACTGCTGCGCCACCGGGGCCCGTCTTCTTGCCCTTCTTCCCGCGCTTTTTATTCTTGCCCGATCGCTTGCGAGGGGGTTCGTCCTGGCGCGGAGGAAGCTCAACCTCCACCTCGGACGTCTCACTTGGAGAGCTCTCCCCGGGCTGCACTTCCGAGACCACGCACAAGACCTCTGACTGCTGTTTGAGTCCCTCCGCCCGGCAGGGCAATGAATCGTCGTCCAACAGTTTTCCTTTGTACAGTAATCGGATCCGCTTCGGGTCAGGCGTGTGCGTCACCTCTGCAGCCCGTTGTCTCAGCTGGCCCACACTGAGGGCGCCCTCGTTGATGGAGTAAGCAGGGAAGTGCAGGTCGTAGGTGTTCTTGCGGTGCTTCAAAAGGATGGTATCGGGCTCAGCATCATCGGCACCGGGGTACTGGTGTCCATGTCGGATTGGGTTGACGAGCTCGTCCGTCGTGATGTAGCTGAAATCATTGTCGGTTACATGGGGCGGGTTTTGAACGTTAGTGTAGTTGGGGGAACGGCGCCAGAAGGTGAAGGGACTGCGCCAGGAAGACATGACGATGATTGCGATCGCACACGCGAGGAGAGTGTAGGCGATCGAGGTCGTATAATCGCTAGCTGTGTGATCCGTGTTCAACTCCGGCCAAGGCGTGAGAAAACGCGAGGGAGACGAGGCTCGAGCTGACGAAAGAGTGGTGGTGAGTTGATGGTGTAAAGTCTGGAGCGAAGGAGACAGATTGGTGGCGACGTGGTCGATGTAGGAAGCACACGTCTCGCCCAGGGAGGACAGAGATATGTGCGATAGCAACTGGCTCATGGATTGTCGGCCAAGAATGAGGCAATGGGACGGGGAATGACGAGGGTGTTGAGGTCACTGGAAGTTTGCCCTCTCTTTAGCTCCGGAATAGGCAGAGAAGGCGGAGAGAGCCTCTTTTTTTTTTGCCGCAGCCGCCTGGGAGGCTTCAAGGCTGGAAGATCTTCTTGTTTATTCGTCACAAATGTTCGATCAATTTCGGAAACAATGTGATATCCCATGATTTTTGTTCTTTTTTTTCCCATACATTAATGTATAGCATAAGCATAATGAATGCTCACTCAAGACTCAGGTTGAGGGGTAGGCTCACCACAAGGCTGAATTGATTATTTCCTGTAGTACCTATCTCTAACCGAATGACCAACTGCTTTGCAATCACCCCCCCAAAATATCGCCAATGGCTGAAGTAGACCGAGCATCACATTCATCGTGCAGCATAAGAGCAGCAGATCATTCACACGTGACATGCAAATGTGCCCATACACTATACATTCAAATTTTTGACAGATCTAATCGGCTCATCATTAACATGCATTAACCAATTCGATACACTTGCCATGTGCTGAGAGATCCAAGCACAGCACAACCCAAAAGGTTTCAGCCGGTGCATCGGCCGGAGTAGTGGAGTAAGTACCTAGTAGTTATTTTGAGCAACTCAGTAGATCACTGTAGGTAATTATGCTAGGCGACGTCATCAACCTGGGACAGCGGCTTGTAGAAGGGCCAAGCGCGACTCGCTCTATTTGTTATATAGTGAGTCCTTTACAGTACTACTGTACTGTCCATATGGCGTTATGCAGGGGAAAGCAATTATCCGACCCAGCCATATTAAATATATCTTCTAGGATATCCCTCTGGTAATTCTTGACGAGACGAGCGTTCTCTCAAGGTTACAGTCGGACGAGCATAGATGGCATGGAATGGAAGAGCAGAGCAACATTACACAGCCTATCCGAGAAGTAAGTGGCCTGCCTCAGGGGCCACAATGGCATGGTCACCTCCAGTGCTCTCCGGTGCTCTCCGGTGTTCTTGCGAGGCTGACCGACCTGGCCATACATGGAATTCCAGGTACCCGCGACCCGTGCTAGGCAGAAGCTGGAATTGGTGCTAATTGCTGTGTTATCCGCCATCTGCCTTGACTGACATCATTGTATCCACTATTTTCTGGGAGCTTCACTTCCGTAACTCATTGTCCTGACAATGGAAAATTAAATTATATACATTTATAATCTTACATAATTACATTACAATTGCTCACTGGTGCAAGAATGTACTCAGTATGCCTTCAAAGTCTGACCCCGCCAGGTGCAGGCCGACCACCAAACCATCTCGCGAGACCACTGCTGCCATCGTTACCTTCATTCCCCATCCACCGTGGAAGGCGGAAGGAGTCACCCTGCAACCATTGTGGCTTGCTGGCTGTTTCGAGAGTGTTCTTCATGCGGTGTGCAAATGACTGGAAGAAGTTCTCCTCTTCCTCTTCTTCCTCGACCAAGGCAGAGGTCCCGAGAGTGCTGCGAGGTGCCCGAGGTGCCCGAGAACCCTCAACTAGGGGTGTTCGCGAAGAAATAAATGCAGGAACCTCCTCGTCCACCCGGCTCGAGGGGCGGGGCGACCGACTACCACGGGCTGAAAGCCCCAATGAGCCGAGGCCGTTGAGTTCTCGTTCAATGAGGTCACGCCCTTCACGCCAACCTCCCAGTCCGTAGCCACCGGGGTTGTTTTCCAGGTCATCGTCATCTTCCTCCAAAAGTCCCCAGCTGCAAATGTTTTGCACTCGACCATAAAGATTAAAGAGAGTGGCACAGATGGGCAGCAAAATGAAGACCGGGAAAAAGTAGTCAAACCCTTTACCAAGCGGTGTGAGGTCGATTAACCGCCCCAGGAATTTGTAGAAGACGGTGCTCTGTCGCGCACTAACCGGCAAGAAGGTCAGAAAGTTGTAGGCGATGGGTACAGTCAGCCGGGCTACAAGCCCAGCGTACCAACATGCGCTCTCTCCATACGTGTTCCGACGGACCAAGGCACGGTTGCCCCATACTTTGGCGTCGTTCACGCCCACCAAGGCTGCGGAGCACATGTACATCAACCAAGCAGAGGCAATAACTTGACGACCGAAGTCCACTGGCGCAGGATCTTGATGATAGGATACAATGGAAAGGGTCACTACCGACAGCCGAGGCGCTATAGATTTGATCACTTCGGACCAGACGATGCAAGCGGATGCGGCAGTGAAGAGAGCACCAAGTCCAAGCCGGAGATTCGGGATCATGCGCACATAGAGCTGGTAACGCATGTATGGGCTCAAAACCTTGGTATTCGGCAACCATGAGGAGCGATAAGGTGACGGAGTAAATTCCAACTTCCTCGATGCAGACGAGTTAATAATGGCTTGCATATCAGCAGCCGACAGCACCAAGCGGTCCCACTCGTCGATGAAACGAGCCTTTTGATGCCGAGCCCGCTGAAGACGTCTTGTCAAATCTGCCAAATAGCGTTCGGTAATGACGGCAGGGATTGTTTCGGACCCATCTGAATGGTCCAGCAGCGTTGACCGTGGTTCAGAAGGACTGCAAGTCTCTGCCAGCTCGTCAATCCAATCCTGAAAGTCGAGGGCGGTCCCTGTCTTCCGACGCTGCAGTTGAGAGACCTGACTTTCGAGGCTTTCCAAGTCATTGATCGCATCCATCAAGCGGTCGTGCAACCGAGGGGCATGGGCGTGAATTCGCCGGAGCCTGCCGCTGACATCGGCGTTACGGAATAGTGTGCGAGGGATCGAGACGAGACCATGACCCATGAGGTAGATCGCGAGTACGAGACCCCAGACGTAAGCAAGAGCCATCACGAGCGCCTTGATTGAAGTAAATTCGAACCCATTCTGGATGGATATGTAGACCAATCCGACAATCGCACAGCACAGCACGATCAGTTGATAGCGCGCATTCGAACGGATAGAGTACTGAATACGACCCTTCGGTTCACGATATCCAGAATCTATATATTCTCCGAGAAGCGGGAGGATAGTCCTGTAAGGAGATGAAAGTCCGATCAGCATCGCCGATAAATAAGTTCAGAACAGCCAGAATTGGCTGACGAATGACACGACTTATACGTACCATGTCAGTACAAATATCAGCCAGTAGGTGATGCGCCACGAGACTAGAAGTAAGCGGTCAGGTAGCCAGATGGCTGCGGGACCTGATCCATCACGCGAACTTGATGCTAGGTCGATAGGCACCAACAGAACTACACTGGCAGGAAGCGCGAGCGCAAGAAAGACGGGAATGGAAAGATAAGCGGGGGTTGCGCGCAAAGTTAGAAAGCGCCGGAGAAGAAGTAGAACAAGGATAGAGATTGTGAGAAGGGCCAGCGAGAAGAAAATACTAGACCCTACGGGCACAGGCGTGGCGAGAACCATGGCGATGATTGGGGGGGAGGGAGGAGGGGGGAGGAAGGGGATGTCAGTACATCCGGCGGAGGATAAAAAGGGAAGTAGAGCAGGGTCTCGGGGAAGAGGGCGATCAATCAATAAAGCATTGCAGGTAGAACTAAAAAGAGACTAATGATCGAGAATCGAGGGGTAGAAACACAACCGTGTGAAGTATAGGAGTGTGAGTAATCACGAGGGGGGAGGGAGGAAGGAGTACGGGAAGGAGGGTGAGAGTTGAGAAGAAATAAGAGAAGCAAAAGTGACCAGGAATAGAAGAAGTAGAAACTGCCCGTAGTTACTATGAGTAAGTACGTACGTACAAGGTAGGGTAAGTACTGTACGGAGTACTATGGATCGCAAATGCGGCCGAGACTTGAAACGAGATCTGCTGAATGGGTCAGCTCATTTCCCACAAGTTCATTGATGGTCGATGATAATTCAAGGGCGGCTTCCAGCCCGGGGGCCGGTGACGACAGCATCCAGATCACGTGATGGTACCTGACGTGTCTGTTTCCGTAAAAAGTAACAGCGGAGTCGCCATTGCCGGCACTAGATGCCTTTTCGCATCTCGAAGTATTCTACTGGGCACACTTCTCCACGGCCCTTCAGGTTTGCAGTGGACTCTGGACCACACCGCATTTGGACTTCAACCCTACTGAGTATAAATAAACATCGCCGATGCTAGCCTGGCTTTGGAATGTGAGATTAGTCTGGACTCTGGAGTTTCTGGACTGTCGGGACAGCATATAGCAATATGATGCGACTTCAGTCATGCACACTCTCGACTTCAGTCATGTCTGCTCGGATGGCGCACTGCCCGCTACAGTATTCGCAAGACTTCCAAGATCTGCGTCTTAATCCGAAGGTGCACTGGAGGGTTTCGCCAAGGAGATCACGGGAGCTTCGCATAACAACCAACAATGAGACACTATTGTAATGCCCTGAATAAGGTCTGACTTGGTTGCATACCCTCGCTGTCTGATTCTCTTTGTCGTTGAAAACGGCATCATATGCATGATCTTGGCGGCTGAGTGTTGCGCCCAAAGCCGGATGTGCCGATAGGAATCTCCGTAGATTGGCATGAGGTACCCCCAAGCTTTTCTCGGGAGCGACCCATCGATAGAAATGTTCCAGGGCCATGTTGATCGGACTTCACTCACGTTGACTACTCCGTAGAACGCACTGAGAAGGAATCCTGCAAAGGGGAATCATGCGCCGTGGAGCAGGATGGTCAACAGAAAGTGTTTTCGCCATGTTTAAACTGTGGTTGTGTACCAGTATCTTCCAAACATCTTTCATTCTGGGCGATAGTTGTGTGCTTTCTAGCACCTTCACTGCAGGCCGCTTTGGTACGTTTTCAAATCAGGAATAGTCTGTTTGGTCAAGGTCAGTGACACTAGTGAACTAGTGTACCGATCCCATTCTGAGGGAACCATGAAGTATTGACGGAGTTGTTGTCGAGACCTCTAGTAATGAGCCATCTATAATTCCTGCTGCTAGGCCAGCAACTCAATTAGGTACAGTACGAACCACAATTCCGTGGTCAACGTTCAGTCCACCGGACTGTGCCTGGGGCAATTCGAGGTAGAGAGAATAGATGTGTGTTGAATATTTGGGTCACGTTCACGCCTGGCCACTGAACCAATTTAGTTGCTGCGAGCTGCCCTTGCTAAGGAGGCGGACAACTCGAAGTAAAGCACCGCAGATAACTCTTCATTGGTCGATCAGTGGGGACCAGTATGGTTCACGGCCTCCATTTAATCTCAAGCAACTGTACTCGTGTAATGCGATCCTATTCTAATCTTACCGTACGGATATCGCCAAGACTGAGTCGATGCCTGCCAGTAGTTGGTAGGGTAGTTAGCCTGTACCACCTGGCCGCACCACGGAGGATTGTTGTGGTAGTACTAATGTGCCGTAACCAGCAAGTCTGACCGTGGGTACATACACCTTGTAGCTACGAGGCCCTCGGATACCGCCATCTTGCATGGAAAACGGACCACAACTACAGTCAAATGATTGTGGCATTCACTACGATCTGTGGTGACTAATGTGTGCGTGCCTTGGTGATACCCATCTTTATGATCATTCCAGCCCGCGTACTGATTGCTGCAGCACAGATCTCCTGGCTCCTGAACCACAACACTAAATCCAGTCAACAAGGTAGGCGGGAGCGATATCCACCATTGGTCACGTCAATTAGAGGTACTAGTGATTGCTGATGGTGAAACTTGGTTCCGAGGCAAGGAAAGAGAAAATACAATCCGAAGAAGCAAACAAGTAAAGAAGCAAAGAAGCAAAAGAAAACATACAAAGTACGGGGAAGGTAGTGGAGGAAAGCAGGAAAGACTGACTGAATGACTGGCTGCGAAACCAACATTTCTTGGCCTGGAAGACCTTGCGTCTTTTCCAGAGCCAGAATTACTCGTACCAGGAATTTCCGGTGATGGGGAACGGACCAAAAAGCAAAAAAAAAAAAAAGAGGATGGCCCGCTTTTTTTTGGGTCTCCGTCGGCTGGCTCCCTGTCAGTACCTAAGGGCGATCCCCTCCTATGGGTACATAAGGTTGAGAGAGTAAGAGAGAGAGAGAGAGAGAAAGAAAGAAAGAAAGAGAAGAATTTATGAATAGGCAAGTAATGCGGATAGGAGATGATCAGACAATCTTGACCTGAAGTACAAATTCCCTGCTAGAGTAGTCATGTTGCGTATAGAAATCTTGTACACAGTATGATGTACAGTACTCCGCATAGTAACTAGATCTCTTATAACCTGAATCAATGACAACTTACGGAGTACTCAGGCAGAGTAATAAGGACGATGGGGGGGGGGAGCGCGGAAGTGGCCAACAGGCGCTCAAATAATAATCGAGCAAACCATCGAGTTGTCAGTTGGCGGCTGGGTTAAGTTCAGGTTTCCCAGGTTTTCCCTAGTTTCCTTCTCAGAAGGTTAGTACAGTACCAAGAAGCTGATGATGAGCAGGACCAACGGGCAGATCCCCAAGTGGTCCTGGGCACGGGGACGGGGTCTAGAGGGGAGGGGGTACCTTCATCCTTCAGTAGAGCTAGTACTCTAAGTCTAGGTACGTAGCGTTAATCGCCCTAGAGCCACCAGAACCACTCACCTGTCTGCATCTGGCGCCTCAGGCCACTAACACTAGGTAACTAATTCCTGAATGATTTTAGGTGTATTACCATCACGGCCATCACAGCCATCATCCACGGCCACCCAACCCACTTTCCACGACTACTACCACTCATATTGTTAACTTACCACCACCCAACTTGACTTCCGTTAGACTAAACTACTACTAGGTAAGGTGTACCTTTTACTTTAGTAGTATTAAACTCGAACTACCTTAATACTACGTACACAGTACGGAGTATCTACTGAACTAAAATGATTGACTGACTGACTGACTGATTGATTGATTGACTGACCTCGAAGAGTCTCCCTCTCTTTTCTACACCACCATCTCCTCTACTACCACTGACACCACCACCTTCTCTCTTTCTCTTCCTCTCTCTCTTTCTCTATTCTTCTCTCTCTTCCTTCCTCTCTCTCTCTCTCTTTCCCGTGCATGGGATCTTCAACGTCTCTGCCCTCTCCCCTTTGTTGCCTTGCCCGTATATTGGGGGTCTATTACAGCCATTTCTCCATTTGCATTTTCTTGTTTCCCTTTTTCCTGCCCAGCTTTTCTCTTCTGGGTAGTCCCTCCCCCCCAATTTGCCTACCTACCCACCCAACCCACCTAGACTCTGTTTCCTCGTTTCGTGATCGATCGCCGCATTTTGACTCTCTTTCTCCTTCTCCCTCCCTCTCCTTCTGACCCCATTCTCTTTCTGTTTCTCTGTTCCTCTCTCGCCTTTCGTTCTTTCCACCTTCCTCTCTTCTTTCCATACTTGAATCTTCTCCGCCAGATCGGAGGAGCTATTATCGGGTGAGTTGAAGATCCCCTCCTACTGCTCAGTTCATCCTAGCGCCCTCTTCTGCCGACCGTTCGGCTTTTTTGCGCACTTCTGCATCCATTGCCTAACCAAAACACTGGGATTCTTCGACGAGTGAATGCTCGCTTCTCTCTCCTGACTGCGAAATGTGCTTTCGGAGCGAGTCTCTTCTTCTAACATTTACTGACTTTTGCTACCCTTGCACCTAGGCTTCCAACTTCGACTTGTTTTCTTCCTTATCTCTTTCATCTCTTGTGACTCCGAGAAGCTCCATACCTGGTCACCCCGAACGATCTTGCGAACTAAGCGGTGCAATACATTAAACATCCCTGTCACTGATCCAACTTACATCAGTGTAATCCTGCCTAGCCCGCCCTCAACCCCCCCCTCCAAGCCACTTCCCGGGCGCCTGCCAACAACACCACCCTCAACTCACCACTGGTGCCCGAACGCCTTGTTTTCCCTTGCTGTGTTGGTCCTGCGTGTTCCACTCGCATCCTACGACCTAATTTCCATCATTCGTCTTCTTTCGTATCGAACAATTCTCTCGGAATTAACAGCGAGGCTCATATCGCTGTCGTCTTCGTCCCTATCGCGACCACACTCGGGCGCTAACCGCTTCTCTCAATATTGCCCTCGACTTTCCGAGCCCCTCTTGCGGTTGACCCCCCTCCCCCCCAAGCTAGCTTTTTACCGAAATATCTGGAGTGCGATCAAGTCTTCATCGGTCACGAAGATTCTATCGCAAGGTGTAACGCGTGGCATTCGGGCCAGCGAATGCTGACGTCAAAGGAAGGCTTGCGCGGACTGCTCCTCGATCCCCATTGAGGGGGTTGTTGACATGAATCCGGCAAACCTCCCCAACGGGGGTGGAGGTATGAATGGTGGTAACAACAATTCGATAATCTTGTCTCAGGTCGCGCAAGCTCTGCAGGCCCAGGGTCAGTATTCAGGATGGCGAGCGGAAGTACCGATCAGAGATCGGGCAATGAAGGTCTATCAAATGTAAGTGGCCGTTGTGTCCATACACGTGCTCTTGACCGCTTTCTGTGGCTTGAGATTCGTGTAACCAGTTCGACTAGGCGTAGCTTTGTCAACCTAACATTTTCCACACCAGGATTACATCACTCCGTCTCATAACACCCCGCATTGACACACAAAGTGCCGCTCATGCGGCATTGGCTTTCGAACAGAAAGCCTTCAAAGACGCAAGAGAAAAGGTGTGCATCCCTGCATTTTGGACTCCATTGCTACACCGACCTAACACTTCTAGAACGAATACGAGAGGAACTGCAACGAGAAGCTCGTT
Source organism: Aspergillus uvarum CBS 121591 (assembly GCF_003184745.1). NCBI lineage: Eukaryota > Fungi > Ascomycota > Eurotiomycetes > Eurotiales > Aspergillaceae > Aspergillus > Aspergillus uvarum. The sequence goes on from NW_020291321.1 coordinate 376,841, forward strand.
CATATTCGCGACACTCGCGCACGACAAGCTGCTGTGATGCAGAATGGAATGATGCCCCAAGGTCCAACAGCGGGGATGGCTGGTGTTGGTCAGGCAGGATTTCCTGCACAAATGAACCACCCCATGCAGGCGTCTCCGATGCCAGGGCAACAACAGATGTCAATGGGTCTCGGTGACCTGGGTCAGCAAAATGGAATGCAACATCGTCCACAGTCCCAACAGCCGCAACAGCAACAGCAGCCGCAACAGCAGCAACAGCAACAGCAGAACATCATGCAGCAAAGAGCTCAGCAAAGGCCCGGCGTTGGATTTCCATACAACGACGAACTCCAAACTCTTTCCGCTCAAGAATATGAGCAAGTCTGTCGAGTTGCAAGTCAAATCATCTCAAAAACGCCCCAAGAAGACTTGGAGAAGATCAAGTTGAATCTGCAGAATATGTCGCCAGAGCAGCGCCAATACCTATCCAAGAAGAATATGGATCCGTTGACTTACTTCTTCCGCTCGCAGGCTCTGACCCAGCTTCGACGGTTCAAGCGGAACCGAATGGAAATGGCTCGTGCTCAGGGTAATGGTGTCGACCCCAATGGGGCTGCAATGCTGGCAGAAACGATGAACCCACAGCAGCGACAAATGTTAACAAATATGATGAACCTACAACGCAACTCCGCATACCCCATGGGAAACCAACAGAACCCGGAGCCATCGTTCATCGGTAGTATCGACAACATCCAAGGGCAACAGGCGGACGGGTTGCGGTCTCAGGAAGCGGGCCAGCTTGTGGTGCCAGCTAGCTCCTTGCCCATTAATCAGACAGCATCGAATATGTTCCAGATGGGCCCTCAGCTCAACCAAAACGCACAATCCGGTATCAGCCCTCAATTCCTTGCGCAGCATCCTCAGGGCGCACAGAATGTTTCGCAAGGTAGATCTCAACAAACATCGCAACTACAAACCGAGACCCAGGCCCAACAGGCAGCACGCGTTCAGGCAGCACAAAGAGCGCAGATCGCAATGACTCAAAATGGACAAGCCGGGTCCCAGATGCAACACCAAATGACGCAACAAAGTCCCGCAATGTCCATGCTGAACCGTCCTATGGCCCCGGGTCAAATGTCTCCGGCGCAGGTTGCTGCACAGGTTCGGCCTCCGTCTCGCACTCCTGGTATGGGGCAGCAGCAGGCTAATGTCCAGTCCATGGGCGGACAGCCATCAATGCAACGGCCTCAAATACCACCCGGGCTGCCTCCACAACTACAAGAGCAACTGAGCCAAATGAGCAATGAACAGCTGAATCTCTTCTTCCAGCAGCGCCGGCTGGCGAACAACCAGGCTCTGTTACGGGCAAATCAACAACAGTCCATCCCGATCCAGCAAAACTTCCCACAGCAAGGCCAAGGCCAGCAGATGTTGCCCGGCCAGATTGGCAACGGCCAGAACATGCGAGCACCTCTCAATTTGCAACAGCACATTGCCAACATGAACAGCCAGATGCTGCCTGGACAACAGATGTCGGTTCAGCAGCGACAACAACAGCAACAGCAACAGCGCCAACATGACATGTACAAGTTGCAGCTTCTTCGCCAACATGGTGGAGGTATCGAAATGTCCCCTGACCAAGTCAAGGAAATGGACCGCTTGCATTTCCCCCCAGCGATTCTAAACAACAACCCGAACATCTCGTCGCCTGTTCCGAAGCATATAAAAACATGGGGTCAACTGAAACAACTGGCAGCTTCGAACCCACAACTACTCGGGGGCGTAGACATACAAAAATTAATGGCTTTGCAGAAACTGCATCTTGCCCAGATTCTTGCTCAATCGAAAGAAGGCGGCCGTGGCGCGGAACAGAACGGTCAGGGCCCTTGGATGCCAACACAATTCCAGGGACAATCGCAGCCCTTCATGAATAATCAATTCCCATCCGGTCAGCAGCAACCATCCATTAATATGCCTGCCATACGCCCGATCACTCCACAAGATATTCAGCTGGCCAGGCAGCGCCTTGGTCCACAGGTTCAGAGCTTGAGTGACGAACAACTCCGTGATTTACTTCACCGGAACAGACAGAAGCAGATACAGGCAGCGCAAGCTCGCGCCTTGGCTGCTCAACAGGGTCAACAGGGCCAACAGCCTCAGACAACTTCGCAGCCTCCTGTCACTGTTCCTCCAACAGTTCCTCAGGTCAAGCTAGAGTCCCAAGCTCCGCAGTCTACATCGCAGCAGGGCTCGCAGAATGCGACGGCAAAGGCTCAGGCTACAGCTGCTGGAAAAGGAAACAAAGCTTCTGCCACTAAGCAGGCACCCAAGAGGAAGCTTCCAAATGAGGAGCCCACGGAAGTCCAAACCACGCCCATACAAAAGCCGACTCAACCTGCCGCTTCACAAGGAGGACCCGTCCCCGTTCCCAACAGGCCTAACATGTTTTTTACCCGCGAACAGCTGGCGGCTATGACGCCCCAGCAACGTGCTCAGCTGGAGCTACATTTGCGGAGGCAACAGGCACAAGGTCGTGGATCCATCAGTAGGACTTCCGCTGAAGATGCTTGGAACAATCTACCAGAAAGAATTGGAATGATGTACGAGGAAATCGCTAAGACTGCGCCGCCTGTTGAGCCTGTTGCAATTACACCGGAGCAAAAGGCAAGCATGTCTCAGCAGCTGCGTGACTCGACAGACTATTTGGGTAGGATGGATGCGCTTGTTCAATTTATAGCAAAGATACCCGGCCAGGAGCGGAATGTCCGCAGTTTACTTGCGATGGTAGGTCTTCGTCACCTTTAACTCTCGTCTGCATTCAGCTAATGGCGCCTACAGCGGATACAATTGATGAGACAATTCAAACCCGGGGCGGACTGGGCACTCGCTGACCAGTACACGATCACGCCCGAGTATCTCGCAGGAACCACTAACTATATTAAAAAGTTGTTCCATCATATGATCGCTCGAGTGAACCAGCAGCAAAGCCAGGTACCGGGTCAGCGACCCAGTGCCCCACAAGGTGGATCTGTGGCACCGGCCAGCCTCCCAAACAACATGCCCGCTCTGAACGCGACGAACCTGCACCAGTTACAGCAACAGGAAGAGGCTCTTCAGCGTGCTCGTCGAGCTTCCAGTCAAACCGCATCGGGACCTTCCGGAATTCCGCAGGCACCATTCGGCGCACCATCGCCTCAGGGCGTTCCCCACGCTTATGGACCCGGTAGTATACCTCCCGAGCAGTTGAAGCTGCCCCCTCCGAAGAAGCGAAAGCAGTCTCATGCCGGTGCTACCCCCGTGCTTGGAACTTCAGTGCCCAAGGCTCAAGCAAACAAGCAAACAGGCGCGGAGGTGAAGCTAGCTAGTGCAGCTTTGAGCGGCGCTTTCAAGTGCAGTGTTACTGAATGTCAGAATCATTATCATGGTTTTGCCACTCAAAGCGCGCTAGACAGTCACGTCGAAGAATGCCACAAGATCGAAGAGCCAATCGAAAATCCGCTGGAGTTTGCCCTGGAGAGTTTCCGTACCAATCTTGTCAAAGAGGAAGAGCAAGGAGGATTACAAAGCAGTAAGGACACCTCACAGGCCCCCGGCAAGCTTGCTCCAGCATCATCTCCAACGAAACACGATACCAAGCTTGGAGGTACGCCAGTTCCTGGGGGTGCGACTCCCATGGGCCGTGCTCCCAGTCAACTGGGACCCAAGCCTAGTTCCCCGGCCTCGAATTTGCAACTAACTCCTCGTACTTCTTCAGCCAAAGTGCCTACGTCATCTCCTCTGAAGCCGACGACCAGAAAGGACGATAAGAAAGAAGCGACCAAGCCCCTGGAGCACGCACCCCCGGCAATGGACGTGATGACGGCCGACCCATGGGCAAACAGTACCATTTCCCTCGAAACAATCCAGGACACGTTCTTGGATCTCGGGGACGATGCGGGCCTGGGCTTTGGAGCGATGGACGAGTTCCTTAATCCCGAGATGTTTACCAATTCACAATCCGAGGACACTCCGGACTCAATCGAGACCGGTCTTATCACCCAGACCCCTAAGGATAACGATCTACCAAAGAGTGCCGAGGTCAACGGCAAGACCGGAGAAATCGCGGATGAGAATTGGATTCCTGTGGATTGGATCAACCTCCCGGGCCGATTTGAAGACGGTCTTCTGATGAACGACTCATGGGACGACATTGATTGGGAGATGATTGATCGTAAAGACACGGGCATGAATGTTGATGACAGTGGAATCGCCATCATTGCCATGTGATCTGATCCATGTTTTCTGTTATCTCATGAGCGCCGTTTATGATTTTGAGCTGGCGAATGGCGTAGTGGATTCTATGTTTCTGCTGGCATAATTGACTGCAGGCCGGATGTACATTAACTGGGGGACACAGGAGTGATTGCCTGGGTCTTCATTCTACACTTTGCTATCATTTCATTCTTAGCCTAGGCGTTGCAAGGAGCAAGTGAGGGAAAAAGAAGAGCCTCTTTTTTTTTTTTTTCCTGGTTCTCGCAGACAGCGAAGTGTCTTTTGAGTTGGGGGAATCATGTGGTTAGCAGCAGTTCTAAGGCTATTACAATCATTGGATACGACCTCGAGTCGGAACATTCTTCACGAGCTTCCACGTTCCTGTCGATATAGATACTAGATAATGATGTGTTGAATACGCCGAGAATCGAATTCGTCCTGAGAACGAGGACCTTGTTAGTAGCTGTACTCTGTAGCGTGAGTGGATAATAAGCGGAGAGAGCATGATTAAGGACGGATCCCGTGATCCGTGGCTGGCTTGTTCCCCACTGGAGATCAGCTGCCGTTCCGATAAGCTACCTAACTTAGGTCGATCCATCCTATCCTCGACCCCGTCCGTCATTTGCCATCTCCTCCTCTTCCTCCTCCTCCTCCTCCTCCTCTTCCCATCACCTTCATCCAACTTGCTTCTTCCCTCCACCCCGTCTTTGTTCCGTGTTATTCCCCCACCACCAATCAACCCCCCTCCCCTCTCAAACGCCCTCTTCTTCCATAATGGGTTATCAATAGAATACATCTATCTCACCGTTTTCTCTCTGATGATCTGATCTCTACCGCAGCATATGCGACTGGCCTCTTGCGCTCCTTGGTCAGCTATCTCTATCGCGCTTCCTTGAATACATATTAAACCTTTATCTCCATACGTCGGACACCGAGCCTTATCTGTATACATATTACATCTAAGGCTCTTTTTCTATTTGTTGTTAGCTTCAACTAGCAGCAATAATGGCGAGCAAAGCCACCGTCCCTTTCCTGGTCACGATGATGCTCGTGACTGGGGTTTGCAATACCATTCTCAATAAGTATCAGGTTTGACACTCCACTGATTCTCTTGCCTTTTCCGAATTTCACTGACAACGGCTGCTTGTAGGACATGCAATGTGTTCGTAATTGTGACTCTCCGGACTCGAAGTATCGTCACACTTTTGAACAACCGGTGATCCAGACGTATGCTATCTCTCTCTCTCTTTCTATACCAATTAGCTATACAATGCTCACATCATTCCAATCATGATAGCATTCAAATGTTCATTGGCGAGATGGGCAGCTGGCTTGTCGTTTTATTTTCATACCTCTACCAGCGCTACATCGCCCCTCGCTTGTCCAGCAACTCCTCCCCTCTTCTGGCGGGTGGCTATCATCCCGTCCACAATGACGATGGACTTGACGAAGAAGAGGAGGATTACACAATTCGGGGCCCCGAATATCTTCGTGATTCCACCAAGCCCGATGAATCACCTGATGGGCGCATTCGTCTCCAAGGATGGAGGATCTTCCTCCTTGCAGCACCGGCATGCTGTGACATTGCAGGTACTACTTTGATGAACGTCGGACTGCTGTTCGTCGCCGCCAGTATCTACCAAATGACCCGGGGTGCCCTCGTCCTCTTTGTCGGCCTCTTCAGTGTGATCTTTCTCCACCGCAAACTCCACATTTATCACTGGGCGGCACTGTTTGTGGTCGTTCTTGGCGTTGCGCTGGTTGGCCTTGCAGGCGCACTGTTCAGTCAGGGCCATGACTCTGCCCCAGAGAATGCAGCAGCGGCCATCACACATGCTCTCCGAGAAGTGCAGACCACTGCACGAACTCCAGAAGCCGTGCAAACACTGATCGGTGTTCTTCTCATTGCCGCCGCGCAGATCTTCACTGCTTCGCAGTTCGTGCTCGAAGAATGGATCCTGGAACATTACGCCATGGATCCTCTTCAGGTAGTTGGTTGGGAGGGTATCTTTGGGTTCAGCGTGACTGTCATCGGCTCGATCATCATGTACTTGGCTGTCGGACGGACCGAGGCAGGTCGCTATGGCTACTTTGACGCAAAGGAAGGCTGGCGCCAGATTCTACACAACCGTTCAATCGCCATCTCCAGCCTTCTGATCATGATCAGCATTGGGTAAGTTATCACCACTGAACAGCTTCGATCTCGTTGATACTAAGTGTTTCTGCTGCAGCGGCTTCAATTTCTTTGGGCTTTCCGTTACTCACACCGTTTCGGCTACATCGCGTAGTACCATTGACACGTGCCGCACCCTCTTCATTTGGCTTGTCTCTCTAGCTCTGGGCTGGGAAACCTTCAAATGGCTCCAGGTGGCTGGCTTTGCTCTGCTAGTCTACGGGACCTTCCTTTTCAACGACATTATCCAGCCCCCACTCAAGGCTTGTCTTCCTCGTGATCGCCGCGAAAGAGTTATTCTTCTTCCCGAAGAACCCATCGAGCATATCTAGAAGTGCGGACTGTGCAGTTTGACTTGGCCCGTTTTGTCCCACAACATGACATCTTTCAATTTGGCTTCCTTGGGCTGGCTATGACGGTGTTGATCACCTTGTCTAGCTACACTTTGTTACTGTCGAGCTTTTAGAGGCCATTGACTTGGATGGCTGGTCACTGTATTGGATATGTTCACTTTACCTGTACACGCTCCCCACAACCTTTTGGAGATCAGCCGGGAAAACCCCGTCGCATTGCACCTATATATATCTTTCCTTGGGATGGCGGGTTTCCGAATGGCGGAGTAAGTGGCTTTGCGTCGCGTTCAACCATTTCCATCGATCTGTCATTTTTTGTTTTCCAGGCTTTATCATGGTCACGGCACCGAGTTTTTTCTTCTTGTTCGATTATTTGGCAAGGTCTTTGATCTAGACGATGGCGACATCGATGCAGCAGAATGGCAATAAGATTTTATCATGGTTGTTCGGTTTCTTTTATTGGTTGTGTGAATTGTATTCTAGCTGTTTTGTTGAGAATATAACAATCCAGCACATGTGGCCTAGGGCTAGGGTCCACCAGATCGGGCGAATATATATTTGAGTCGTCTCTAACATTTATGATTTTAACCCCCTCATCTATCAAGCTGTACTGGACAAAGATCCCCTATACACGAATCCCATTCTCTAGATCCAGTTTTCTATGTTCTCACTCGAGACTTGGACTTCAAAAAAGGGTATGAGTAGGTAAAAGCCGAAACTCGGCAGGATTGATGCTGTACAAGCAAGGTAAATTGCATTGGGAAAAAATGTGGGGACGCGCTCAGAAGGGGGGATCATTCATGCAATGATGAAAGATATCAGGATATATATAAAGGATGATGATAACACATAGACGAAGAAGAAGAGAAGTATACTTCAAGAATCGAACATAAAAATATGGTATATGTATGTGGTTGGTTGCAGGGGTGTGGGGGCGGTGGTAATAGCGCCCTAGCTTTGTAAATGAGATGTATATGCGGCGAGTAAATTGTCTATCGGGGTGTTTGTTTGTTTGTGTGGGATGGCATACGTTCAGACTAGGACGTAAAGTGCGCACATCTGGACGGGGTTTGAGTATTAGTCGAGTTATGGGGATACCTAGGTCAAGTGGTTGTACTCACCATGGATAAACCGAGAATCATTGATAGCCAGAAGAAGGCGTTCTGATGGAGTGAGAGAGTAAGTTTAGTTCCATGTTTTCTATATTCGGGAGTGGTTTGGGGTGTACGTACGTTGAGAATTGTCTTCCCCTTTATGTACTTGGACTGCTGGACCGCAACGATGGGCAGCTGGAGCATCATTGCGAGGAAGCCGTAGCCACGAAGCTTCTTGGTGATACAGCTCATGACCAGTTCGTGAGCGATGGCGCTGACGAGGAAGGTGATGAACATGGCGACTGGTTTGGAGAAGTGGGAGAGGGAGGGAAAGTAGACATGGCGCCGCAGGAAGTGGTGCACGGGGATGTTCCATTCTCTGGAGAATTCCAGCCTGCATATCATAGAGTTTTCGTCAGCACATGTCAACCCACATCATCAGTAGCGTTTATGTGAGCCACCAAAGGTGCCCGTAGACGTACCAATCACATGAGTTCCACCAATCCGAGTAAAAATGACGGTCGGCAAAACAAGTCAGCTCTGCGAAAGCGCCCAGCACGTATTCGAAGATGACGAGAAAGACAAGCAGGAAGGTGATCAGGAAGGGAAAGAGAAGCATGCTGATGGTCTCCGCCATGATCAGGGCCTTTTCGGTCATACTTGACACGGTGTGGAGCTGGATGTTGGCCTCGCTCAAGACTGGCACAATGAACTCCTCGCTGGTCAACGTCAGAAGGAAGATGCATCCGAAGATTGCGAGAGTTTTCAGGCCGATCTCGATCCAGTCCCGGTCACTGTTCCGAGGGTATTCCAACTCGTAGCACAGAGTGGGACAGAAGATGAAATCCACATAGTTGGTGACCGTCAGGTTCTGTGGGTATGTCACATTGCCCATCGGTGAGGTCAGCTCCGTGGCTAGGTCCTCACGCAACTCGGCGATCGATTCGGATCGTGCGTGTTGACTATGGCGCCGGGTGGCAGCGTGCCGACGAGGGGAGGCATCCGGATACGGCACCGGAGCTTCCAAGGACACAGAGCCGGGCTTATCAAGCGAGGACAACCGACGCTCAGTCTCACTGAGATGACCATTATAAAAGGCATATGAGTGTACTTTCATCAAGATAGTCAATGTATGGAGGGTGAAGAATACTTGCGCTGTCCAGGTCCAGCGCATCATAAAGGGCCAACTGCAACTCATGGTTAGCTCATGAAATCACGACCCCAGGAATTGTAGCCGTCGCAACCTACTTGATCCATAGGCAGGCCCAGGCCGCTTCGAAGATACTTTGCAAGGCCATGCCTCCTCCTTTCCAGCGCCAAACACCACCCCGAGCCCTGATTATGCGATGGAGGGGTAGCACCGCAGCGCTACTCACTACCATAGCCAGGTCGCTGACGCCCATGGACCACACGTTTGCCGACAACAAATTCCAAACTCTCACTCTGAAAGGGGACCCAGTATCCTTGATATTGCGAAGCGCTGTGGTGACCACCATAATAAACAGTGCGATCCAAAACAGGGTATAGAACCCGCGGAAATTGCGGTAGTCGCTTCTCGGGTCGAAATGGGACACTCGGGGCACATAGTCGATGGTATAGAAGATCCGTGTGCGCGCTCGAGCTTGTTTCCTGGCGGTGGAAATCGAATGGAGTGAAGGCGGGGCATCTTCAGGGACAGGTGTCGAATGGCCGCTAAAAAGGAAAGATTGTCAGTCTCCGAATTGTCGACAACTGTTGGAGTTGAACGCTCGCTGCCTACCTTGACTCCAAGCTTTCCGAAGGAGGGACTGACGTAGGATCCGTCATCGATTTCTTCATGGCCGGGACCACACGCGGCCGTAATAACGGCGAGCCATTCACCTGTTGAATGGCAGAAGACATGTTGATCTAATCTTCGGTTAAGGGGATGGAGGAAAGGGGAAACAAGACAGTGTCACATCGAACCAAGTGAAGAATCAATGGGAAGAGGGGAATAATGCAATTGATATATGGGACAATGCTGTACGTAAGTTGATCTGTTCTTTTTGCCACGCATGCAACGGGGCATGCGACAAGTAGAGAAATCCAAGAAGGGGGGGAGGGAAGAGGGGATGTGATGCGGTCTCTTATGTGGATCCTATACTTCGAGCACAGTCAGACAGACAGACACACACCTTAAATCTGGCTCGTGCAGGGACCAACCGACCAAAACGAATACGAAAGATGTTCCAGGGGTTAAGTATAGAAAGGTCGGACATTGAGGCGCGGATCCAGAGTATGTTTCAAAGCCTTAAAAGCCTTTAGAGGGCGGAAGGGCGATCATCAGCATGCACCTCCTGCAGTAGACTGTAGATGACTCGCGCACCATCTTGGAAATTGATTAATGTCATACCTGAAGCGGCTGCAGGGGGAGGAGAGTCTTGGGGAAAGCGGTACTGTTGCGAGAGTGTTCAAGGTTGGATTGCAAGGACGTCATCGGAAGCGCAGTTGGACCGAGTCTCCGCATCTTCCGTGCAGTTCGGGGGTTGTTTGTGCCTGCCTGTGAAGTTATGACCGATGATGTAAGGATCCCGGCCTGTACAAGACTAAGTACGTAAGACGAAGACGCAGTTAAAGCAGAAACATTACGGCCTGATAAACCAGGCCCCCAGCTCTTACCACGTGATAAAAGGCGGGAAGGAGGCACGAGCAACGCTAGACCCAAAATAGAGGGCTCTTGCCAAGACGGCCAAGTCGCAGGCGCGGGCGAGGCTCAACCCATCTGGAAACTGTCTTGAACGACCTGGTCTGCTGGCCCGATCTTTATCAGTTATTGTTGCTACAATCTCCGATTTTACTGTCCTCCCCCCCCCCCCCCCCCCTTCCTCCCCTCCCCCATAAGGATCACTTCCATTCTTCTTTCTATTCACCCCTCTTGGGATTGCGCAGACTGGCTTCTTCGCTCTTTCCCTCACCTTCCCCGGTTCTCTTCTATCCGGGCGACCTCCCCCCGCCTTTCTATTGCATTTCCCCGTAAGGGGTCCTTGTGCCCGCTATGGCATCCCGTATGTGAAGGAACCCCCCTCCATCGACACCACTACCTTGTTGTCTGGTCCACGCTTTGGCTCTTCAATCACTGACGATCTATCCCTTGTCGCACTGATATCATAGTTAAGCAATTCATTCGAAATGTCCGGTCGGCCAAGACAATCGCCGACGAACGAGCGGTGATCCAAAAGGAGAGTGCGGCCATCCGTGCGTCCTTCAGAGAAGAAAGCCACGATTCAAACGTCCGGTCAGCAATGCAATCTTCCACTGGCATCTTTGCCTTTGAACAGGGTTCTTATACTTGTGAATAGGAGAAATAATGTAGCCAAGCTTCTGTATCTGTTCACCTTGGGTGAACGGACACACTTTGGTCAGATCGAGTGCTTGAAGCTGCTGGCATCCCACCGCTTTGCAGACAAGCGGCTGGGATACCTGGGCACTATGCTACTGCTAGACGAGAACCAAGAAGTATTGACGCTGGTAACGAACTCTTTGAAGAAGTGAGTGACTAAGCCAGTCCCACCAGTGGCTCCCTGCTGATGTCTGGTAGTGACCTTAATCACTCCAACCAATATATCGTTGGCCTGGCACTTTGTGCCTTGGGAAACATCGCATCAGTCGAAATGTCTCGAGACCTGTTCCCCGAAGTCGAAGCCTTGATGTCCACCGCGAACCCTTACATTCGGCGAAAGGCAGCGCTGTGCGCCATGCGTGTTTGTCGCAAGGTTCCTGACCTACAGGAACATTTCCTCGAGAAAGCCAAGAACTTGCTGTCAGATCGGAACCACGGGGTTCTGCTATGCGGTTTGACCTTGGTCATCGATATGTGTGAGGCGGAAGAGGCCGAGGAGGGCCAAGAAGGAGTGATTGAGATGTTTAGGCCTCTGGCGGGTGGACTTGTGCGTGCTCTGAAAGGCCTGACCAGTTCAGGATATGCTCCGGAACATGACGTTTCGGGTATCACGGACCCTTTTCTACAGGTCAAGATTCTACGCTTGCTTAGGGTCCTGGGGAGAGGCGATGCGACAACGAGCGAGTCAATCAACGACATTCTGGCGCAGGTGGCTACCAACACCGATTCGACCAAAAATGTCGGTAATGCCATTCTCTACGAGGCTGTCCTCACTATTCTCGATATTGAGGCGGACTCAGGTCTCCGCGTGTTGGGTGTCAACATTCTCGGAAAGTTCCTTACAAACAAGGATAACAACATCCGCTATGTCGCTCTCAACACGCTAAACAAGGTCGTCGCCATCGAGCCCAATGCCGTGCAGCGACACCGCAACACCATCTTGGAATGTCTTCGCGACCCAGATATCAGTATCCGGAGACGAGCTCTGGACTTGAGTTTTATGCTCATCAACGAGAGCAACGTCCGCGTGCTTGTTCGGGAATTGCTTGCGTTTCTGGAAGTCGCCGACAACGAATTCAAGCCGACGATGACGACGCAAATCGGGATTGCTGCAGACCGCTATGCTCCAAACAAGCGCTGGCATGTTGACACCATCCTTCGTGTGCTCAAGCTTGCTGGTGCATACGTGAAGGAGCAGATTCTGTCCTCCTTTGTCCGCCTCATCGCTACCACTCCGGACTTGCAGACCTACTCTGTGCAAAAACTCTATCTAGCCCTGAAGGAGGACATCTCACAGGAGGGTCTCACACTTGCCGCCACCTGGGTTATTGGTGAATACGGCGACAATCTTCTGCGTGGTGGTCAATATGAGGAAGAGGAACTGGTTAAGGAGGTCAAGGAGAGTGACATTGTCGATCTCTTTAACAACATCCTTAACAGCACATATGCTACTCAGACCGTAATCGAATACATCACCACGGCCTCGATGAAGCTAACCGTGCGCATGTCCGATCCCGCTGAGATTGAGCGTCTCCGTCGCTTCCTTAGCAGCCGCACTGCTGACCTGAGTGTCGAGATTCAACAGCGGGCTGTCGAGTACACTAATCTGTTTGGGTATGATCAGGTTCGCCGTGGTGTTCTGGAACGTATGCCTCCCCCGGAGATTCGGGAGGAGCAAAGAGTCTTGGGTGCTCCGACCAAGAAGCGCCAGAGCAAATTGTTGAAGGATAAGTCTAAGAAGCCGGTCAAGCAGGCGGAGCAGGATATGCTGCTCGATCTCATGGGTGGCGATGCTCCAGCAACTAGCCCAACCACTAACGGCTCTCAAAACACAGCCGACCTTCTGGCAGATATCCTCGGTGGCGATTCAGGCCCGTCATCACCATCTCCTCAACCCGCGCAAAAGCCGGCTGGATCCGTCAACACTAGCGCGATCATGGGTCTCTTCGACTCCAATGGCAATACGCCTTCTCCCAACGTATCGCAGTCCGCATCTTCCGGTCTGGATCTTTTGGGAGGCGTTGGGGCTGCTATGTCGCCAGCCCCGAGCCCTGCACCTTCGGTTCCGGTGCACACAGCATACAACAAGAATGACTTGACTCTCACGCTTCAAGTTCAACGTGCCAGCAACGGTAATGCGCAAATTCAGGCGCGGTTCCGTAACGTTGGAAACTTTGGCCAATTCTCCAATGTGGGATTGCAGGCTGCTGTTCCCAAGAGTCAGCGTCTGCAGCTGAATGCGATCAGCAAGGCAGATCTGGAGGCTGGTGACGAGGGGATTCAGATGCTCAAAGTTGCAGGCCTGGCCGGGGTAAGTTCTTCCGCTATTTTGCAATATTCCCTGCACGTATATTGATATTCGCCACAGGCCCTCCCACCTAAACTTCGCCTACGTCTGCGGATCACATATGCCAAGGATGGTTCAGACCCTGTGACGGACCAGGTTGACTGGACCGAGCCATGAGGCCGTGACTGATATCATATCCTACTCATTGCCCGCCTGGACGCAGGCCGCGTGACCTAATCTATCTACCTTCCACCCATTCATCTGACATCCCACTTTATCATCCCTCGCCCTCGATCATCCATTCTAGCCTAGACGATACTGCCACAATTCATACTTCATGTTCCACCTGAGCGAACTTCGTTCCTCAGCCTCAAAATGTAGCACAGTCAACCTCTTCCATCACATTTAGCCGCCTAAAGCCAGCAGCGACCAATGTCAGACACGGAATGAGAAGCCAGAACAACAGGCCAATATCTCCCCCCCACCCCTTTTTTCGAAGCAACACACACATCATCATCATCATTCCACGTCTATTACATTCCATGCATGCACATCTGCAGAATCTACATACCCGCTTAGTTTCGAATCTGATGTTCTGGTTTCTCCCGGGTCCCCGGTATCTCCGTGTGGTCATGGATGTGTGCTGTCACAAAGTATAGTTCCTTTTCTCCTTCCATATTCTTCGTCCTCAGGCTTCCTCCTCCCCCGTCTTGTTTTGTCCTATTCCAAATTCTATGTAAATGCTTGATGAACTGTGTACATCGGTGATACGTATCTCTCTTATGACGAGTAGGCTTTCTTCCCTCAGTCGCTAGGCTATAGATCTATGAATCCATTTTGGCAATACTGCTTGCTATAAAGGGTAGATACAGTAAGTTACTCAGCAAAGAAAATGAGGGGGGCAGGGGGCAGGGGGCAGGGTTGGTGGTGTTTCCAACAGATGAACAGAGGTTCGAACTTCGAACCATTAGAACATTAGTCTACGGAGTACTGTGGGGTGCGAGAGGTGGGTAAGTGTGGGGGGTTGGATCGTGTTGGGTTTTTCAACTCGGTGGCTGAGCCTGAGTGGTGGTGGCCCAACTCGTTCATTACCTGAATATGGTATGTAGTATGTAGTACCTATGCAGTACCTAGACACTATTCCTTATTCACTACCTGGTGAGTGGGCTGGCTTAGCTGGCTACCTCGCGGGGAGGTTTTATTTCTTTTTTACCTTTCTTCAATTTACGTAGGGGGCGACATTAAGCATTGACTCCGTGAGGGGAGCTGCTGCATGAATACCCAAACTGTAACAGGATGAAGAAAGTATGTCTACTGTACTTAATAACTGGACGATGACAATTATGATGTAGTAGGGACAGACTACTTGCTAGTAATATGTTGATCAGGTGTGTTCTGTAGGTTTCCATGTTGAGATTCTGTGGATGATAGGTAGTTTCTACTGTACTAAGTGGATATGTGGCTATGTGTGTTGTTGTTGTTGTTGTTGTTGTTGTTGCGAAAAGCGCTTCCTCCCAAATTTCGATCATGTCACTCGTAATCATCATCATAAACTCCTGGTTCATTGAGGATTCCTCCTTGCCTCTTACCCCCTTCCTTGAGCATCAGAAAAACAAATGCACCAAACCACGTCAAACCCCCATCCCATGCGCCGAAGTAGTTGCAATTGTAGTGAAGATAAAGCACAATAAAGATGTATGTGAGGAATAGTTGAATGTCAGGGCGTCGAATATCGGAAAGAGTTAGAGTCATGGATTGAGGGATTCATCGACAGACAAACGAAGAGATACTCCATTAGATCGAAAGAAATACGGGTATATCAAAGCAGACGTCTCGGACAAGTCCTCGCTAGTAGTGTGTTAAGAGTGGAAATGGTCGCGTCGGTATGCAAGAAGTGAAAAGAAAGGTGGTGAACATCGTCGATGGGTCTATCTCCTGGCGACTAGCTGCTAGCTCCACTCCAGAACGACTCATTGAGCGTAAGCAGATTGCCGCCTTCCTATCGGTGGATGGGGATAATCGTCCATGCGCCGGGAATAGACATCGCGACCGGAATGGGGGATATGCTCTGGCCCGATCTCGCGTGCGTACTTGTAATCTCGATCCTTGCTACGGGTGTATTCCACCTCACCATAGAGGGGCCGCGAAGAAGACTG
This sequence comes from Aspergillus uvarum CBS 121591, assembly GCF_003184745.1. Lineage (NCBI taxonomy): Eukaryota > Fungi > Ascomycota > Eurotiomycetes > Eurotiales > Aspergillaceae > Aspergillus > Aspergillus uvarum. The sequence goes on from NW_020291321.1 coordinate 392,492, forward strand.
CCTCGAGGCACTAGGCCGAGATGACGACTCATATCGACCTGAATACTCCGCTGGGTAAGCATAAGTACTGCTGCGAACTGGTTTTGGCATAGGACGGCTCGACCCCGAACGATCTTGTCGAGGCGGCGAGTGCCCCCTTGCATGTCTTGAGGACGCGTGGGGTGACGGCATGCTCGGCTTCACCAGGACTGTATCTGGCTCTGTCACGATCTTATATTTGGTCTTCATCGGGCTCTCGCCTGGCGGTAAGTCCGGCGTTCCCGGACTAGAATACCCGGAATCATACTTGTCTGTATTTCGGAGCTTCGTCGTCCGAGAGTTACCGTCGTGTACCATGTGTAGAAGGAACTGCTCCGTACGACCTAAGGTCTTCGGTCGGGAATGGGACTGCGCAGTAGATGCAGATCGTGAAGATTGAAGAGAAGGACGAATTGACGAGGATACTTTGACAGCTGGTGATGTTGCAGCCGTGGGCATGCTGGGGACCTTCGCGTCGTAGGGTCGAGACTGGGACTCAATATGCTCGTAAGAGTTGTTGCGGGAGCTTGAGCTCCGCACAGTTTCCTTGCTGGGACGATTGGATCGATTCGAGCGCCGGGAGGAGGAGGACTCGGGATCAGCTGAATCGTAAGCGTGAGGACGAGGAGGCGACCGAGATGCCTGTGCCCGTCGATCAATTTCAATGGGAACGGTTCCTTTCGATCGCAGAATGTAATCCCGCGCGGTAGTGTGCATTTTCTCATGCTTCGACTCCATGCGATCTGAGTGATCTTCCGATTCGTAACGTGCCGGATCCGGGCGACGGGTAGATTCGGTTGGTCGAGCCTTGCGTGAGGACGACTCCCGGCTTCGTTTCTCCGAGGGCCGCTTGACTCGTACGTAGTATGATGATGCGCTAGAATCGGAAGCCGCGCCGTCATCTTCAGACTCGCTGTACGGGGCGGCCCGTTCAGGATACCTCTTGTCGTAGGCATCCCGCTTGCGTTCCTTGGTACGGTACTTGTCGCGAGACGAGTGGGTCGTCTTGACGTTGTCCCGAAGCATCTCTTTCGCGGCGCGGGCGGCACTCATGGGGACACTCTTCGCCTTCTTCTTCTCCTCCGCCACCTTGGTCCGTCGCTTGCCATAATCATCGTACTTGCGAGCTGTCGGCCGTGTTCCGTCAGAATTTAAGCCGTCCTCCTCGTAGTAGTTGGTCGCATCGGCCGGAGTTCTTTCTTCGTAAATCCGCCCATTGCGGTATTCGCGGGGCACGGTGGAATCAGAACCATTACTTCGCGAGGATGAACCGTTGGGATTCCCGCCGCGCGCCATCATCTCTCGTCGAAGCTCCGCAAGGCGGACCTTGTTGTCATATTTGGCCCTTCTTGTCTCATCGGACAGAAGTTCGTAGGCTTGTTGGACCTTTTGAAACTCATCCTGAGCCTGACTCCGTTGGCTTTCGTCCTTGACTTTGTCGGGGTGCCACTTCAACACCAGTTTGCGATGGGCAGATTTAATGTCAGCCAGGGTTGCATCTTTTTGGACTCCCAACACCACATATGGGTCAATGTCTGGTATGGAGGTCATGATGTGAAAGCTGTGATCAATTGATCAAGCACACAAGGCACAGATACCATACAAATGTTAGTATGGTTCGAAATAGAATAACAGAAGGGGTTTTAAGGGAGAGCAGAAAGCGAGAGGCGTTGTGTGGCGCTGTATAAAAGGAAATCGGAGCGACCGAGGCGGTGGAGGATAAACAAGTAGCGGGAGGCGAGATTCGGGATGGAGGCAGTGTGATATTGTGCAGGTACCCTGGCGTCGAGTGGGCGGATGGACGGGGGAACGATGGGGTGACGTGGGTTCTCGTGACGATCAATGGCTCGTGCTCAAGACTTCACCAGATCGGATATGCGGCCAATTCATGGAGAACATGAGAGAATGAGGGAGAAGCGGAGGAGTGAGGGAGGGAGTGCAGAAGTAGGCAGGCAGATGCAGCCAGAATAGTAATTGGAGGGGGAGAGGGGGGAAAAAAGGGGATAGAGAATAGGATGACAACAGTAATAGTCAGCCAGGGGAAAACCGGCAGGCAGGCAAGAAAAGGAATGGCCAGCAGTTGATCAACGAAGGGAGAAGGGAAGAGCGAATATCAAGGTATTAGACTATTACTGAAGACTGACTGGTATGAGAGTAATCAATCAGAAGGAAAGTAGGCAAGCAATCGGTGGGAACGGAACCCACTTGAGGAAACTGGGGCGATGATGGATGATGGGATGGATGGATGTGTTTCCGGGTAATACTGTTCAGGGGAAAGTGAATGAATGTAAAGTGAATGTATAGTCAGAGTATGGTAAAGTTCAGGTCAGCCAGTACCTCCGTCAGTCGTCGTACGGGAGAGGCGACCAACACCAGAGGGGCAAAAAAAGAAAAGGGAAAAATAATAATAATGAAAAAAAAAAAATGAAAAAAAGAAATATTTTCTAAGGTCAGGTCCAAGCAAACTGCGCCACGCAGATTCTCTCCCAAAAACTAAAAGTAGAAATGTCGAAATGTCGAAAAAGTGTTAATCCAAAAGAAGGATAGGCGTGTGAAGTGGCACCACGTTAGGAAGTTTAGTAATAATGGGTACTGCTGAATAGGCACACGACGATGAATAAGACTGATGATGAATGATGGCAAGAAGAGTTAGAATGACAGCAACATGAGCTGGCTCAGCTTAGTCCAAGACGCTTGATGATGCCATGGGCGATGCAAAAGGTGGAGTGGGATAATGTTGGGGGCAAAGAAGGAAAGGAAGGGATGACTGATAGTGCTGTTGCTGTTGCTGATGCTGATGGTACTGAGAGGAAGAAGATGGGAGAGAAAGAGAGAGGAAGAAGGGACTCATTCCACTGAGTAATCAGCAAGTGCAATCAATGATGATAAATAATTTAAAGAGGAGAAGCCCTGCTTCTTCACTTCACTTCTTCTTCGCTCTTAGCAGTGACTCAGTCTCCTTCAGGCGTTTGTCGCCCTCTTCTTGAGGAGAAAAAAAAAAGGAATGGGACCAACTCAGAAGCAGCGGTGAAGTGGATGAAACCAACGATGGGGACTTTTCTCCGTCCTTAATCTTTTCTTAAGATGTATTCTTCTAATGGCGTAGTGACGGAAAGTGAGAGAGGTTCATTCATTCAATGCAGCGGTCAATTGACATTTCTTGCCTAAGGCAATGGAAGCATCGAGTTGAGATCTCTTTTGCTCACCAGTTCCCTCTATCCTCCAAATGAGGTGCCAGATGAGATTAATATTCTCCAGGTCAACTCATGGAATCTGTCAAGTCGAACTGGAAACCGGAAGTGATGTGGTACAGACATTCGGTTGTTCGGGCTATACTTCGACTGCCTAGTCTGTTCCTGGAGGGGGATAAAGTAGGTTTTTACGCCGTACGATACTTGGGTACGTGGTACTGTAGTACACGAGGGTATAGTACTTACCATACCTAGTACATACCACACGGCACAGTTGACTTCTCCTCGGTCGAAAACTCGAGCAAGACTGCCCAGTGCCCGCCCCAATGCCCGTAGTCATCAATCCCGGATCCAGTGACCAGCACCCTTCCTTTGCCTAGTTTACTCATACTGAGTGCTAAACTGACCAGAACCACACGCAGTCACATCTACATCTTAGCTCAACGGCAGCGTGTGGTCGGGAACTCATTATTTTGGTCTGTACCATTTCCCCCCCTCTAATCTCCTGAGTCCTGTCAGATGTCAGATGAGCACGCACCACCACCATCTCAGTTCACCAGGGCGACCGTCCACCGGTCAGGGTATGCGGGGCAGTTGGAACTTGGGACTTGGGACTTGGGAAAGTGGATTCGTCTTTTCGATCGGCCTCGGATTTGGTTCTCTACAAATCTGCAGTCTCCAGTCTTCAATTGGCACTGCCCTCTTGCATGCTGATTGATCAGATAGATGGTTCCAGGCCAACTAATCATCGTCGATATCCCGACCCTCATGAATCTCATCACTCGCCCTAAACCCTGTTCGGGTTGACCAGTGGCCAGCAGCAATCAACAGCAGCAGGAGAACCCCGCACCAACACCACCACCACCACCACCACCACACCACAACTTCTCCAACTCGTTGGCGCCCGCTGTGACTGCCACACCCTCTGCATCTCCGTTGTTCATAACTTTTCACACCATCGTGGCTGCTCTCTGACTGCCTCTATAGGTCGACTAATTTCTGGTCACCTTTGCCTTCACCGAGAGGCCTTTATAGTCCAATCATCTTCACGGTCATCTGCGTGCGCTTTTTTCCCCGCTGCATCGTACTCCTGTTGCCTCACCGAGATGATACGCCGGGTTCTGCAGCCTTGAGTTAGCTCGGCGTTTTGCTTCCCCCACCCCTTCTCTTTCTTCTCCCTCTTGAGATTTCTCCCTGAGCCATAGGACCCATATCTTATTGAACAGATTAGCTTCGCACAGTGATCGAGAATCGCGCAGTTTATTCCAATCTAGCGGATACATGCAACGACTCCCACCCTCGCCGGAACACCAATTAGCATGGTACCTGACGAAGCATCCATGGTTACCACCGTCATCTAACAACACCGATCCGATCCGGTTCGCGTGGAATGGTCCCGTGGGTTGGTCCCAAACGGTTCCGTGGTTATGTTTACAAGCTGTCCTTCTCGACAACTTCGTTCCAGTGTCCATGCTCATGCCAGGTCCACTCGTCGACCTGTCCTGGCGGTTAATTCATCACAAACTCCAAGACGTGACCCGTGGATCTGTAGATCTATCACCTCGATCTACCTTGTTGCGATGAAAGCTAAAAGAACAATGGACGTGTGTCGAGGAGTATGTCTTCAACGCTTGGATCGTACCGTATGTGGTCGTGCTCCACCAATCTCACCTCGCACTGGCCTGTCAGATTACCTTACCTGTGCCACTTCATGCTCCCCTTGTCCATGATCCCTTCAACGGGTGCCCCTCAGAAGCTGATTGTTCTCGAAGGAGGGACCGGCCCCTAGACCGGGTCATCTGCCCCGGGAGCGAGGCTTGGCCTACCATTCTGGCCGCACACCATGCAATGATTATCCCGGCATTAGCTTGCAGGCGGGTGCCTCAATTTCTCGTTGGGCCGCGTCCAATTACAGCGCAAAGGTGCGTAAGAATAGAGCGGCTACCATGAACATTCGTCAAGACTTTTTCTCTGGGGTAGTCTCGGAGCTGTAGCATTATGGTGCGACACGTTATCAAGAGGATAATGGACCCCTCGCTGAGTCGGAGGGTATCTTTGTCTTTGGCTACGGCAACGTCTTGGATGCAGGATCGGCGGATTCGATAATCGCTTGGTGATGTACAGTACTCCGACTCCGTTCGGCCGCTCAAGCAACTCTTCAGCCGACGGCATACGTATGACTATCTTCGATGAGAGCTGACCGAGTGAGCATGTTTCTGTCGCTCCTCGGACCTCCATGAAATTAAGAAGACACCATACTTGACTATACAGGCAGCTTCGAGCTTTGCTGGCCCGCAACATCCACCTATGGTAGCCTACCTACAGGTGGGGCTTGGAGGCGCAAGTAAATCTCAAGTGCAAGTGCCTCGTGGAAGAGTGACGGATTCGACACAGTACGCATCCCTGGTTCTACGGTCACCAGTTGAAGGCCGGCACCAGGAGGATGACCGAGTGTCCACCAATGATCTCGACCACTATCGATCCGGACTGCATCTTATCAATCCAGTCGGCGGTTACCTTACCTACTTGGGCTCTAGTTTCAGCCACTAGCTCGATTGGAAGGAAACTCGTGGCTATGGCCGCCTTAGCGCCCCAACCCCAGCCAGGTGGCGCTGTCCGGACTCCGGGCGACGGGTTCAGATTGCAGTGGAAGTGGCCCTCGCCTTGGATGACCGATGAATAGCAATACGAAAGGCTAAAAGCTGATGCGGACCCCACCTCAGCTGGGGTCTGATTTTACGACTGTGGCATCTTTGAACCGATCAGCATTTCATCCGGGCTGATCTGTTCCATAGCATCGGGAAAGTGGGCCTTGGGAGAATCGACATGAAATAAGGACAGCCGAGCCACGCGGTTGAAGGTGGCTCGTCGCTGCTCCTAAAAAAAAGTAGTAGTAGTAATGTGCTGTTGGATGTACAAAAGGATATCTGGGCGGGAAGGGCGAAAAAAGAAATCTCCCCGACTGGGAGTCGAACCCAGGTCTCCCGCGCTTGTTCCCAACTGGGATTGACAAGCGGAAATCATGACCGTTAGACCATCGAGGAAGGTTGTTGACGGGAGTTCGAAAGATTGCCCCTCATTCTAAAAACTAGTGATTGCTACTTACGGATATTAAGTTACAGATCAAGCAACAGACCCCTCATCCTTTACATCATACTCAGCATCCTCCCTGTCTCAATCGGTCTACCCCACAATGTAAGACCACTCGATTGAATACAAGTATTTGTGCCAAATGTCCTGACCTTGAAGATCCTTTGACTGTGTGTGAGTGCGCGTATTTCTCTGTATGTTCTGATGATCTACTCCCAGCTCAGTTGTTAACTTTCTCTTCTCAGTCACTATTCGATCGATTTCTTGCTCGGGAGACAAGCCCCCTTCGTCCCCAAAGCCGCGGCCCCGCCACTACGGAGTACACACCACACTTTTCAGTCTTCTGTCCCTGTCCATAGGACGGGGTCAAGCGCCTGCAACCCCTCACTAGGCGGTTCCAGATGGGTCCTCATCACCCATCCTCGACTGGTAACCGCTGATCGAGGCACTACGACACGACAATTTACTATCTGTTCACCCAAAGGCCACCAGGATTCCAGCTGACCCCAGCCTTATCGTGTTTTGCTATAGGACAAACATGCATTTAGATGACACCCAGGCAAGGAAACATTTCATGTGATCTTTCAAACCTGACTGCGTCTTGCGATCAAACAAATGCATTATCCATGGTCTCCTGAATGATACAGTACTAACAATAGCAGGCATGACGAATTGTCCCTCATGGGGTTGCTTGTACTCCCTCCCTCTTTCAGTAGGTGACTTTATTTCCGGCTTTGAGTTCGTCATTTGACGATTCGACCCAGCACATCGAGCAAGGGAGCCATGAAGCATCACTCTTCTCAAACCCCGCCTTGCTGCCACTAGCTCATGATGTAAATCACTATATTCCTTTAGTGAATATCTCAGACCTCCAATCACATTGAGGCGTCTACCCAAAGGATAAAGGAGCAGACTCAACTGCCCAGGCTGAAAAGTTTCTTTGTTCCAAGGCAACTACTGACGCATACAACCTAAAACAGCCAGGGATACGTCAAACTGGAGGTCAAAGCTCAAACTGTTTGCTGGTATCGGGACCTCAAGAGACAAATGCAGTACTATGCTGAGGTAATGCTTGTGTGCTCTAGGATGGCTAGGCGTCATCTCTAGCCCGTGCGAGTTGCTGCTCATCACCCCTTCCAGGTCGGGAGTTCTAGATCAACCACAATGGGCGTATTGAACCTTTTCCCTCCTCGATGAGGCCAGCTCGTTGCCATGGTTGCCGCATTGATGATGCAAGTCTCGTGTCTGTGCGAGTGAAGCCCATTCTCATCGTTATGTTCTCCTCTCTTCAGGCACGAAAGGGCAGATTCCGAATTTGATCGGTCGGCTTCAGTATTCTGAATCCAGCCGAGCGACGGGTCAGGCAATGGAGCTAGTATAACATTCTGCGTCGATTGGAACAGTGCTCCGAGTGACGTTGCCACCACTTGCTCAGCGAAGAAACCATCATTGTCTAACTTCGGTGAATTTTTTCCTGTGAGGTCCACGAGGCTTTGCTTTCTACTTTCTGAAGGAGGGAGAAAGCCTTGAATGATTTGGCTTGGTCGATCTTGAGTGCTTGACACCGACAATGACGGTATGGATGATGGGGACCACTTCACCCTCTCATAGCCGCGCGACTCGTGCACATGGCCACATACTGCCAACATCGGTCGAACGTTGCTTAAGGCCTCGCGAAGGGCTTTGCATCCGACTGACTCAGCTGCTGCTCCATGGCGGTCGCAGTGTGAATGGGGAGGGGTGTGCGTTACCACAATGTCAGTGTCCAATGGAATCCTGCTCCAAAGCTCAGCAGCCTCCGAGGAATCGTATCCATAAGCCCAGGTTCCTGGCGATTGGGAATATGGAGAGCCAAAGACTTTGAAGACGGTGTTTGGGCCGTTGGGCCGCCTCAGCCGGACTAGTGCTGACTCGTGCCTGAGAAATACGATGGAAGGGAAGGATGCTTCGGTGACAAGTTCTATGCATTTCTGAGGGTTTTCGAGATGCTGACCATGAGATTTCAAACCGTGGCGGGCATAGAGATCGGCATCTAGCGTAATGTCATGGTTTCCTGGAGCGCTTTCATACTTCAGCACCCTCACGCGTATCAAAACTCTTCTCCGACAGCCCTACGAGCTACGGTCTATGGTCTGGGACAAGCCACAGGCGGCTCTCGTGCAAGCTCGGCTAGGTAATGTAAGTACTGACCACAGATGACAATTTTGACCTCGAAATCAGCCGCAGAGATCCAGTCCATAGTTTTACGAAGCTCAGCCATGCTACCATGGTTGGTGAGATCGCCGGCATGGATCAAGACGTCTCCAGCTGGTAGCTTGAAGCCAGCTTCAGAGGGAGTGTAAGCATGCGTGTCAGAGACACAGACGAAACGTGTTTTTCGGCGCATCTTTGTGATGGGTCTCTATGAAACATTCGTAGGATCAGCGGGTCTGTTTCTATTATCGGCAGGGGCTTAGCCAGGACATGGCTGTAACCTTGCTGTGTAACAACAAGGCTTGGTATCCAGCGGTTCATATTGCCTGCTCACCTACAGCTGGCGGCTTCTTCTATTGTCAATTGAGAAATTCAAAGATGAAGGGGAAAACACGGCGGGAATTGCTAGCAGACTTGTGTGACGAGGAGTGTATCACCCTACAGCATCCTACTCTGTGGCCGGAGTTAATTGAAGTAGAGGGTTATCTAGACGAAGACGAGTGACGACATGTAAGCGGTCTGGCCCAGCGGGTACTGATGGCAGACGCCTGAGGCATTCAATCTGCGTCTCAAATCTCCGCTTAAAGCCAGGTTTGCACCGAGGCCAATCAACCATCGTCAAGTCATCTCCCGAAGCAGCCGGAAGTGGGGCCAGGCAATAACCCCCCCCCCCCCCCGATTACATGATGATGCACCTTCACATTCAGCAACCTCACGCTACTACCTCCACCATCATTCCCATCCCAATTCTCTCCCTCGCTATTCGTCATTTGAAGCAATTGGACCACGGGATTTTCCCGGTCTGGAGACTTGAGGAGGTGCATAGCTTTCCTCAAATCACACTTGCAACATGCCTCGGTGGAAGCGCAGTAAGACGCGCTCTGATAAAGATTCTGGAGCGCCAGCCGATAGCCCCATTGCTCACTCTACGGCCATCGCCTCTCTCCGTGCTGTCAGCGGCAGCTCTCCGGACTCAATGAGAGGTGCGGCACAAACCAAAGTGCCAGATCCTGAGGCGTTCCGCAAGCTAGCTAAACAGCACGCCGAGTTCGGGCCCCTCGGCGATCCGTCGCATCTTTACACCAGCGAGCACCCTGGGGGAGAGATCCCCGATCCTGTCATTGATGAACCTCCGTACTTCTTTGTCTTGACGACCTACGTCAGCTTTCTCGTTCTCATCTTTCTCGGCCATTTTCACGATTTCTGGGCTCAGTGGTTCTCGTCCCATTCCTATCGGCATCTGAAGCCCCAGAATGGGTACGCCTCTCTATACAGTGACTTCGAGAGCTTCTACACGCGTCGATTGAAGCAGCGGATCAACGACTGCTTCGAGCGGCCGATCACCGGCGTCCCCGGCCGGCATGTTACCCTCCTCGACCGGACCACCGAAGACAACCTGCATTTCAGCTTCACGGGCACGATAACCGACACCCTGAATCTCAGCTCCTACAACTACCTCGGATTTGCTCAATCAGAGGGGCCCTGCACCGATTTCGCAGAGGAGACTCTCCGGCGGGAAGGAATCTCTCTCGCGGGCACCCCTGACGCAGGAATTACCAAGTTGCATGTTGAGGTCGAGGATCAGATTGCCCGGTTCGTGGGCAAGGAGTCCGCCATGGTTTTCTCCATGGGGTTTGTGACCAACGCTACGATCTTCCCGGCCATCATGGAAAAGGGCTGTTTGATTTTGTCCGATGAGCTCAACCATGCATCCATTCGGTTCGGCGCCCGTCTCTCAGGGGCAGCTATTCAGGTCTTTGCGCACAACAACATGACGGACCTTGAGAAGCGCTTGAGGGAGGCGATCTCACAAGGCCAGCCGCGCACGCACCGGCCTTGGAAGAAGATCCTGGTCACCGTCGAGGGTCTGTTCTCGATGGAGGGCACTATGTGCAACCTTCCTCGGATCCTTGAGCTGAAGAAGAAGTACAAGTTCCACTTGTTTGTTGACGAGGCCCACTCAATAGGCGCGGTTGGGCGCCATGGACGTGGAGTCTGTGACTATTTTAGGGTTGACCCTGCAGAGGTCGAGATCCTTATGGGCACTTTTACCAAGTCCTTTGGAGCCAATGGCGGTTATATCGCCGCCGATAAGGCGATCATTGACAAAGTGCGCTGCATCAACGCTGGTCAAGTCTTCGGCGAAGCCCCGTCCCTGCCTGTTCTCGCGCAGATCTACTCCTCGCTGCGACTTATCGCTGATGAAGACCCCCTCCACCCGGGTGAAGGACGGGAGCGCATGCAGCGTCTAGCGTTCAATTCACGTTATTTACGCCTCGGACTGAAGCGACTCGGGTTCATTGTTTATGGACACGATGATTCGCCCATTGTTCCCCTGATGCTGTACAACCCCGCCAAGATGCCTGCGTTCTCCCGGGAAATGCTGCGTCGGAAGATCTCCGTTGTCGTTGTGACCTACCCTGCTACGCCCCTGGAGCTGTCCCGTGCCCGCCTGTGCGTGTCGGCTGCGCACACCAAGGACGACCTCGACCGCATACTGCAGGTGTGTGACGAGATCGGGGATGCGCTCGAGCTCAAGTTTTCTTCCGGGGTCGCAGGGGGCCTGAAAGAGCCCCTCTCCTCTGAAGAGAACCTCAATGGAGGCCACAAGGCCATCGAGCCCCCGCGCTGGACTCTCGAGGAAGTCATTGCAAGGGGCACGCGCGACGCAAAGCTGCCTTTTTATTAGAAAAGCAGTCGGCACAAATCTCGTTCTGTATGATGTGATGTGATGGAAGATAGCACGTCTTTGTGCTTTTTGTATAACGCCGCATGACCTCCTTTTTTGTCTACATCGATAAACGTTCAGACACATACAGCCATTGCCTGCAATCTGTCCCTTCGTTTCTGGTGCCATTCCTTTGGCGCTACGCTACGGACTCCGGTCCCCGTCCGATGCCGGACTGCATCTTCGTCGAGACTCAAGGCTCGCCGGTTGAAAGAACATATTAATCTTAATGTATACAATATTCACTTCTAGCTGTTATAATGACCAGCAACTCTCGCTTGGGCTGGATTTTCTAATGAATTGTGATTGCTGCTCTAGATGTGACTGAGGAGAGTTGCCCATACACCGGTAATCGGTAGGCCGGTGGCTAGTACCGTTGGCTGACTGCCTGATGATTGCACCGGTCAGGTGAAGCGATTGAAGGGTTCCAGGGTGATAGTAGAATATTTGCTACAAACTGAACCCTTTCTAATACTTCTAGCGACTCAAATAGTGAATGCGACCGTGACGAAGGGACCGATGGGAGTAGACGGTATATAGATTTTGATTACCAGCGTATCTGGGGGAACACTGGGTCTACTATCTAGTGTTTGCGGGGTGGGCACTTGTCTAGGTAAAGTTCTCCCAAGACTAATGCAATGAGGTATAGCCTGGGGGTGTGCCAAAGACAGGCACAGAATGGCAGAGATCATATTTACTTTCATATAGCATCTGAACTTTGTTGAACCAACAGTTTGCCAAAAACCAATGCGACATTGCCACTCATACCCATTCTGACAAAGATAAGGGCAAGCATGGTATAGTCACTTGGGGGCTGGATGCCGGTCTACAGAGTACCAAGTCCGTATCACGTGATCACCCAGCCACGGACAGAGTTAGGGCTGTGGCCCTCGACGGGGGACCGTCCCGCACACAGAAAGCCCGTAGCGCCGCTCGCTTAGCGAACAACCCCAGCGAACCCTCCATCCGACATCGTTGTGTGCGTTGAACCTGCCCACAACGACAACAACCGCCGACAACTTATACATCCCAAGGGAGTATCCTAGAGCAGCGCTCTTCCTATCGCTGGATATTTTCCTTTCGACACAGCAGGATGTCCTCCATCGATCCAGTCGTGCGTACCCACCACCGCCCCTTCCACCCAGACACTATACATGTGCATATCCCGGAATTCTTTGATGGGAAATCTACATCTGCAACACTTTTTCCGGAGACGAGTGCAAGAGGAGGATGATGGGGAGATTTGGGGGAATGAGATGAGAGAAGAGAGGGAGGGGGAATGCGAGACCGTCTCCGGGGAAGAACAAGCGGAGGGATTGGATACATACGGAAGAGTCACTCAGGGAAATTGAGAAAACAGGAATCGCTGACTTGTGTTGGATTTTTCTTTGCAGGTCGTCATTGACGGCAAGGGACACCTTCTTGGTCGTCTTGCCAGCACTGTCGCCAAGCAGCTGCTCAACGGTCAGAAGATCGTCGTCGTGAGATGTGAGGCTCTTAACATCTCCGGCGAGTTCTTCCGCGCGAAGCGTACGTTATATGTTATCCGATCCGAATTCGAATCCGCTCTCTTGTGTGCCATTCCTGCTGTCGTCTGGGATATATTGTTGGTGCTTGGTGTCTGCTACGTGAGGTGTACGGTTGGGGGGGTGGCGAAATGAGTTGCAACATGGGAGGAAGAAAGAATCAGGATGATGATCGACATATATCGAGGCGACAATGTGGAGGAACACAAGAGATGCGCTTCATGCTTGGGGAATGAAACATCGACTGACCTGGATCATGTGCGATATAGTCAAGTACCACGCCTACCTTCGCAAGATGACTCGTTTCAACCCCACCCGCGGTGGTGAGCCTACCCTGAAATCCTCCGACAACCCCGTTTCTCTCGACTGGTGCTGAGTTTGATTACCACAGGTCCCTTCCACTTCCGCGCTCCCTCCCGCATCTTCTACAAGGCCGTCCGCGGTATGATGCCCCACAAGACTGCCCGTGGTGCTGCCGCTCTGGAGCGCCTCAAGGTCTTCGAGGGTGTTCCTCCCCCCTACGACAAGAAGAAGCGCGTCGTCGTTCCCCAGGCCCTCCGTGTCCTCCGCCTCCGCCCCGGTCGCAAGTACTGCACCGTCGGCCGTCTGAGCCACGAGGTCGGCTGGAAGTACCAGGACGTCGTTGCCAGGTATGTTTATCTCGTTGCTGCGTTCCAGCGACTCTATTTATGGGATGGGAAATCATGGCTAAACTTTTTCTTTTCACAGACTCGAGGAGCGGAGAAAGGTCAAGAGCAGCGCCTACTACGAGCGCAAGAAGGCTGCCCGCCGTCAACTCGTCCACGCCCAGAAGTCGGCAGCTGTCAGCGAGCAGACCAAGACCGAGCTTGCTCAGTACGGATACTAGATACCTGGTTGCGCGGCTGGTTGCCTGTGTCTGTGATGGGATGGGATGGGATCGCGAACGGTTATGTTTCAGCGACAGATGGACGGCGAACCGATCGACCTTTTTTTTCTCTCTCACCCTGTCCCTAACCTTTTCATGAAAACCCCCCACAATACTTACGTTGTGACGCACATGGGAGGCTGGCGAGATTCGAGCTCTTAATAAACAAAAAAGAATTTTACGGGAGTCCGTTTGGGATGCAGAAAGAAAAGAAAGGTTGTTTCCAAATAGCTGACCGTTGCCTCGCGCCGTGGCGGTTTAATCCAAGAATTTTTCTTTTTTCAAAAACTCTTCAGATGACTTGTTGTGACGACCCCCCCCTTCAAAAAAAGAAAACATTACGTTCCGCTTCATCTTGGTATTCTTTGCTGCGATAAAGTGTCCGAAGTTCCATTACGCCATGCTTGCTAAAAGCCGCGGATCAAAGTTTCTTGGTCCGATGGCTCCGTATAAATGCCGCAAGAACCGGGTCAAATCTCCCATTGTCATCACCACTCTCAACCCCTTGCGTGACAAAGCCCCATGCGACAAGACACCCTGCCATGACGCCTAGTAGAGCCCGCCCAAACTCTGGTGAGCAGATCTAGGTCGCTCATCGTCGTTATCGTAATCAGTTGTCATGACCGCCATCTCAGGGTAATGATGTGATGGGAGAAGAATAGTGCATGTGCCCGGATGGCCTTCATGCAATCGGAGCAAGGCACTTGCCGCTTGGCGTGATTGTCGCTGCATGGTTGACTCATGTACAGTACCATCATCATCTACCATCCATATCCATAGTCAAGATGAATTGTGGGAACGGTTTGTGCTCATCCGATCTGTTGATGCTTGATCTGTTTCTGGATGCCGCTGTCTTTGAGCACTGGCCACTGCCACTACCTTAGTGAGTAGAGTATTCCCCTGCGGTGCGTGGGAGACATTATCGGCTTAGTTCTGGACCGTTCGTCTTTTCCTGCTGGTGCTTTGGCAGTCTATAGTACTTCTTACGTAGCTTAGAGCAGGATCTCGCTGGATGCCTGAAGAAGTACAGTATGTGTGACTGTACATGGTAAACTTTGCTGAATGATTATGTTATGTTCAGTTCAATGATGAAGGTGGATGCTTGTCATGGTCAAGCAGTACTCATACTTAGTCAAAGAGGGCGTGGATCTCAATACAGTTGAATGATCGATTCAGCAATCGACTGAGTGCGTGAGTGCTTGGTTGTATGACTAGAATAATGGATGTATTGTGTTGATTAGGAATTGGGCTCAAGGTGGAGGCCGCTAATGAACAAGAGTTTTCCATGAGGGGAATGGACTGTGTGTATCATGTACTGTACTGTACTGTACAAGTCGGTGGTCAGTGTAACCCGCTGAACTTGATTGATTCTTGTCGCCGGCAAGCTCGAAGGTAATTGTTGTCAGCTCCATTGGCAGGCTCTTCTTCATTTATGGACGAATCAAGAATTGAGCAATGTGAGCCTGTAGAATGAGGTTGTTTGGAAGTTCCAAATTAAAAGGGAAGGATCCGCTTTTTGGGCTCCGCCGCGGCCCCGACGCCCCAAACGATGATCATCCCCGCATTTACTCCTCTTTTACTTCTCGTCTCCTCTTCTGGAGCTCCTCGGAATCCCTCCTTCTCTTCCGTCCTCGTTTCTCGTTTCTCGTTTCCTCATTCTGAATCACACACGTCCTCACTCCTCATCCCTACCAGCGCCCATCCAATTGGATTTTCTCCAGGGAGGACATTGAAGCATTCATACACGAATTTGTTCCTCGCCAGTCACATCAAAGAACATCACAAGCTATGTCCTCCGCCAAGGGCCGGTTATCGGGCCTGCTCGCCCATTTCCTTCCCACCACCAATACCACCACCACCACCACTGACACCACCTCAACCTCAACCTCTACGAATCGGCCAGTCAACTTCCACACCCTATCTCCAACATACTTTCTTCCTCGAGCTGCTGCCATTGAACCACATGTAAGTACTGTTTGGTCTTGAGCTTTAGCCCCCGCTCCCTGAGCCCCGCCCCGACCTCAATTGTCTGGCCGACATAACCCTTCTTCCAATCAATACACTTAGCTTGGCCCTCATCATCTAAGTCGGCCTTCTTTGAAACAGGCAGAAGCAATCTACCACATCACAACCAATAATCAAATCCTCCGACGAAGCTATATCGAATTCGCCGACCGCGCTCGCGGCCTGGCCTATTTCCTGAAGAGCCATGCGTTCACGCGCGTGGGTATTCTCTGCCCCAATACCCCGGCTTTCTTGGAGGCTATCTTCGGCATTGCTGCTGCTGGGGCGGTGCAGGTTGGTATGTTTTTTTCCGTCTATTTCTAGGGTATATGTAGTTTGTTTGGCTTCGCGGATTGGGAGACTTTGCCGTATACTTCTGTAAGGGATCGATGCTGACTTGGCTTTACTCCTATAGCGGTGAATTACCGTCTCAAGGAAGAAGATATCGCCTATATCTTTACACATTCAGAGGTGGAGGTGATTATTGTGGACCAAGAGTTTCTGCCCCTCTTACAGCGCTATCGGGCGACGAAACCTGATGTGGCAGTGATTGTGGATACCGATACCGATGAGACGGAAGGGCAGTTGTCCGGGCCGTTTGATGATGCGGTCTTGGAGGGGTTAAGGTTCGATGCAGAGACTGGGGCTCGAGGGTGGGAGGGGCTGGAAGCTCAGGCGGCCGCGGAGGAGGATGTCCTCGCCTTGGCTTATACGAGTGGAACTACGGCCAAGCCGAAGGGGGTGGAGCTCACCCATCGGGGATGCTACCTGGCATCGTTGGCGAATCTGGTCGAGTCTGGGCTGAATGTGCATGAGGGGCGGTGCAAGTATCTGTGGACTTTGCCGATGTTCCATGCGGTTGGTGAGTGTTTCTTCTGCTCAAGCATGCCAAAGGACCTAGGAGAGGAAAGGGACTGATGCTGTGGCACAGGGTGGACCTTTCCATGGGCTGTGACGGCCGTCCGGGGTACGCATTACTGTCTGCGCAAGATCGATTATCCGCAGATCTGGAGGCTGCTGAAGCAGGAACGCATCACGCATTTCAATGCGGCGCCGACGGTGAATACTCTACTTTGCAACTCCCCGCAGGCTGAACGGCTGCCGCAGCCGGTGCGCGTGACGGTGGCGGCTAGTCCTCCCACGGGCCATCTGTTCGAGCAGATGACCGTTCTTAACCTGCATCCTGTGCATACCTACGGGATGACGGAGACGTACGGTCCCATCACCAAGGGGTACCATATGCCAGCGTGGGACAATCTCACCCCGACCGAACGGTATGAGAAGATGGCGAGACAGGGCCATGGATTCCTGACCAGTCTGCCGGCCAGGGTGATCAAGACGGATGTTCCCGAGGGCACGGTTGTAGACGTCCGCCGGGACGGCAAGGAAATCGGGGAGATCGTGTTTGCCGGGAACATATGTTCCCGCGGCTATTACAAGGACCCTGAGGCGACGCGGAAGCTGTTCCTTGGTGGCGTGCTCCATTCCGGCGATCTGGCTGTCTGGCATCCCGATGGGGCCATCCAGATTCTGGATCGAGCTAAGGATATCATCATCAGCGGTAAGATAGACCCCTGAGCTGTTTTTTTGGCTTTCATCCTTGCAGCGGGTCCCCCCCCCCGGAATGCTGTGCTGACGTATGGCTTTTAGGGGGTGAGAACATCTCCTCAGTTGCCTTGGAGGCGCAGCTGGTGATCCACCCCGACATTCTGGAGGCTGGGGTCGTGTCGGTTCCAGATGCGCACTGGGGCGAGCGTCCCAAGGCCTTCATTACCGTCAAAGAAGGTAGGGAAGTAGATGGCAAGGCGGTCATCGAGTGGGCGCGGAATGCCAGCGGCATCAGTAAATTTATGGTTCCTCGCGAGGTAGAGGTGGTGGCGGAGCTGCCCAAAACGAGTACGGGGAAAATCAGAAAAAATATACTGCGCGACTGGGCTAAGGGGGCGTCTCGGACGTGAAAGAGATGGTGGATTGGTTCTCGGGGGAGAGTATGGTCTTGTTCTGGTTGAACGGATTATGACTTTATATAGATTAGATAGAGTGTTGCGGGAGACGATAAGGGTGTACACATGGATTCTCTTTGATTTCCCCCCTTCTTTGACAAAACATGTAGTCGGGTAGTGAAAAGGGGCAATGGCGGACGAGCTTTGCAGAACTTATTCCAAACATGGTTCGAAGGAGGGAGTAATCCGAGGTGGATCCTATCTGTCTCAGATGCGAACCACCGGGGATGGTGAAGGCAACGAGCATGAGAGGGAAGGGGGAAGCTTTGGATGAAACTGAAAGTAATCGGAGCTCAGCTCCAATGCTTTTTAGCACTTCACCTGGTAGGTAGTCATGATTATTTAGTGGATCTGCTAGTGCTCGTCAAGGAATGCTAATAATAATCATGATACCTTTGATGGTAGAGTGAATTGAGGGATAGCTTAGTAGTTAGTGGGCGCACGGGTCAACACAACCACCCAAGAATAGCATAAGTCAATATGGATGATGTCGTTCGGCAGCGGGCTTCCCTGGCAGTTAAAGTAATCAATCAACTTTCCCCTCCTTTCTCACCTTAAGTTCGCCATCAAGCGTTGTTCGGGATTGAAAAAAAAAAAAAAAATTTTTTTTAAAAAAAAAAAAAAAAAAAAAAAAAGAAATATAAAGTTACTGTTGATTAGGCTGAGGTCAGTGAATGAGGTACCTCTTGTCTACCTTAATCATCCTCTTTCTTTTCTTTCTCCTCTCCCGCCTTTGCAACCGCCTTATTCTTCTTCTTTCGTCAGTCCTTCTCCGTCCCAACCCCCCCCTCCCTCTCCCCTCATCATCAACATTCAACATCATCAACATCATCATCATTCCTCCTCCTCTTCGCACCCTTCACCCCGACAGCCCACTGTCGCTACTTTGATTACCTGTAACTACCACCTCTTGACTCTATCCTACTATACGATACTTACATTTCCCCCTGATCGGACTTACAGATCTTCTGGACGCACCCAATCCCGCCCCGGGTCTCACCCTTTCGGTCCTCCGACCGGGATTCCTCCTCCCTCGCCTCCTCCGCCGCCCGACGCCGTCCTCTCTCTCCTCCTCTCCCTTTCCCCTCCTTTCCCTTGCCTTGCCTTGCTTTACCTTCGTCGGCATTCTATCGCAGGCTCTTTCGACGCGTGTTTCTTCCTCTCAACCCCGACCAACCTGATCTCAACTCGCCTCTTCTTCTGGCCCCCTCGACCTTTCCGATTTCCCAGGGCGAACCTCAAATCTCCAGATCGGTCTCGAATCTCTGATCACACTTCCGGCTTCCCCTCTATAATAGGTGACAGCCGCATTTTATATGAATAGTTTCTCCACCAAACGCACAACACGTTGTATCCTGGCCGAAAGAGGACAGCGACCAGCCCTTCACCTCCCTCTCCCAACAAGCACGCTTGCCACCACTTTCCAACGTTGGTCCTGATGCCCCGCTCAAGGCAACCCGCTCGGTTCTCGAGCGAAGCTCCCTCCGAATCCTCCTCCTCGACCTCCCCCGATCGCACCGCCGACGATGACACCGACTTCTTCACAGCCCAGGCCAACGATTCAGAGTCCTCCGTGGGCGCTGTAAATGGCCGGGATTCTCATGCATATTACGACTCAGATCGGGCCCTGCCGCCCATCGGACGGTTGCCTCCGGAGATCTTAATCGCCATCTTTGCCAAACTGAGTTCGCCAGCCGATATGATGAGCTGTATGCTGGTCTGCAGAGGATGGGCGGCAAACTGCGTGGCGATCTTGTGGCACCGGCCATCATGCAACAGCTGGGACAACATGAAGAGCATCAGCACCACAGTGGGCAAGCCGAGCAGCTTCTTTCCTTACTCGGACTTGATCAAGAGACTGAACCTGTCCGCGCTCTCGGGCGATGTCAGCGATGGAACGGTGATGACCTTTGCTCAGTGCAACCGCATCGAGCGATTGACGCTGACCAACTGCTCCAAACTGTCGGACAACGGCGTGTCAGACCTGGTGGAAGGGAATCGCCATCTACAAGCGCTGGATGTGTCGGACTTGGGGCATCTCACCGACCACACTCTGTACACGGTGGCTAGAAACTGTCCCCGGCTCCAGGGGCTCAATATCACGAATTGCACCAAGGTGACGGACGAGTCCCTGCTTGTCGTGTCTCGTAATTGCCGACAGATCAAACGGGTAGGTGTCCATGGCTACTCTGGATTCTACATCATGGCTGCTAATATGTGACAGTTAAAACTGAACGGAGTCGCGCAAGTCACGGACAAGTCCATTCTGTCGTTCGCTCAAAGCTGCCCGGCCATTCTGGAGATTGACCTTCATGACTGCAAGCTTGTCACCAACAAGTCGATAACTGCCTTGATGGCGACACTGGCTAATCTCCGTGAGCTACGACTGGCCCACTGCACCGAGCTCGACGATATGGCCTTTCTGGAGCTGGCGCCGCATATTTCCCTGGACAGTCTACGCATCTTGGACTTGACATCCTGCGAGAATGTCAGGGACGCGGCAGTTGAGCGAATTGTGGCATCGGCGCCACGCTTACGAAACCTGGTGCTCGCAAAGTGTCGATTTATTACGGATCGCGCAGTCTGGGCCATTTGCAAGCTCGGCAAGAATCTGCACTACGTCCACTTGGGACACTGCTCCAACATCTCGGATGCAGCCGTGATGCAGTTGGTCAAGTCCTGCAACCGAATCCGGTATATCGATCTGGCGTGCTGTACCCGTCTGACGGACGCAAGTGTGCAGCAGCTGGCTACGTTACCCAAACTCCGGCGTATCGGCTTGGTCAAGTGTGCCAACATCACCGACAACAGCATTCTAGCCTTGGCGGGTCCCAAGGCTTCCCACCATTCAGCAGGAATCAGTAGTCTAGAGCGGGTGCACCTCAGTTACTGCACTTTACTCACCCTCAGAGTATGTCGTCGAACATTGGTCTTTGTCTGGGATAATGCTAACTGGCTGCAGGGAATCCATGCTCTTGTCAACAGCTGTCCTCGTCTGACACACCTCAGTCTAACGGGAGTTCAGGAGTTCTATATGCGAAAAGAATTAACCGAGTTCTGCCGCGAGGCGCCTCCCGAGTTCACGCCGCAACAGCGCGACGTTTTCTGTGTATTCAGCGGCGACGGTGTGAACCACTTGCGTAACCAACTGAACCATATGATCCCCCCTCCACCGCCGCAGGACATGACGGAGGCGACCATGTATGATGACGACGAAGAACTCGACGAGGATGAGGGCCAGGTGACTGGCCTGATGCGCGCGACGGCGGCCACGGCGATTAACGACGATGATTACATTGACATTGGACATACACCCAGTTGATACCCATACCCATTTTCCTCTCCTTATCTTTGAGCGTGTCTTGTGCATCGGATCTTATCATCTATCATTTTTTTTGTGTATGGTTTTACCACATGGTGTCGTTTTCATTTCCATTGTTGTGATATTCCTTTCTTTTTGGGCCAAGCAGCGAGGGGTTCCAATTCTGTTTGCGTGCACACAGGGGTTTCCGTTATGAATTTGCATAGTCGGTAGCGGTTTATCTATCTGGGAGCTGGTTGTTGGGTTGCGTTTTCTTCGGGTTGAGGCTGACTGGCGGTTGCGTTCGTCTTTTGAGGGGTGGGGACTTCAACTTTCTCTGCCTTCTGCGCTCTGCGCTCTGCGCCCTGCTGCCATATACATCGCTTTGGGGGAAATGCAGGGTGAACCGAACAACAAAAATCAGTTTCTTCCTAAGGAATTATCGGTATGAGCAGTGATCTACCATCGGGAGGACAGAGGGAGATTTGGTCTGCCTACCGTGACCGTATTAGAATTGAGTAACTTATAGAGCAGCAGCAGCAGTATAGTTGTTGCGGGAATGCAATTACTCTGAGAGTGAATTAGCGATTGAGCTCCATGAGATAATTGAACTACTATTGTACCGTATGCATAACTGGAGGTTGACTGAAGTTGACCGAAGGTGACTGAATGGACATGGACTAAGCGGTGACATAATGACGGGTCTTCATGGGCCGATCAACCATCATTCCATTTCCGTTCCGTCCGTTCCTTCTCCGCATTCTCTCCCTCCCTCCCCGAACAACCTTCAACTACAATACACTGTAGCTCAGCCCAGCTCAGTTCCAGTCCCCGCTCCAGCTCAGCCCAGCCAAAAAGAAGGCTTGTGCAACAGCTGAGAGCGACTACGGACACTCCCCTCAGCTTGTACAAATACAGTGGGAAAAAAAAAGAGCGAGGCGGGAGAGAAAGAGAGCAAGATGGCTACCCCGCGCGCCAATCCGCTGGCCTTTACGCGATGGCCCGTGACTCTCATTACGACCGCCGTCTACCTCGCCTTTGTGATTCCCCTCCTGGTCGTCCACCACGTGCTCCCCTCGGCGCCCAGTGCATCCTCCACCCCCAACGGCCTCGATCTCCACGAAGCTTGGGCCGATCTACAGGTCCTAACCAACGGGTACCATCCGTATAACTCGCGCCGGAACGACGAGGTCCGAGAGTGGCTTCTCCGCAGAGTGAAGGAGATCGTCCACGACAATGACGCGGATACGCCCGGGCAGTCTGACCACCAGGCTTACCAGGACCAGGGCTTCCAGGAGCCTCCTACGATCTACAACGCCGACGCCGAAACTCGACCCACCGTCTATATCTTCGACGACAACCAGTCCAACCTCTCCTTCGTCGGCAATACCCTCAAGTCGTCCAACACCGCGGTCTACTTCGAAGGCACCAATCTCCTGGTCTACATCCGTGGGGAGGATGACGAGGACCTGGTACTGGGATCGGACGCAGGAAGTCCCGGAGGAGGGGGAGGGGTGCTGGTCAACGCCCACTATGACAGCGTCTCCACCGGCTATGGTGCGACGGATGACGGCGTCGGCGTCGTCACCTGTCTTCAGTTGATCAAGTACTTCACCACCCCGGGCCATGCCCCGCGTCGCGGCGTGGTGGTGCTGTTCAACAACGGCGAGGAGGATTTCCTCAACGGCGCGCGCGTCTTCAGTCAGCACCCGCTGTCCAAGTTCACGCAAACCTTCCTGAATCTGGAGGGCGCCGGCGCCGGTGGCCGGGCGATCCTGTTCCGAGGCAGCGACACGGAAGTGACAAGGAACTATAGGCGCGCGAAACACCCGTTCGGGTCGGTGTTGGCGGCCAATGGGTTTGAGGTCGGGCTCATCAGTTCCCAGACGGACTATGTTGTGTTCGAGGGCGATCTGGGCATGAGGGGCTTGGATGTCGCGTTCATGGAGCCTAGGGCCAGATATCATACCGACCAGGATGATTCGAGGCACACGACTATGGAAAGCCTGTGGCACATGCTGGAGGCGGCGGTGAAGACGACCGAGGGGCTGGTCAGTGATGATAGTGATGCTGGGAAGAGAGGATCGCGCGGAGTGTGGTTCGATCTCTTCGGAGCGACCTTCGTCGTGTTCCAGCTGCATACCTTGTTTGCGCTGTCGGTGACGATGCTCATTGTCGCGCCCCTGGGCTTGTTGGTCACGAGTGTGGCCCTAAGCCGGGCCGACAAGATGTATCTGTTCCGGTCTACGGTCACGTCGCTCGACGATGGGGAGGCCGTGTCGCTGCAGGGACTGCGCGGGTTCTTCCGGTTCCCCTTTCTGTTTGTGATCCCGACGGCCGTCACGGTTGGGTTGGCGTACCTGGTGACTAAAGTCAATCCGTTGATCATCCACAGCAGCGAGTATGCAGTATGGGGCATGATGCTGTCGGCCTGGACGTTTCTGGCCTGGTTCGTGTCGCGCGTCGCCGACTTTGCGCGTCCCTCGGCTTTCCACCGCGTCTATACTCTGACGTGGATGTTTGTGCTCGCCTGGGTGATGTTGGTGATTGCGACGGTCTACGAGAACCAGTGGGGCCTGGCTGGCGGGTATTGGGTCTTTTTCTCCTTCTGTGGCACGTTCCTGGCCACCTGGATCTCCTATCTTGAGCTGTTCGCTCTGCCTCGAAAGTCGGAGTACGCCAGCCAGTATGCGCCGGTGCCGGCGTCGTCGCGCCGTCCCAGCAGTTATGGCGGCAGTCGACTGGGCACAGCCTCGGGCGAGGAGCACACCTCGGAGCACGACGGAGACGAGCACGTCGACTCGGACGACGAGCAACCCACTGAGTCGACGTCTCTGCTGGGAGGCGGCCAGCGTACGACGTTTGCCAACTACGTGCGCGTCACGGGGGAGCATGAGGGCCACGACGAACCCACCGATCCGCATGTTTACGGCCACGAGCAACGCTGGAGCGCACACCTGCCGAAATGGACCTGGGTGCTGCAGTTCCTGCTGACGGCACCGATTGTGCTCATCATGGTCGGGCCCCTGGCGTTGCTGCTGACCAGCGCATTGCATCAAACCGGCCAAGACGGCAGTTCATCTCTGTTCATCTACATCTCCATCGCAGCCCTAACCACCTTCCTTCTCACCCCACTCCTCCCTTACATCCACCGCCACACGTATCATATCCCTCTGTTCTTGCTGGCGATTTTCCTGGGGTGCCTGATCTACAACCTGGTTGCGTTCCCGTTCTCGGCGTCTAACCGCCTCAAGATCTTCTTCCACCAGGAGATCAACCTCGACACAGCCGCCACCAACGTGTCGCTGATCGGGATCTCGCCCTTCGTCGCCCAGGTTGCGCACGCGCTCCCGAGCGTCCACGGCCAGGAGCTGGCTTGCCGCCCGCTCGCTGCCCGCACGAAGTGCTACTGGCCCGGTCCCATGCCGGATGTTGTTCCCTCGGCGCCCGAGGACTACCAGTCCTGGCTGACCTTCAACGTGTCCGCCACGGAGTCCTCAGCCTCCTCGCATCTCGCCGCGGAGCAAGGCGACAACCTTCAAACCGCTCAGATCCAACTCTCCGGCCTCAACACCCGCGCCTGCCGGATCACCTTCGACACCCCGATCTCCTCCTTCAGCGTGGCCGGCAGCGCGTACGACCCCCGCTTCCCGCACACGTCCCCGCTGGGCACGCAGGAGATCCGCTTGTGGAGCCGCGAGTGGGAGAATACCTGGACCGTGGATGTGGAGTGGACCGTGCCACCGCCGTCCCTCGCGCCGCCGCCGCCCACCACGGAGGCCGTGATCGATCCGGCGTCCGGGGAAGAGGAGTACGTCCTCGTCGACTCCCTGTCGTCAACTGCAGCTGCCGCTGCAGCCGATGATGGCGATGACGAAGGTAAGACGAAACTGAAAGGACGGGTCGTCTGTCTCTGGAGCGACCACAATCGCATCGGAGCCATCCCCGCCCTCGACGAGGTCAAACAGTATGCGCCGGTCTGGGTGGCGGCTACGAAGTTCTCAGATGGGTTGGTGGAAGGCTATAAGGAATTCGAGATCTGATTCTTGCTTTCCTTTTTTTTTTTTTTTTTTTTTTTTCTCTTTGTCTTGATGTCGTCCAAGCCTGTAAGCTCCTGATTAGCTGTTTCTGTTGGCTCGTGGTTTTTGCTTTGGCCTGGCCTGGCCTGACCTTTACCTCTGATCGTATGCTTTGTTTCTTGCTTTTATTATGTGTGTATGTGTCCCTGTGGGGCTTGGGTTAGCTTTTATGGATGGATTTGTTTGTGTGTGTCGTTGTTTGGGCGGCTTGGTGTGGTTGGGTCCGGTGGGGCTGGGTAGGGTAGGTAATGTTGATGTTGGGGGTTATGCTGATGCTTGGTGCTGATGCTGATGCTGATACTCATTCTCAAATGACGATACGCATACAGTACAACTCTCCTGTGGTAGAATGTGATGTGATACATGTATACAGCAACTAGCAACCATCCATACCCCATAATGTAGCTCGACTCCCAGTGCGCATGCACTTGTATTGTAGTTTCCTCCTTCTTACTTGCCTACTTGCCTACATACCTACTCGCCTACTGCATACGAAAACACACTCGGAAATCCCTCAAATCACAGCTTCCCTCCCTTCCTCTCTTCTGTTGAATATGTCAGTGAGTCAAGATAGAAGCAGGAGCAGAAGCAAGAGCAGGAGCAAAGCATAAATGTCATGAGTGTTCGAGAGCCAGGTTAGGTTATAATACATTAACTAGAAGAAAAATGATGAAATGGGGGGGGCCGGTAAAACAAAAAAAGAATAGAAAAGATTAAAAAAAAAAAAAAAAACTAGCATACACTCCTTTTTTCTTTCTGCCATGTGCCTCACGAGTAGCAGAAAGAGAGACTGTAAACTTGCAGAAGCCTCGTTTTCTATCCATGGGAATTTGGGGGGTAAAATAACAGTATGTCAGACGTTTCAAATCAGGTTCGTCTCGTGGCCTTCCGAGGCGGTCGTCAATCAATAAATTGTTGGTAGGGTGGGTAGAAAAGTGGGTGGGTGGGTTGGTGAGGAGGTGTGAATGTGGTATGGTATGTAGGTAGGTAGGTAGGTAGGTAGATTTTCTTCTTAGTCTTCTCTCCTGTTTTTGTGAGGGAGTCCCAGGGAACTTAGTAACACCCATCACCCCTTCATGGTGGCGAGGAAGGAGTCGAGGTTGTATTCTTCCTGGTACTGGCGGTCGTCCCAGAGCTCGCCCAGATCGTCCAGCCAGCCCTTCTTGCCCTTTTCTTTGACCTCGCCGTCGATGTCCACCATGTCCACCTCGTTGCCGGTGGGCTCGCTGGGTTTCTCGGCGTTGTCGGCGGTTTCGCCGAGGTTGAACAGGTCAAGCAGTTGATCCGTGTCCATTGTGTTCAGGCCGGCGTTCTGTTGGTTGACTACCGTCGAGGCGACGTCGATTTTGAATCGTTGCAGACTAGAGGGTTTTCCGTGGTTAGTACGATATGCTCAAATGAGGGTTTGAGGACCAGGAAAACTCACTTCAAGATCTTCTCCTCCAATGTACCTCGCGTGATCAACCGGTAGACATTGACGACCTTCTTCTGTCCGATACGATGGGCACGATCCATGGCCTGGATATCCTTCTGCGGGTTCCAGTCGTGCTCCACGAAGATCACTGTGTCGGCTCCCGTCAGGTTCAGACCCAGACCACCAACGCTGGTGGTCAAAAGCAGAACGTCATAGCTCGGGTCGGAGTTAAAGCGGTTGACAATGTCTTGACGCTTGGTTGCCTCGACACCACCGTCCAACCGGAGATATTGGACCGAAGGAAGAAGCTTCCGCAGGACCTCACTCTGGACGATATCAAGCATCTCCTTCATCTGGCAGAAGATCAGGGCTCGGTGCGGGCTCACGTAGCTAGTTCCTGTTCCCAGGTCGCCCTCCGTCGGCGGATCAATGCCAATTCCGCAGTCGAGAAGCAGGTCGCGCAGAGCGCTGAGCTTCGGCGCGTGGGACACGTCCCGGATGTTGGAGTGCTTGGTGGTCAGATACTGCTGAACCTCGTTGTACTGTTTGTGGCCTTCCTTTACCACCAGCGCGGGCGAGTTGCAGAGACGCCGCATGTACTGCAGTGCCTGGAAGATATGCTCCTTGTCCGACTTCTCCGAGCTTCCCATCTTGTCGGCCAGCTCCTTCTGCTCCTTCTTGGAGAAGTCCTCAAAGAGTTTCTTCTGCAGCTCACTGGGATCACAGTAGTAGTTCTGGATGATCTTCGGCGGCAAGTCGTTCAGGACCTCCTCCTTCAGACGACGGAGCAGGAACGGCAGCACCTGCTTGTGTAACGCCTCGATCGCGAGTGCGCCAGCTTCCTGTTCTTTGGAAGATGACTTGCTGAATCGACTGGCTGCAATGGGCTTGGCGAATCGGTCTAAGAAGACCTTTTCTGTGCCTAGAAACCCGGGCATCAAGAAGTCGAACAACGACCACAGCTCCAGTACGTTATTCTGGATGGGTGTACCAGAGAGGATCAAACGATGATTGCTCTGGAGGCGCTTGACCGCGATCGTCACCTTGGCCTTGGGGTTCTTGATCAAATGACCCTCGTCTAGCACGCAGTAGTTCCAGCTGATCGGACGCAGAACATCGTTGTCATTGCGACAGATATCGTACGATGTTACGACGATATCCGCCTCGCTCAGGCTGTCTTGCAGTCTGGCGCGCTCTGCTGGGGGCCCCACATAAGCAACACAATTCAGGAACGGAGCGTACTGCTTGACCTCTTGCTGCCAATGACCAGAAAGAGAGGGCGGGCACACGATCAAAGACGGAAGCTTTCGGACCTCTGGCGCTTGGGTCTTCTCGAACTCTTCGGCTCGCAGATGATGATCACTTGCGACAATGCAGATCGTTTGCAGCGTTTTACCAAGACCCATATCGTCACAAAGAATACCATGGAGATTGTAGCGGTTGAGAAAAGCAAGCCAGTTGACACCTTCCTGCTGGTAAGGTCTGAGCTCCGCTTTAATCGCAACTGGCAATGAGAACTCTTCCACCTTCTTGGAATCCAACATCTGAGCCATGAACTTCCTCTCCCGATCACGACCCTTGAGCAGTTCCTCGGAGAGACCGGGAGGGTCGGGAATGCCAGCTTCCAAGGGGACGAGTTTGACCAGCGTGGCGAAAGACGTCGTCGCTAGCAGTCTCACGTCGTTATCAGAATCGCTCATTCGTCCAAGCACGGGTACGACAAGGAAAATGACGTATGGAAGGATACGATCCTCCATCACATGGATTAAATGGTAAATAGACTCGACGGCTCCTTGACGGTGGTGGACATCTAACGGATCGTTGATGGTTGGCAGCACCTTCTCTACCAACATCGTCATTCCCTCTACCGAGATGACGCTACAGATAGTCGCAAAGCACTTGGCGGCCGCATATCGGATGACCGACAGACGACACTGCAGAGCCTTGATAATAAGAGGCATGAGACCGACTACCCAGGTGTGGAGTCCACGATCGAATTTGGGTAGCAGGGCGCGCAATGTGGACAGTCCATCAACAACTTCCTGGCCCAAATCATTGTCCGGATTAAGGATGTCCTCCGGAAGATTCCCAGTAAGCGTGTCTTTGAGAGGCCGCTCGACCAGCGTGGCAAGGTTAGGCACCTTTTCCAAGAGATCGGGACCGAATTTGACCGCAAGTTGCTCGAGAGCGTCCTTAGCACCCCGACGCATGATCCGCGCCGCCTTTGCCTCTCGTTCAAACTTGGCTGCGTCAGGATGATCCCGTCGATCCTCCTCCTTCCGCAGGGAAAGGATGGACTTTTCCAGCGAGGCATTGTGGTGGAATTCGGGGGTCTCGGACGAGTCTACACAGCAGTATTTGACCAGGTTTCCAATGACTTTGTCAACCGGTCCGCGTTTGGTGGCCATGGTGTAGTACTCCACCAAGGTTGAGATTGCCGTAGCCGAACGCTGTTGGAGTTCAGCATTTTCTTCCTTCTTGATGCTGTCCATCATGCCCTTGATGATATGACCCGGCTTCTTTGGAATGTCATGCAGGGCCACCAGCGCACCAGCCGCAGCTGCCAGCACCCGAAGATCCCTCTGTTCCCGGACATTCTTTGCTTCTTCGACAGAGTTCTCTGCGGTTGCCCGCGTGTCATTGAGGACCTGCAGAGCAGTAATGCGCTGAGCGGGTGCCAGGCCTTTCTTCAACCGCTCGAAGTCCGGTCCAATGACCTTCTCAGCATCTGCCAATGAGAACGCACTTGGGCCGGCCTCGGCGTCTCCTTGGACAACGACAGCAAGGGTCGGGAGTCTTGAGCTAGGGACATGGGCATGGTCGCGGAAGGCATTGAGCAACGAGTGACACTGGGCGCGGGCAACATGAAGATAGCAGGCAATATCACCGTACCACAGCGGTCGGTCGCCTTCGATGATCGGACGCAGATGCTCGCAGAGAGTCGAGGAATACTTGCTGCTTGGGCCGGCCACTCTGGCATATTCCTCGATGATCATCGCAGACGAGAGCTGAGACGTGGATGCGGAGTGCTTCAAGCCCTCCACAATAGACTGCCACAGACTCGGGAGTGCGCTCTTATCCCAGACAGACAGAAGCTGGCCCAGCGCCTTGGCGGCATATATCTTGGATCGTAACATGGTATCGGCGCCTACCAAGTCAATATCGCCCTGGAGCATGTGGCCGTCCACGTTATGAGCTGACATGGTAGGGACTTCCTTCTTTTCGGCCTTGCGTCCACGCTTCTTGATCCCATCAGGCTGCGCACTGACTGCACTAGGGGAGGACTTGGCTGGTGCAGCAGCGCTCATCGGGAATGGAACGCCCGAGGGCTTGATGAAAAGGGAAGCATTCATCGGAATAGGGTACCGCGGAACGCCAAAGGGAGACAATGTCAGGATAATCAAGGGTTGGATGTGACTCAGAAGGTCAGCTTCGGTCTGGAACAGGCCGCGCGACTCTAGTGCTCTAAGCAGCTCCGACCACACCTGAAGAGAAAGCTTGAGCACACCCTCGTTGCGCTCGACTAACAAGTTCTGGAAAATCAGACGCAGGGCCTTGCCATTCACCCAGTCATTTGTGCCCTCGCCTTCGAGCTGCAAGAAGGTAATGAGAGCCCGGAGAACTGCTGAACGGACGCTGGTGATGGTGTGTCGCAGGAAAGGGTAGAGGCGAGGGACCAGGTTTCCGAACGAGGACTCGGAATCCACAGACGCATTTGTTTTCATCGCATCCAAAACTTCGCGGAATGTGCAGAGCTTGGCCAGTAGATCCATGACCGAGCCCGTACTGGCGCTCAGGTCATCTTGTAGGTTCGACAAGCAGTCCCAAACAATGGTCATCAAATTACCCAACGTGCTTTGTCGAGAAGCCACAAATTCCTCGGCCATCGGAACCAGGGTTGCAGCGCTGACAGCCCTCACATCGTCGTCGAAGTCTCCCAGTCCCTTCATCACAGCCTCTAAGACACCGTCCATAAGTCCACGATCCTTCACCAGGATATCTTTGCGGACCGCAACCAAGTACCGGAGGCCGATCATACCACCGTGGCAGACTTCCCAGATGGGCCGGACCAGACCCAGGTCCTTCTGCATAATGATCCGGTACAGACACTTGTAGACTGAAACCACGGAACGCGAAGGGAGCTGGGACAAGAGTGCACCAAGTGTTTGACCCACAGTCTCTCTGATGGGCGCCACAACATTGTCGGAGATGTAGTCACCAAACCGGTCAAGCATGAGAACACAAAGTAGTCGGCAGGCGAGATCATCCAGATACTGCCGATTGAGGACATTGTTTTCTGCCCTGCTTCTACCGCGTACACGACCTGCGCCAGCACCTTGAACGCGGATAACCTCCCGAAGTGCCATTGCGGCTCCGTGGCGCACCTCCCAGTTAGGGTCGAAAATATCTACCATGAGGAACTCGCACATGGGATCGTACGGCCATGAGTTGCTGGGACCCTCATCGGTGATCTCTGGCTGGATGTAGGACTTTTCTGGGACAACCGATCCTTTGAATTCGGAAACGATCTTCTGGTCGTCGTCGCCGCCGGTCGACCGGTCAAGGTTGAAGTAATCCTGCTTTACGTCGCCATTGCGCTCCTCGCCGTTCTCCGCCTTAATCGGATGAGGAGTAGTAGCTGAAGGGGTGGTGACGTTGTCCGACGGTCTCCGAGTCGACAGATCCACGACTCGGACCTTGTTGGCGCCCATTTTTGCGCTCTGTTTGTTTTTTCGTTTCAGTTGGTTCAACTGTCGCTTACTGAGCCCGGCCTCCTCGCCGTTGGCGGGCTCCATAGGCGATGCAAGAGGGGTGGTAGAGGGCAGATGGTGGATACTATCTCTATGTTGGGGAGCCTCCTCCTTGACTCCAGGCGTCTTTAAGACGAGATCGCCGTCATCAATCAGATCCTCCTCGATGTACTCTCCGGCAAGACCCAGACGAGCGTGCAAGGTTTTCTTCTGGTGCTGGAGTCGAGCGGCTGGATCCATGCCGGCCAATGAGTATTCGTACTCCTTGCCTGCGCTTCCCAACAGCCGCTTGCCGTATTTCAGGATGGCGGCGATATCCATGGTTTCAAGTCTAAGGAGATCACTGGCAATGGCGGCCGATGCGCCTTCCGACTTGATCTCGACGCCGTCATCTTCATCGTCAGCCTGTTTGATGTGATCGCCATCTTCCTCATTGGGGTCGAAGGTGTCTGCATTAGTGACGATCAAGCCAATTGCCTTAGCGGCAGCTGTTCTAGTGTCCCAAGACTTTGAACGCAGATAGGGCAGAATGCGACCGAGCAAGTTGAAGAGTTCATCCGGATGTTGCTTCTGCACGTCGGCCAGCTGTTGAGCCGCAGTATTGCGGATGAGCGGCGTGCTGCCTGTCTCAAGTAACCTGCAGGTGGTGATTGGTCAGTTCGTCCCTTCCTTAGGTAAGCGTGCAGGGATGGGGTTGAAGCTAAGGTGTCGATTACTCACGTGACTAGACGGTCAAGTCTAGAACAAAATGGGTTAGTGGCCGGTACCAGACGGAAGCGGAATGGCAGGAAACTTACCTGGAAGTCATGGCGGGATTCAGGTTGTGACGAGGAAGCTATACAGAGGGTCGTAATATAACACAGCCAAAAATAATCAAAAGAGAAAAAAGGAAGCTGATAGCACAACAAAAGGCAGGGGTATCGTGAACGAAGCCGAAGAAAGTGACCAGAATTATTAACAAATTAATGGTAAAACCAATCTCCTTTCAGTTGCACACCACAACCCCCTTCCGGAAATTAAGTAAAGCAAGAGAACGACGGAGCGTGGAGGAGAGGGAGATGTAAACTAAACACGACGGTTACACCCACGTCACAGCCATCGAGTCAACGTCGAGTTATGCGTCAGAGGGGAAGAAGGAAAAGGTTAAAGGGCAAAAAAAAAAAAAATGAAAGAAAGAAATGAATAATGAATAAAGAAAATCCAGACACACTGGACGAAATCAGTTCCGTCAGATCACAGGGCGATCGGAGCGAAAGCTGATGAGTGGAGATCCGATCCTAATCTAGGCACGGTTGTCACCAGGTGGAAGTAAAATGGCCGTAGCCGAGCTGAAGGTTGTTATAATGAATAGTCACTCCGCGTGGATGCAATGAATCATGTGAATCATGAAGGATTCCGGAATGGAAAAGAATTCGAGGTAATGATATCAGAAATTCAATTCCACGAGTTAAAAAAAAAAAAAAAAAGAATTCGGAAGATGACGGGAATGTAATGGAGTTGGCGATGAAGGGTCGGAGACCAGTCTGAGACAGGCTGAGTTGAGTAGTACTTGAAGTGGTGGTTGTGGTGGTGGTAGTAGTAGTAGTAGTAGTGGTAGTACTCAATAGCTCTCAACTTTGTAGCTTTGTACTTAAAGTAGGTAAAATAGGTTAAGTAAGGACAGCGGACGGACGGGGCGTGTACCGGGGCTGGGGCTGCACAGGAGCATCAACAAGAGCTGCTCGGCCTGCCCTCGAGGTCACGCAGCCTGTTTATATCATTGGGGGCATCTTTGCCTGGGCGCGCCTACCCATACTTGGGCCCTGGGCACTAGCCTGCTTCCGGCTTAGTACCCCCCACTCCCGTAAAGGTTTTCGTTGAGTCACGT
This sequence comes from Aspergillus uvarum CBS 121591, assembly GCF_003184745.1. NCBI lineage: Eukaryota > Fungi > Ascomycota > Eurotiomycetes > Eurotiales > Aspergillaceae > Aspergillus > Aspergillus uvarum. Next base: position 425,564 of record NW_020291321.1, read on the forward strand.
GAGTTATTCTCCCTGCGCAGGAAAAAAAAAAAGGAAGGGGAAAAAAAGAAAAGAAAAAAGAATAGCTTGCTTGCTTGAAATTGATTGTATGAGTACAAGTAATTCTTAACCTAGCCTATGTCTACTCTCCTACTTGCATATGCTATACCAACCCAGACACTCACTTAACAGATAATAGGCTCTACCAGGGAACAATCCCTCTCAGACGAATAATAAGCTATCGCTATATTGCGATTCCGTCAGCAGCCGGACGGGGATAGGCCCTGCGTGTTGCATTCAATAATCCAACGCGCAGAGACGAATATATGTACTCTGTATGTAGCAACCTGTAAATGACTTGCGTGCGTTTCCAGTGAGACCGCCATGTGAGCTTGTTTCGATCGCCCCCTCCATAGCGTGCCAAGAAAATGCCAGATGGCCTCCTGCTTCCGCCGCAAATTCTTCGTCGCGCAATTCCAGACGACGACTACGGTGATGATTATTCTACTGCTGACGACTCCTTGAAGGTCACTCACGGCCCAGGCAGTCGATCCAGCCTTGACAACCCCCGAAAGATGACAGCCTCTGAGCCTCGGATGACGTGGGAGATTGATGAACCAATCACATCGTGTACATTGGTGCTTGAAAATCCCATAGACTAAATCCGGCTAGATATATATAGTTCCAGCTCCAGTCCTCGAATTCTGCCATCATGTCCTGCAAAACAGTGATATCGAGTACACACCAGAATATGATAAAAGTCTCCATGATTGTAATATTGCAGAGACCTGGAAGAAGATTATTGTCATCGATGTATCACTGATGACGGCTTTACACGTTGAATTGCCTTGCTTTGTTTTCGCCGTTTCTTTGTCTTGTCAATATACCTCTTGACTATAACACATGCCAAATAGAATTGATCCCCCGGAACTACACACAGCATTAGTCGGGGTCCGACCAATGACAAACAGTGCCATCTAGATATGTCACCATCAATTGCCGGAATTCGGATGTGCTGTCATCGTCATCATCATCATGGATGAAGAGCGACCATTGTCATTGCCGACCTCAAGCTTGGACCCAACACAAACCCGGCAGGCACAAAAAGGAAAATTGTCCATTTCTATACAGTGAAGGACCTCGCAGTGATGAACAGACAGAAAGGATAAACAAACCAGCAGAATCTTGGTAGTAATTGAAACAATCAACATGAAATCCACACTCCCTAAATGCGCACCACATGCCTCTCATGCCCGTGTCAAGAACGCAGCCGACTCTTCTTCCTTCCCTAGCAGTCCTAGGCTGCGGATCTGTTCGGCCTTGGGCGCATTGTCGCGGGGGTGGGCGGCCTCCGCCTTGCGGTAGGCAGCCTGCATCTTCATCGTGCGCATGATCTAGAGGTGAAAAGAGAGAGGTCAGTAAACGGACTATTACTCTTCCCACCTCGTCTATCCCGGTCCGTCTCAACGACCGAAATAATGCGAGGTGACAGATCACAATCGGTTCGTTCAAGCGCACCTCCTTCTTGTGGTGCAGGCACTCGTGGTAATCCTCCAAGGCAGGCAGACACTTCTTCTTGCCAACCTCACCCTCGGCTGAGTTGACCACATAGCAACCCAAGACCTCTTGCCAGAAGTTGTAGCAGCGGGAGGGACCTGCGAGAGAGAGCGAGTCAGCCGACAAAGTCCGCGGCGAAGCTGTCAAAGCGGGCACCTGGGCCGGCGAAGCCAGCCAAAATGGCAGTCAATTGCCCGCAGCCCAAGCAGAGAAGTAACATACCGCCGTTGTTACCGAAGCCGGAAGCCATTGTGAGGTTGAGAAAGGGCGGAAATAGGAGACCGAAAGGGCGGAGGCGCAGAGCGTTCGGAGAGGGGGTGGAGGGATTGCTGGAGCGGAGGTTTGAGTGAGAGAGTGAGTGCAGTGAGCGATCGAGGTTCGTTCTTCCACCGCCCGGGGCTGATTGGTCAATTGGCTGGATTCTGCTTTCCGCCTCGGAAGTCGGTCTGTGCACGGGACTCGGGACGGGAGGCTTGACGTCTTTCGTGGCTCACGAACACATCACCCTCTTTCCGTCAAGCTACCTCTTCTTGTTGTTATACCTTTGGCTTGGATTTCCTTACTCTCTTGCGCCATGGCCAGCTCCCCTCGGCTCTCAGGTGCTCATGCGATTCTGTTAGCTATTCACTTCTGTGTCAGCGGCGATGTCTCCCGGCTACCGCAACTCCAAGCTCAATACCCTCGCTTGCTGCCAACCGAGCGCCTCTTGCGCATCATACTTACCTTCCTCCCCGAGAGTAGCCCGCCCCAGACATACACCTCCGTTGTGGAAGCCTTGGTAGATGGAGAGCACACCATTTTAACGGCGGCAGAGCTTGACACATCTGCCGTCCAGAATTTGACCGAGACCATTGCAAGGAAACGAGTACGCAGGGTTCGTTTACTGCCGTTAAGGCATCCCGATGACGAGGACACCGACGACTCAACCGACCTCTTGACCCAATTCTTGATCCACCGCGCCCATCGCATCGACTCTGAAACTGCCCTCCAACCCCTCATTCTCGATCTTCTCGTACCATTCTATCCACGCTCTCCTATCCTCCGCACATGGTTAATCTCGAGTCTACTGCCCTTGCTGCGGCTGAATTACGAATATTACCCCAGCCAGGACGAGACGTTCTCTCTGGACATCCTTGAGTCGATGGACAACAGCATCGCCATTAATGTTCTACTTTCGATGGCCGGCAATATGAAAACTAGTATGGATTTAGTGCAAAATCTCCGCGGGCTGGTAGGTGCGTGGATGTATGGCAGCAACAGGACCAAGCGGCGGAAGCTCAACGAAGCCGCGCAGCAGAACACACTTTCACTTCCGCAGGACGATGTGAAACCGAAGACGAATGCAGGGGTAGGATGGCAGCAGGTTAACGAGTGGCTGCTGGCGCGCAGTTTGGTTGATCACGAGAGCGCAGTCAACGCATTCACGAACTGGGATGGCCCGGAGGATGTTGACCTGGGAGGCTATGCCGAGGAGGACCCTAACCTCCCGAGTGATGAGATGAAAGACTTACGGACGCGGTATGGGCAGACTGGACTGGCCGTTGTCTACGCAAATGCCGATGTCAGCGCAGCGGCCTTGGATGGGTCGATCAAAGTCCTTGCGCGGATCGCCAGTTTCTTGGACCTGGAACAGCATTTGTCTTTGAGAGACGATGATGCAGAACTACCATCAGTGGTATTTGACTCGGACCAGATCTCGTCTACCTCGAGAGTCTCCCTCATGCAGAATGCGCTTCTCACAACATCGAACCCGCTCACTCGTCCGTCTGCCGCTTCCATCTCGTTCCTCAGCGCCATTTGCGTCTCTCTCCAGGTGCTGAGTGAGCTCGGCCATCCTATACCCTGCCGTACAGCCGCAAACCTTTGTCTACACAACAATGTAGATACGCAACTGCTCGAAATGCGCGGTGTGGTTCAATCTGTAATCAGACAGAGCAAGCCTGGCCGAGACTGGGGTAAGGTTCGCCGGCAATTGCTCTGGCTGCGCGACTGGGAGGCAGATCACACGTCGCGACAGGATCAACGTCGCCCTGCTTACCACGGTCTCTTCTGGCGAGTAGATCGGGAAGCTGTTGAAGTCGAAATCTTGAAAGCTTTGCTTGAAGTCAGAGGTAAGCAGCTCTCTTTGCCCGTGTCATCAGCATATCAACTAATAGGAACAGAATACAAACTCGCCGTCGACATCTATCTCAGCTCCGACTCAACCTTGACATCATCCAAGGTCGAAGAGGCCGTCAAAGAGACCATTTACACAGCGTATGATAACGCAAGCAACGGCAATCGAACCCGTGGTGGCATGAAGAGAGCGTACGAAGTGTAAGTTCAGTCCTAATCCCATGTATCACAGGTGAGCGACACTAATGCACGCCATTACCAGCCTTCAAGCCTTTCAGCCGCACTTTTCAGACTCGATTGCTCTCAAGCAGATCGGCGCTCTAATCTCAGCCACGCACTCACTGTCCTTCTACTCCCTCACCTTACAGCACGGCGTCCCCTTCCAGCCCGTCAGCATCCGCGTACACTCTGATCCTCTCTCCCTCATTGAAAAAGTCCTCGAACAGAACCCCAAGAGCTACACCAAGGTTGATGACCTGCTGGCCATAGGCCGCAATCTTGTCGCAGCCGGCTTCTCTCCGCGGCTCTCCGATCACCATGAAGCCCCCACGCTGGCCCCTCTCTCCGAACAGGATGCCATTCTCACCGCCGAACGCCGCATCATGTCTCTAGCCATCAACTCCGCTCTCACCTCCCACGACTTCGGAACAGCCTACTCTTACATCCTTACTCGGCTTACACCCACCTCGTCCGCATCCACGCCCGACACGACACTCACAGACGACATTACCTGGCGTACGGTGTATTCCGCCGGACGGTATCGCCCGCCGCCGCCCAGTACCTCCACCCCGCCCACTACGCAGTCTCAGATCACCCACCTCACCCAAAGAATGGAGCTTCTCTCCCTCGCCCTCATCCTCGTCCCCTCCGACCACCCGGATCCGCTCCCGGAGATTCTCGGTGCCTGGCGCCGCTGTGACGAGGAACTCAGCAACCTCCGCACGCAAGAATCCCTCGAAGAAGACATCTGGGACACGAAGGGCGACCTCACATCCTCCCTCACAATGCAAGGCCTCCCAGGCGGGTTTGGGCCCGCCGATTCCTCCGAGCAAGACGCCCTGGAAACGCGACAGCACCAAGCCCGCCGTGCCCGCGCGCACGCCTCGCACCATCGCCTCAACCACGAAGAAGCGCCCATGGGCCTCTTCGAGGTCGCGCGAGGCGCCGCCCTAGCCCTGCAGAAGAACGCATTCCCGCTCCGCGCCGCAGCCACCAAGACCACCACCGCCTCCCACCACGATCACAACGGATTCACGCCCTCTCCCCACACAGCAACAGCAAGCTCCTCACATACACGCACCGACTCCGTCGCCTCCGCCGAGAACTATGAGCCTGGCAGCGGGGGACCCTCCGATCGCGTCCGCAAGAGAGACGTCGTCAGTAACATGGTGACGGATGGACTCGTCAGTGGATTGGGGTGGGTGCTCGGCGCGCAGCCCGTCAACCGTTCTTAGTATTAGTATACATATCCGCGGCTCAACCAGAGCCACACCACCAGCATTTCCCTGAAGGGGAATCACGTGTTCTATTTGCATGTTTGATAATGATGACGGGTGCGAACATTTTTGATTGGTATCTAGTTGTATTGATAGCGCTGCTAGCTGGCATGGCATGATATGATATCTTATAAATAATATCCGATTTTCTTTCTTGTGCAGTCCTTTTCAAGATGAAAAATACTAGATTGACTAAATACCCCATGAAGTTCGATCGACTATTTTTTATTTTCTAATGCTGTGAGCTAGGAGTAGCAACCTGAACCGAGAATGACATTCATCAGGCGGGACAGGTACAAGATTCGAGCAAGAGAGATCCGGCACCTGGCATCCAGATCCATAGAACCCCAAACATGACGGCGGCCAACAAGGCCCGGGCGTTCAATCACGTTAATATCTTCCCCACGCGGGCATACCATATAAATTACCATGATGACCTTACTAGTAGCGGAAGGGAAGATGTACGATGGAAAAGATGATGAGATTTGACTCAATTGGATAGACGCCAATCAATATACACAAAATGCGGACCCGGTCCTCGAAGATAAAATATGGGAAAGCAAACGCAGCAAGACAGAAAAAGAAGACAGAAACAAAAAAAAAAACGGTTTGCACATATGTATGTGAATGAAGATGATGCCTGAAAGGGGGGTAGGGGGGGGGGAACTCTCTGTGAAAATGTATGTATGAATGTATGTTATGTATGGATAAATTCGCTCACGTGCAAGATGACAAGACCGGGAACATCGAGATGGTGGAACACGCAAGGGACAAAGCAGGAAGAAAAAAGAGCCAGCACCGCTGGCTGTTGGGTAAAACAGAGAAATCCCTTTTTTTGTTGGAGCAAATGCGAAAACAACATCGAGTTGCTGGATGAATGCAAATGGGTTGGTTCTTGCTGGTGGAAGGAAAAAAGAAAAACGAGGTTGCGGAGACAATTCGGGGCCTTGTCGCTGGCGGGAGGGAGGGATTTGTATTAAGGAAAGGCGTGATCATGTCGGGCGAGGATAGTCAAAGAGGGCACAAAAACATTTCCAACTCCATGGTCCCAAGGAAGGATAGACGGTGCACGGTTGAGAATAAAAATGAGCGTCATGATCACAGATTCGTATGCTGTTGACATCCGGGTCAACCAAGGGCCAGCCACTTGTCAGCATCAAGAGGGAAGACCGTAATATGCGATCGTATTATTAAAGGTAGCAAAACCAGCCCAATGGACGAAATGAGGGCACGAATGGTCGCGGCGGTCCTGATGCTGTGCAGGCAGTCTATTCTGTCCAATCCCACACCTGCTTCACAAAATTGGCCATGTTGACCTTTTTGTTCTTCATGTCCAGCATCCAGGGATGGTCCAGCATCCGCCATGGAGTCGCTCGTCGTGGAGGTTCTTTCTCCAGACTAATTTCACCGTTAGTCACGCAAAGCCATCATGGAAGGGGGACACAGGCACATACCAGCATTCTATGAAGTACTTGAAGTTGTCTGACCACCGGATGCCATTGTCGGGCTCGTCTTTCAACTTGGGGATTGGTTGACGGACAATGTAGGTTAGAAGATCAATCAAACCGGCCCGTGGTTGCATTTCCGTCCCATCGGCTGGGAAGGGGAAGCGATGCTGGGCAACTTCAAGCAGGGTCACGCCCAAAGACCAGACATCCGATGTAATCGTGTACGACTGTCCAGTGATTCGCTCAGGCGCCATGTAGTACGATGTACCGATGAAGGTGTTCGCATCACCCTTGGTACCGAACTCTCCACTGACACCAAAGTCGCAAAGCTTAACTTGACCGTTTCGGCAAAGGAGAATGTTGGATGGTTTGATGTCTGTACATGCCGGATTAGACAGGTCCGATCACCAATGGACGAAAATGGATGCCTGAGCGCCTACCTCGATGGATGATCTTTCGGCTGTGGAGATAGGTCAAGCCGTTTAGGACACCTTCGGCGACCTTGCCCAGCACCTTTTCTCCTGTCCGGCCTCCCAGCTTCTTGACTTCCTTATAGATGCTGTCCAAACTGCCACCTTCGCAGAATTCCATTGCGATCGAGATCGTTCCTGTGGACTTGTCCATGAATGCACCATAGTAGCGACAGATGTGTTCCGAGGCACAGTCTTTGTTGAAATTGAGTTCGCGAACGATCTGTTTTTTAACGTCGGGATTGGGATCGGTTGTGATGATCTGGGACAGCGTTTAGTACCCTTGAGAAGTGTGGCATTTCAACTGCGCAACTCACCTTCAGAGCAAAGACGGTCTTTCCTTCTCTGAGCTTGCAACGAGTCACAGCACCTCCCGCTCCTTCACCCAGACTACCCAGCTCCACGATCTTCTTCTGTTCACTGGCTGCGAGCCAGCCCTCATCATCCAGGTCGTCCACGTCGAGGGGCCTGCCCTTCTCCAAGCTCAGCTTATCCAGATCCGGGATCAAGTTGTTGACGCTGCCGTCCCGCTCCATTGACATGCCTCCTTCCCGGTCGGAATAAACCGAACTAATCGCAGATGATGGATCGGGGGTGCTGCCATGTGGTTGTCGGAGCCCCATAGCGAACGATAAGGCGGAATAATTGGAGGAGGAAGCGGAGGCCGGCCCACTGGCCTTCCCGTCGAGATAGGTGAAGCTGCCCGTTCTAGAGTGTCCATTCGGTTCGTTCAGGCTGCTGGTCGCCAACGGTGGAGGAGCCGGTCGGGGTTTAACCTGGGGAATGGATTGAGTGCTACCCATGGGAGTAGCGAGGCGCAGCTGGGGAGGAGCTGGGCGGGCAGCCGGGCGCTGCAGCTGAGGAACCTCGGTCGGCGGGGGCGCTACAGTGGCCGGAACACCGTTTCCTGTGACGGGACGAGCGTTGGGAGAAGGGGGAATGCCCAGGGTGAGTTTGGGGGGTCGCGGACTGCTGCCATTGCTGCGATTACCCGGCACAGGCGGCTTGAGGAGGGGAACTGGCGAGGGTGACATTGCGAGATTGTTTTGCCTCTCACCAGGCAAAAACAACTCGTTGGGGTCAGCCAAGGTAGCCAGATCGGCGGTCTTTGGGTTGGACACCTTGAAAGAGTGTAAGGAAGGAGCTGGGAGGAAGAAAAGACGGGGTTGAGGCTATGTAAAGCTGAGATGATTGTTGTCGAGATGAGAAAGAGGAGGTGGTGGTAGCAGTAGTAGTAGTAGTAGTATTGGTGGTGGTGAGGTGGTCGGAACAAAGAGGGCCGTGGGGTTATCCAGGTAGGCGGCGGCGGCTGAGAGGAGGAAGAGAGAGAGAGAGAGAGAGAGGGGTTGGCGATAACAAAAACAGCCGGGTAAATCGAATCAAGTCAGTTGACAGGTGATGTTAGCAGACAATGCCATCGAAGTCGCGATATTAACCAAGCGAGTGAGGGCGACTGCGACTCAAGACCACTTTCGAGTGATTTCAGAAGATGAGAAAAAAGTTGTTGGTGTCTGTTGTGAGACAGAAGAAGAAGAGAAAGAAGAAGAAAAGAAGAGGAGGGCGCTGATTTTGTCAGTTGGCAAACAGCTGATGGAACGAACCTCCACACCACGAACTTAACAACTAAACTGCAAACAACAAGCGGAGCAAGCAACTTATAAGTAAGTAGTTAAAGTACTTTAGTTCCAAAGTCAAGAGAGCTAGCAGCCGGGATTAAATATGATCACATCACATCCCATGAGTCCATGACAGGCGAGGGAGTCCGACCTGGTGGAACCGCACTGTTTCAAAAAGCGCTGGAGAATTGCTACTATTCTTGACAGCTCAGTGTCCACTCGGCGATCTTTTTATATACTCCCTCCAATTCCAAGGAGATAATTCACATGTTAGATACACACTTCATCTATCTCACGTTGAAGGTGGATATTGAAGTCTTTTATTATTAACTCTTGTTCGGATCTAGATTGTCCATCCAGCTTATTTGTTGTCAACAGTCGATGGTTCTATTGTCCAGTCCAGCTGATGCCTTAATGGTCGGGCAACCATAGGCATCCATGAAAACTCTTTCAATTGCGGACATCGCAAAAAAACTCATTTTTCAGCTCTCCATCCAATGAACTCAGATTTTGTGAGAGTATTGAGTGGAAGCGAGGGGTTTGACCGTTCACCGGCCAGTTCTCAAGTAATTGTCAGTTTACCTACTTGATCTGCCTGCCTTGTCCCTGGCTGGCTTCGAAGCTCCATCCAACCGATCCGGTACTTTCACCCGGAACTCCACCTTCAATCTATACCAGCCAGTGCTTGTGGTCCGTCGAACATCTCATCTCCCCTCGTCCCAGTTATTCTCAGCTCATTCCAAGAAATGCATTTCGGTAGGAGATGAGGGAAGGGACCGTGAAATTGCTCTCTACAGGTTCCTCACGTTCTGATTGGGGCAATTGTCGTAGTTGTCGTAGTGATGATGCTGATGATCGTTCTTGGACCATCATCGACCTCCCAGCAAGAGGATTGAACATGACACGTGCCATCTTCAGCCTTGTGGAAAGACACACAGACATCCATCAAATGACGCTGGCTCGCTCCCTTTCACCAAGTCTTTATTTTTAACACTTTCGATCTCTCCGAAGCCACCAGCAAGCATATCGGGGGGCAGCCACAAACGCTCCCCGACCCACCATTGAGCCGGTTTAAAATAGCATCCGCCAATTTTGCACCGCCATAGCGACGGGGCCAACCGATTATGACGATGAGAACGATGTTAATTGTTGGTACTCCCGTATCTGTTGGGAAACTTGTGGACTAGCAAGGGCCAATTTGAAGTACCTATGTAGCACTTCGAAGGGAGCCGCACCTTAATGATCTCATACCCTGTGGCTTCGACGACAGTCCATCATCCTCGGCTCTCCTCCGTTGATACCGAGTACTAGTGTAGCCCTACGACCAACAACGGCGCCAAGCGGCGAGGCTTGTTCTCGGTTATGCAGCGGTCATGCGCCGTGGCAACACTCTATCACGATCAATCCAAATCACCCTCCCAAATGCAGGTCACGAGAATTGAGTAGAGTAGAGGTTGCTACGAGCATCTACGGTAGAACGCGCGGCGTTGACGATCCTCGCTTGAAGGAGGTCTTTTCCCCCACCCCAAATCTCCAAGACACTTGCTCGATCAGCGTCAGTGAGTCCCGCCATGTTCTCATCGTTGGCGCGTCGACCCTGATCATCGACGCAGTCTCCGATTCTATGACAACTCGTTACATGCTTTGGATGATGATGACGAGAATAGCGGATGTTGGTCACACCCTTACACCAGATTCCAGGGTAGGCCAATGCTTCTCACTCCATTTAGGCTGCTCAAACACCATCAATCAGAAACCCGGGGTAAAGAAAAAGCTCGAGTTCCACGTCAGTGTGAGTCCGAGGTTGGACATCGCAGCCGATTGATTGCCAGTTCGTCCCCCTGTTGATCGGTGGAGCAGACTTATTCAACCAGCACCGGACCGGCACTTGGAGTCTTGAATATTATTCTGCACTTTTAACCTCTGAGTGCTGAACCAACGGTTCCGTCGAGTGCTTGCAGGGTGTGCCGGCAATTTATGGTGGCCAGGATCGTTGCCATTATTGCGATTTCCTGCCCGCCCTTCCCCTTGTCGGCGTTGAGGATAGGATTCTCCTGACGCTATGTTCGCTGCATATCATGGTTCCTTCTGCCACTGCGGGCTAAACAATTGCCCGCCATCCTTTACATACCTTTAAATAACAACTTCTTGAGTCCAGGAATACCACTATTGACAATCGATCCAGAGTTGGCCGTCCATATTGGCCCCCTTTTCCCATCTGACTTTCTCACAGTTCCTCGCACCGAAGTTCTTTCCCTAAAAAAAGAAACCGTGCCGCAACGGATCAGGGTTGAGGGTGAAGTTCTCGGAGATGATCACCCAAATTTTCCCAACGACGAGCCCGTCTGAGCTTCTAATAGCAAGAAAAGAGGGTTCCAATAGTCTGCCGATGATACTGACATTTCAATGGTGGAATGAATAGCTGCTAAGTTGAGTTCCTTGCGACTAAGTCACTTACTCGTACTTTCCCCATGCTAGCCGCCCGCCCAGCATGCGATCGCTGCATTTGGGCGGCTACTATCTGTTCTCAATCGGTTCACGGTTCCATCTGCAGCCCCCATTTTCAGAACTCTTCCCTTCCCCCAATCAAATCAAGTCCTTCTCTATTGCGCCATCACCTCTTCCGCATGCATTTGCTGTAGGCACGGCGTCTCTCCGACGCGTCACTGCATTGTTCTTCTCCTGCTTCTGCCGCGTTCCACAAACCACGCCGATCTCGACACGTACAGTAAGTACAATGTCTGCTCATCGCTTCGACGGCTCAATGGAAAGAAAGAAAGTCAAAAAGGACAGTCAGAAAGGTGGTATCCCCCCTCTCGAGGTCAAGAGTCAAGGGGCTAGCCGAATCTCGATTAGCGACTAGTTGGTTTAGATTAAGCAATCAATGAGGACGACCGTGGCGCCGAGCGAGACTCTGGACTCGTCCAATACGATGGGGCCAGTGGTCACCAGAGAGAACTGGATCATTTGCGGTGAAATGAATCTTCTACTGCGGCGGTGCCTTCATGGATTGGGCGAGGAGACGGCGGGAAAAGCACATGGAGCGGAGAGAGTGCTGCTGCTTATCATCGTTGCGAGGCTACGTCAGAAGTTGCACGCAACCACATGCTCGGGGGGAGGGGGGGAGATGGGTCGAAGTGCAACAAGCTCAAAGAAGATTCTAAACAAGCAAGGGTTTCACGAGGAATCGGGACGGAGGCTTTAACCCTCGCCCAGCCCGTTGCCCTCCAGCACCAGGCGCTATGGTCAACACCAGCGGCATTATTAAGTCTTGTGATTATGGATCACCTCCAGTCGGCAAGAGTCAGTCGGGTTGCTAACCGCATACTTTCGCAGAATGGGGTTTACAACCTCCTCGGTGGAAGAATCTCGTCCGAGCAAAAATAGGACACACTATCCATTGTTTAGCATTTGGCCCATTGGCTTTGACTCGGTAGTCTACTAGGCTAGTAGTCGAGACTTGCCTATTGAGTATTAACCACTCCATACCAACAAGCCTTTCGCAACAACAACAACAACAATAACAGCCACCAGCACAATGGAAGGCGAAACTTCGCAGCAGCGAGACAGGGGCAATGAGGGGACCCACTGTGCTGGCCACTGGGATTCCGTGAAGGGAAGGACAGCGGGGAAGCGAGCCACAGCGGGATGTCAGCCAAGACGGTGAATGGTCGGTGGCGTCAGGGACAATTGCTGTGTGACCCACAGAAGCGCGCGCTGATTGGCCTAAAGAGGCAAGGTGAAACACGGACTACTAAGCGGGCCTCCAACGTTTCTGTGGCTCGGTAGACTAGACAACTCCGTAATTGAGTTGCTGCCCCTGACTCTCATCATATCGCTGGGTGCGGTGTGACAGCCCAAACTTCCAAACTTCTGGGTGTCTCGCCAGTCCCAGCTGAACAGATTCGCATTTTCGGTTACTGGCTTGTGTACTCTGCATGAATCATGAAACTACCACAGAGCTTGGTCCGGTCGTTCACCAAGTTCTAACTCATACCACCCAAGGGTACCTACGTACATGTTATGCAGGTACGGCCTCTTGCTGGAGCTAAAAGGAAATCTATAGCTGGTAATGTTATACTTCGACCCCGACCCGAGTACGGAGTAGTAGGGACTTGGAGAAGACTAGAGAACCCCTAAGCGCAGAGGATCCAACCGAAAAGGGAAGTCGACAAGGTCGAAAGAAGCAATTGAACAACCGATCATCCATCAGAAGTTCAGAAGTTCAGAACCGCCCGCGCTTGGACCGAACCTGGGCAGTGGGCACAGGGACCAACCGTGAGACTATCCCACGAGGACCAGAAATAAAATAGATAAAAAAAAAAAAAAAAACAGATGAGGGTGGACCCATTTTTGACCCTTAAACTGCCTATGAGGTTTCGAGTATCAAACTTCCAAACTAGACTATACTATCCTGGACTAAATCTACTCACTTACACCGCGCCCCAAGAGCCAACATCAGACATCCAAGACTTAGACTAAGACGCAAGTTGGTTCTCTCCACTCGCCTGCAGCCCGCTTCTCCCCTTTTTGGCTCTGAAACGATCTCCAGGTTAATCTCCCGGATGATACAAAGGCTCTCATCTCCCCCCCCCTCCTGCTCCAGTCTTTTCTGATTCTTCTCTGTTTCTCTTTCTCTCAGATTCAACTGCTTGAAGCAATCAATCCTCTTGACTTCGGTCTGCCACTCTTTTAAACACAGCCAAACTGTCCACACTCTCTTTACCCACCAACACCCAAATAACAGAATCAACCTTGACGGTTTAGATTTATCACCAAATCCACCAACACAACATTCAAGATGCGTTTCTCCGTTGCCACCGTTGCCCTCTTCGCCAGCCTCGTTGCTGCCATCCCCCAGGATGTCGAGACCGTCTACCAGACTGAGGATGTGACCATCATCTCTTGCGCTCCCACCGTCACCAACTGCCCTGGACGTGTCCACTCGACTTCCACCCCCGAGGCTGTCGCTGCTACCACCACTGAGGGCGTCTCTCCCGTTGCTACCACCACCTCCGTTCCTGAGGTTCCTGCTTCCTCCGTCACTGAGAAGCCCACTTCCTCTGTCCCCGAGGGTGCCTCCGCCGCTGGTACCACCGCTGCTCCCCAGCCTCCTGCTGGCAGCTCTCCCGCTGGTGGCTCCCCTGCTGGTGGCTCCCCCGCTAGCGGCTCCGGCTCCGCTCCTTCGGCTCCCGCTGTTGTCCCCTCCGGCGCCTCTGCCGAGACTGCCGGTGGTGCTCCTCCCGCCGCTGCCAGCAGCTCCGTCACTGTTATCGCTGTGACCACCTGCGTTCCCACCGTCACCTACTCCACCGTCACTCTCGGTGCTGGTGCCACTGGCCTCCCTGGCAAGCCCGGCAGCGGCAAGCCCACCAAGTCCGCTGCTCTGATCCCCAGCGGTGCCGCCGCCATCGGCAGCGGCTACCCTAGCGGCAGCGCTACGTGAGTATTTCCCTTTTGCTGCAGCGCATGCAGCATGTATATATGTATGCAGACCAAACAGACGCTAACCCTGTACACAGCCCCTCCCCCTCTGCTGCTCTCTACACCGGTGCTGCCAGCGCCATCAACGGCAACTCCTTTGCCTTCGCTGGTGCCGCCGCCGCCGCCGCTCTTTTCCTTGCTTAGATTCCCCCTTCTTGTCCATAGTAGCCCCCGGGGTCCTTCATGAGAGTCCGGCCGTCAACCACGGGCGGGGGAACCCTATAAACTAGGGCGCGTGTGAATAATTGAAGAGACCCTGTTGGGGGGTGTTTGTGCCATATTTAGTGTCGAGGTTTTGCTTTCTGGGAGAGAAATCCGATTCGTTGCTTGGAATATTTTCTTTGACCTATCTAACTTTCTCTACATGCTTCCCGAAACGCCTGGGGGGGTTCAGTGGAAGCCTTTTTGGTGGCTGGATACGATTAATGTAACCCATGAATTGCTTTCACATACCCAATTCGAAGCAGTAATAGATTACTTTACCAATGCTACATTTCTTTTATTTTTTCTGGGTGGGATCTTTTCAGATTGAAATGTCACTTGATGCATCGTCTCTCACCTTCTGACCGCGAAATCTCAAAATTGTGAGCGTGTTGCAGATTGATTATTTGCGCAGAAAACCCCGCCCCAGCCAGCCCAGCCAGCCCACAGTGGGTAACCTGCCACCGATCGCTTCGTTCAGCCGTAGGTAGTCTAGTCTGCTGCTGGGGTCTTGACGTGTTCAATGTGCCTATAGAACCCAAAAGCAAGGATAGGTTGTTCAATGGGGCTGAATCTGGAGACGAGGGAGAAAGAGAGAGAGAGAGAGAGGGTGTGAGTGTGCTTGGGTGTGGTTTGGGGGCCGCAGCATCGAGGGTTTCGCAGGCAATCCCTTCATCAATCGGCGACCGGGTCAGATCCGATGGCGCAGGGCGTTTCATTGGTGATTCTCGTCCTACAACACGAAGGGGGACCAAGCAGAGTTGAGGCTGAACTTTGAAGTATCCGAACACTGCCTCCCTGCCCCCTGCCCCCTGCCCCCTGCCCCCTGCACTGCTCACGGCTCACTGCCAGTTAGATGGGTGGTGGTGGTGGTGGTGGTGGTGGTCCATCGCTTGTTTCATATACCATGTTGGAGCGGGTTATTAGTCAGTCCATGAAAGTATGTGCTAAATTAAAAGTGACTTGATCTGGTCAATTGTGTCACCGTCAGCCCTATCTCTTTTAAGTTGGAGAGATTCTTGGAGGTGTTTTCTAGAAGCATCAGAGAGGGTCTCTGTAGTCTGGTCTCCCAACTAAGACGAGAGGGACTTCATGGTGGCTGTGTGTGTATGTGTTGTTATCGCTGTAGTTGTCGGTATTTATTATTGATTTTCTTTTGCTGTTCCTTAAGGCTTGCTGACTACAAACTCCGACCCCGGTCCTCCTCCTCCTCCTCCTCCTCCTCCCCATTCGGGCTGGCTGGTCATGTGTTGGTCTCGGCCCGTCGCTTCTCATACTTCCTTCCCTCCTTCTAACTAATTGTCGGTCTGACAACAACAACAATTTCTCTACTCGCGTTGTACCTCGTACTGTTGCTCCCACCAACAACAGAGACACACGAAAAGGGGACTCTTATTTATCATCCTTCATTGGGGTGGAGGTCCATCTGGAGTCTAATGACCCAAATAGATTGACCTTTTTCGCCGTAATGCAGAAGCGGACACAAGCTCGGACAACAAAGGAAGTGGCAGTGTTCCGAACCACTGACTTGCCACCAACACACCAACGCCTGCGGCCATCACGTAGCCTCCGCTTCCTCAATCCCTTTGAGAGCTCTCAACTCTGAAACATGAGCTCCTTACCATGGCGTCTGCAGCCCATGGATGTCGCGCCATGCAGCAAAGCATGCTTTTCTCGGCGTCCCCGCGTTCTGCGTCGTTCTGCTTCGGGCATAGTGGTTGCACATCACACAACATAGGGTGCACCCCCTCCCAATTCCTGCTGCCGTGCGCCTTTGCCCCTCCCCCAAGTGATGGGTCAAATCCCATGGGACTTGGATCGGAGGTTACAGGGCAAACAGGAAGATCCTTCTATAGCGGGGGCAGAAGGCTCCCGACGGATCGGATTCCTGGCTGGTTTCCATACCAAGGCGAACACCAGCCGGGCAACCCGAGTTTCCTCCACCAACAGATTGAGATTGTTCGATCCTTCCCGACCTGTTCATGAGCTGTCTGCTCCACCGCTCCCTCCATCGGGCCCAGATAGCTTGGATCTGGTGAGCCCACAATGAGGCGCAAGTAAGGCTTTCCGTGCGGATTGGCCCTGTTGGTTGTCTTGTCTCATCTGACTTCTTTGTTGCTGTGACGGTCAAAGAAAGCCGTCATGACCGTGCACATCGGAGAACTGAGCAAGATGCTCGGCGTCGTGATGCTGGTGACTCCGCCTCGACTTCATGTCTATTAAACAACAGCGTGGCCGCTGTCGGGACTTTTGTTGTCCAATTTCTCGCATGCCTCTTCCCTCCCGCAACTTCTCGTATCCTCCTCCACTCTACTACTTCCCGATATCGCTTCGTACTACCCGAAGTGTACATGGTTGCTTCTCGCTATCAGGTCGTCTCGGCTGCTTGTGCTTTACCCCAACTCATCGCTCTGAGTCCTACCCCACCGTCGCTATTTGTCCAAATGGATCTCTCGTCACTAGAAGGCCCTCCCATCGCGGACGCGCGCTTCACTGTCTCGTCAGAGAGCCCAAAGGAATACATGACTGTCCCACGTATTCGCCTTGATACTGGCTTGGCTAGCACACTACCTCAGCGTCCTGCCTCTGCATGCGACTCTCCCAGGCCAAAGGCAGATTATTGTCCATATTCAACCCAAGAGCGACAGGACCCTAGACTCTGCCGCCGCTGTCACTTCAGAATACATTCGACTGGGGACCTGAGTACACCTAGCCCTCGCGAAGCAAGCCCATCGCCATCCACCTACCCGGCTCTCAACCTGCCTCCTCCTCCACCTTCATCATCGTTTGCTTACTCTCCCTGGGCATCACGGAGTAGGAGCATGACAGACCTCACTCTTCAGCCTGCTCACACCACCGGCCCTGTGTCTCGCGAGACAACCACTCCACCGGCCAGCCAACTCATCTGGCTTGAGTCGGAAGAGCTTTGGGTCCTCAAGCCTTCGTCGCCCTCGTCCTCCGCACCATATCTTTCCCCACTGGCTCCTCGCTCGATACACAGTGCTACCGGCAGAGGTGGACATCCATCCTCCCTATCGGTGTTTGATGACTACGCTTCCGACTCGGAATACTCCGACCAGCCTCCACGGTATGAACATCACATCTACGATCGACCTTTTGTTCCACTTTCCGATCGAGCAAGGGAAGTTAGCAGTAGCCGGAGATCGCGCTGGTCAGCCGTGGCTCGCAGGAGAGCAAACCGGGCTCTCTCGGGCTGAGAAAGGCTCCTGACTCGTGCTTTGTCTCATCTTGTGTTGGAATGATGAGTGGAAGTCATTTTGACGAGTGAAGCTGTGGTTCTTTTGGTTTCTCCGTCTGTACCTTGGTTGCCTTTCTATTCATTTTGGCCCTGTTTGCTGCATCAGAGAGCGATGATACCCACAATCTCGATTTAGCTTTGGTTTACTTCAGCTACTTATGGTTCCCTCTAACTAGATGTGCTGAGTACTATTTTCCGATTGTAATATCTCGTACCTGCGCTTCATACTCTTATTCGCGTTTGAGATGCGCTTCGCTTCTTGGTAATCTACTCTTACTCACAGTGTCCCAATAACACAAGAGTATGTACACATCTTGGTAGAACACATGTCTTTTTACCTACAGCATAACATAATGATGGTCAGTGAATGTTGGATTCGGCCTAAGCCGCTATAACACAGAGATAAAATATGCCTACGCTTGTCCTATATCCTGACCCTCTCTCTCTTTCCTCACCCCCAGTCCCTTTCGTCTCTCTTTCTCCTTACCCACCTATCTCTTCCTTCCCTCACTTTTGCCTTCCCCTTCCCCTGTTACGAGCGCTCGAGACCACGCCTTCTTTCGTGTAGATTTGTTAGATGCGCATTTTCAGCTACACTACTCGCTTCAACCGGTCTACTGGTTCTTGAAGCACTAATCGGAACCCTGACCCTCTGTGCCCCGTGCAAGGGAACATGGATCTGGCCGCCATTTTGCCTGAGCCGGTTGATGTGGCCTTGGTCCACCAGCTGGCCAAGGTACATTATGTAGCTGAGCAATCACTTCGGAACGTCCACAACGCTGCAAAGAACAAGAATAGTAAGCTTCTTTTATCCTTTCCGTGGGGTGATCCAACGAGGAGACTGAAGAGTCCCTTGCAGCATCCCGGTGTCTCGATCTTCCCGGGAAATGGGAAGTCGAACAGCATGAAGTTCAAGCGGCGTATTCAGAACGAGCTCTTGAACTAGTCTCGTCGGATCAATACAAGGGAGCACAGGTGAACGATTTCGAATTCGCCCAGACACTTTACGCCAAGCTTTATGCAGAACTAGATTCCAACCCAGCGGCAGCAGCTTTTCCAATCCAGCGTCAGTACTTCTCTCATTAGAGACCTGTCCCAAATTGTCTCACAATTAACTGTGATAGTCTTGCTGACCTGCGTCTGAAGTTTCCACATTCACATCAGCAGTGAAAGTGCTGCTGAGCCCCGAGACTAGATCTGGATTGCGCTCCGTCCAAGCTGAGGAGGAAGGAACGGCTGTCGCTGTTGTCAGTCCTCCGGCAGTGGACGCCGCGATGGTCGATGCGACCGACGCAGTAGCATCGGAGGAGGAAGTGTACAGCATCGGTAACACAGCAGATCAAAGGATTGAGGCGCTTGAATCCGCCGTGACCAAAGGTGTCAAGGTGCTGACGGAAATGAGAGAACTCTTCAGCGAGTCCGATGATTGGGTGACAGAAACCGATTGGCGGGCCGAGATAGAAAAGACTCTTTCCAAAGCTCGTAAGGAGAAGGTTGTGATTGGAATTGTCGGAAGTACTGGTGCCGGGAAATCGTCGCTGATTAACGTTGATGAGAAGGGTGTTTTGACCACCGACTGTATGCGTGCATCCACAGCCGTCCCGATCGAAGTCTCGTACAATGATGGAGAATCTTGCTACAAAGCGGAAGTCCAGTTTATCAGCCACAGGGCCTGGGAGCGTGAACTTCGAATCCTGTTTGCAGAGCTTTGTGATCATGCCGAGTTACTGGCTCGTGGCGAGGCGCCCAGGGATCCCGAAGCAGCAATCGCATTGGACAAAATCATGGCTGTATACCCGGCCCTCAAGCGGCCAACACTTCTTGAATCTTCGCCGGATGATCTTATGAACGACAAGAGAGTCTCGGATCTACTGGGTCGAACCATTCGGATCGAGGAGAATCACTCGAAAAGCTTCTCCGAAGGCCTCAAGGCATACATTGACAGCAAGGGCAAGAAAAGGAGCAGGCCCAAGTCTACAGCCAAGAAGACACCTGCTTCACAGCCGTCGGACGATCGGGGACTCGCCGACCAAGGTATTGGGCTCTGGCCTCTCGTTCGTGTTGTTCGGGTCTTTGTCAAAGCCGAAGCTTTGTCGACGGGAGCTGTCCTAGTTGATCTTCCAGGGGTCTTTGATTCGAATGCAGCGCGGGTTGCGGTGGCTGATGAGTACATGAAGCGTTGCTCCGCACACTGGATTGTGGCACCCATCAATCGAGCGGTCGATGACAAAGTTGCTCATGATCTGTTGGGCAAAAACTTCCAGACGCAGATGCACATGGACGGTGCATTCAATGACATAACCTTCATCTGCACCAAGACCGATGACATCGTTCCGGCTGAAGTGGCGCGATCTTTGGACATTGAGCTACCGTCAATTGATGATGATCGGGGAGCATATCTGGAGCGGCTTGAGGGCTTGGAAACGGAGCTCCAAGTGCACAGAGAATCCCAAGAGCAGATATCTTCAAAGCTTGATGCCGTTCAGGACGAGATCGATGAACTGGAAGAAAAGGAAGGCGATCTCGATGGAGTCGTGCTTACTCCGAAGAAACGCAAGAGGATTCGTATGGGTGAGGAGTCACCCGGAGAATTGATTTCGACTATGACCCTCTCTGAAGATGTGGAAGACGCAGACGAGGACGACGATCGTCCAAAATCTTGGCGCAAGCTGCATGGACTGAGAGCTCAGCGAAAAGAGCTCGACGATCAGCGACGCCAAATTCAACAGCAAATTGTGAACACGAAGAATGAAATCAAGCGGCTGAGTGTTGAAAATCAGAACATCGAATTCAAT
Source organism: Aspergillus uvarum CBS 121591 (assembly GCF_003184745.1). Lineage (NCBI taxonomy): Eukaryota > Fungi > Ascomycota > Eurotiomycetes > Eurotiales > Aspergillaceae > Aspergillus > Aspergillus uvarum. The sequence goes on from NW_020291321.1 coordinate 445,984, forward strand.
GACCTTCGGTTCTGCATCGAGGCTCGAAATAACTTTTCGAAGCATGAAATCAAACGCGACTTTGCTCAAACCATTGCAAATTTAGATCTAGAAGATGAAAACGCCGACGACGCTATGCCTCTCACTCCTCGTCGTGACTATAGCGAACTGGAGCGGAATCTTGCTGTGTTCTGCGTGTCTCCTAGAGCCTACCACGGACTGCGCGGCCGTTCTGAGCCTGACATCCGGGTTGGTGGGTTCTCGCATCTGGAACAAACCGAGATTCCTGCTTTGCAGCGGTACTGCATTTCGCTGACCAGTAAAGCCCGCGAGCGTGCTGCTCGACAGTTCTTGGTGGCGCTGAATTCGCTTCTGCAATCCATGACGCTCTGGTCGTCCATCATCACGCAAGTGGCAGGTATTTCTGACCAGACGAAGCTGGAGATCGAGGCAGGATTTCATAGCGCATTAAACAAACTGGCCGAGGTAGGTGCGAAGATTGGTTTTGTCCAGGGCAACTGATACTAACTGTCCGCTCCAGGCCGTAAATAAGTCCCGGGATCTTTGTATTTCTGATGGTCGGAGAATTATCAAGAACAAGATCACGAAATTGCTGGGTAAGTCTTCGATTCGACCAGGAGGATGTCCAACTAACAAGCCAGGCCATGCAAGCCGCTTCGGCAACGGACAATATCCCGACAAGGTTGCAAGCTGGAATGCCTCTTGCCGTCAAGGAGGTTTACGCTTCAATACGTACCAAGCGAACTGTCGTCGTCAGGGTGTCTTTAGAGAACTGGTGGGTTTTCTCCCTCTTGTTTTCATGTGTTGCGCGGCGAACAGGCAAGACTGACGAACATTCAGAACATGAACCATGAGATGTAATATGCGGTCAAAGAGTCCAATCTTGCGCGCCGGAACTGACTTCGCTTTTAGAGCACTCCCGATGATAACCAAAACCAAGCCCGGATGGCGCAAGTAGGTCGACTGTGCACCGATCCCCCAGGGATGTTATCTGACGTGTCATAGTGCGTTTCTGGAATTGTTGCCCGATGCCTATCAGCAACTAGGTGAAGAATTAAGAGAGGCCTTCGGCGGCTTTCATTCCGAGGCCATCCAGTCGGTCAAATGGGAGCTGCCCCAGGCGATCAGTAAGCAACTTCAGGATCGACTCGTCGCTTTTCACGAGTCGATGAGAGAACAGGTGCAGCATCTCCATGATTGGACAAAGCAAGAGCAACGGAAGGCGAGCAGCCAATTCAGCGAGAGCATTGCAACGGGACTGCAAGAGACCTACGAGGCATGCGCTCAGCTTAAGGGTAAGTACTGCATCCCCTGCGCGCTGCCAAAGGCGTGGTGACTCAATTGTTCGACTAGGAATCGGCACCTTGCAAGCGGTCCGAGCATTGATGTCCGAGTATGCCGAGAAGAAAGGCTCTCAAGTGTTTCGCAAAGCTGCGGTGGAGGTGCAGCAGTCACTTGAAGCATGGCTGTGCGCTTTAAAGAAGAAGATCGAGCAGATAGTCGAGGGACAATTGCAGGAAATTGGCCGAGACTACCATCAAGCGCTTATAGCACCGTACCTGCGACATTATTCTGATGCACAGGCGCGCTGCAAAGCTCAGGCGCGCTGTCTCATCCGTGATGTGCAGGCCGACTTGCAGTTGGGAGTCTTGCTAGGATCAGGTGGTTTGCCTCAAACTGAGCAGGCGCCTGTCGTAGACAAGCAGAAAGCTACGGGAACTACTGAATCTGCTGCTAATTCTTAGCTTGCAACTGATGAGCAACGGAGCCTACGGAGTAAAGCGATCATTGAACGTTGATTGGAGCGCACAGGCCTGGGTTGGGCTGGAGCGTGGCAAGCTGATGAGGAGGAGGGGGAGCTTATGCGTCGTGCGAGGAAAATTAGAACAAGACGTGACAGAGCGAGCCAAAGGTAGAGACGCAAAGGCGGAGGCAGAGTGGGTGAGGAGGTACGGAGTTGTACACAACACAGTACTTTTGCTTGTTAGTGCATCTTGTCTATCGGCCAGACTGTCCAGTTCGGTGATAGTGACCAGCACCCCAGATAGATGGAAAGGGTAGAACCAAATGGAAGCGCTTTGATTGCTTGCTTGCTTGCTTGCTTGCTTGGTTGATAGCTTGGTAGCTAGCTAGCTTGAAAAAAGGGAACTAGTACTAAGAGATTTGTTTGATTGAATGAGGGGGGGAGCATGACGAGGCGAATATTGGCCATATTGGCCATATTGGCCAGGAAACGTCCAGCCTCCGGAATTATGGCGGGTGGGCGGACTCCATAAAGAGTTGGGGCCTGACAGCCGGTGACAGCGGGGGGGTTTATTTTGAGGGAGATTCGGACTGACTTGACCTTGGATTCTTCTGCTCTGTTGCTTGGTCTGCTGCTGCTGTTGTTGTTGTTGTTTCTGTTATCTGTTGCTCTGGTCTGGTCTGGTCTGGTCTGGGAGCTGTTCTGTTCTGCAGTTGTTGAATCTGGGTGGTGCTTATCCTTCTCTTTCCCCTCTTTATTTGGGGAGTGAGTCAGCAGGATTCAGATAGGACAGAAAGCACACGATACAGTCCACTGGACATTGTACTGCAGTCGGTGAGTGAGGGAGTGAGTAAGTGAGTGAGTGAGTGATTGCGAGTGCACTCCTGGTGGTGCAGCAGAGGAGCTGTTATCATCGTCATCATCATCATCATCATCTTCTTCTTCTTCTTCTTCCTCTTCTTCTTCTTCTTCTTCTTCTTCTCCTTCTCCTCCTCCTCCGCCTCCTCATCCTCTCTGCTTCCCATCTTCTTCCACCGCCTTCGTTCTACTTCGACACTTCCGCCGGGCTCCACCAATCAGCGGGGCTTCCACCAGCAGCATGGGTCTCCCGCATCTTTTCTTCTCTCGTCACAAATCATCCTCGCATTCCAAATCCAAGTCTACCAAATCTTCCTCTCCCTCTTCCTCTTCTTCCTCTTCCCCTTCTCCTTCCCCCTTGTCTACTTCTTCCTTCTCTCCGTCTTCCTCTGCGGCCACTTCCACCCGATCCACTCCACTCTCGTCTCCCGCCTCCTCTCCTCCTCCCCCTCCGCCGGTGGCGACCAAATCTTTTCCTACTCCTCCTCCTTCCTCAACTCCTCACTCTACTCGACCTCCCCCTCCTCTCCGGGCAAAGACCGTTCACTCTTCTTCTTCTTCTTCTTCCTCTCGACACTCTCATTCTTCCTCCGCCGCTTCTCGTCCCGTCTCGTCGACACGTGCTCCGCAGTCGTCATCGGTTCCAGCCTCGACTCAGCACCCTTCCCTTCCGCGCAAACCCACCACTGCTCGTCCGACTCACCACAGTCGCTCCTCCTCCACCCCCTCCAAGTCAGCCTCCGTTCGGACTAAGTCAGTCTCCGGTCCTCGTGCGTCGCTGTCCGCCGTCCGGAATCGATACACCCACGACCCCGACTTCCACCCACTCAATCTTCATCCCGACGAACTCCGTCAACTCTCCGCAATGGCTGCTGCTCGCGAAGAAGCCCGCACCCCAATGGATGTCGACACCAATGGCGTCAATGGCAAGACAGAACGGAGCCCTACGCCCCCGCCCCACCGTTCGAACGGCAACACTGCCGAAGCCGACAACTTCAAGCTGGCCGGTAACAAATTCTTCAAGGATGGCAACTACACACGCGCTATTGAGGAGTTCAACAAGGGTAGGTTCTTCCGCGTCCAGACTCATGCACTCGCTACAAGATCTAATCGTCACATTCGACAGCCCTCGAGATCAGCCCCGACTCGTCCGTCTACCTGTCCAACCGCGCGGCCGCCTACATGGCCGCGAACCAGTACCTAGCCGCTCTGGAGGACTGTGAGCGCGCCCGCGAACTCGACCCCACCAACACCAAGCTCATGTACCGTCACGCCCGCATTCTCGTCAGCCTGGGTCGTCCGACCGAGGCCCTCGATGTGCTCGCCCGCGTCGAGCCCCCGGCTTCTGCCACTGACAAGGCCCCCGCCGAAAAGATGCTCCGGTTTGTGAAGCAAGCCGAGGAGGCTTTGGCGGAGGACCGTGGTGTGTCGATGGTGCTGTTCTGCCTGGACCAGGCGCGTCAGATGCTGGGTCAGGGGGTCAAGGAGCCTCGCAAGTGGACGCTGATGACGGCCGAGGCGCACTTGCGCATGGGTAACGACAACTCCTTCGGCAAGGCCCAGGATATCGCCATCGGCATGCTGCGCGAGAACAGCCAGGATCCCGATGCTATGCTGATCCGCGCCCGCGCGTTCTATGGCATGGGGGACACCGATCAGGCGTTGAAGCTGCTCAAGATGTGTCTGGGTCTGGATCCCGACATGAAGGCGGCCATCAAGATGCTGCGCAACGTGCAGAAGTTGACGCGCACCAAGGAAGAGGGTAACACTGCCTTCAAGGCCAAGGACTACCGCAAGGCCATCGAGTTGTGGACCGAGGCTGTCCAGGTCGACCCCAAGAACAAGGACCAGAACGCCAAGATCCTGCAGAACCGCGCCCAGGCCTACATCAACCTGAAGGAATACGATAATGCGGTCAGTGACTGCACGGAGGCTCTGAAGTTGGATCCCAGCTACCTCAAGGCACAGAAGATTCGTGCCAAGGCTCATGGCGGTGCTGGCAACTGGGAGGAAGCGGTGCGCGACTACAAGGCTGTGGCGGAGACGAACCCGATGGAGAAGGGCATCCAAGAGGAGATCCGCCGGGCTGAGTTCGAGCTGAAGAAGGCACAGCGCAAGGACTACTACAAGATCCTTGGGGTTTCCAAGGATGCCTCCGAGCAGGAGATTAAGAAGGCTTACCGCAAGATGGCCATTCAATACCACCCCGACAAGAACCGTGATGATCCTTCTGGCGAGGAGAAGTTCAAGGAGATTGGTGAGGCTTATGAGACTCTGATTGATCCTCAGTATGTGTCCCTTGGGTTTTTATTGATATTATAGCGTACTAACGAGCGACCAGGAAGCGCGCCTCTTATGACAACGGTGATGACCTCGTTGACCCGGCTGACATGTTTGGCCGCGGCGGCATGGGAGGTATGCATGGCTTCGGAGGCATGGGCGGCATGGGCGGCATGGGCGGCATGGGCGGCATGGGTGGCATGGGTGGTATGGGTGGCACCCATATCAACATCGACCCCAGCGTGCTCTTCAACATGATGAACGGCGGCGGTGGCTTTGCTCAAGCCGGTGGCCAGCGCGGCGGAGGTTTCCCTGGAGGATTCTCCTTCTAAGCGTGACCAATCCGCTTGGGTACACTCACTTTGTTCTTTGCATGACGAAAATGGGCGCATTGCACAAAAAAGTCCGTCTACCATGTCTGCCATATTTACGATGCATCACAGATAAACCAGGATGGGTCCTTTTTCTTTTCCTTTCATGGCATATTCGCTCCTACCATACATACCCACTTGCTCGTCGTGCAATCGTCCCATCCGACCGCTTCCACCTTCGACGGCCTCTCCGTGTCTCCTTTTATACTCTCCAACCTCACGAAGTTTCTAATACCTTGGAGTCCTTTCGATCCCAGCATGCATGACCAACAGAACGAAGCTATTGACTGATGGGACGGTTTTGAATCCGATAGACTTGTTGTTTTTTTCTCTTCTAATCTTCTTCCCTCCCTTCCCAACTTTTCCCTTTTATGATGCACGGCAAGGGCAAAACAAGAGGAAAGAAAGTGTGTCTTATTTTTTTTTTTATTTGTTTATGTTGCCTTGTTTTGTGGACTCCTGGTGATCACCGTGAGGCAGAATCTTTTCTGGTTTCGCTACTAGATGATAACGACAGATGAGAACGAGGGGCTCTCCGTGCTTGTTTTTGTTAGCCAGGCTTCTTTCTGTTTTTAAATTTCAGTGTGTACTGTTGTGATGGCAATAGGGCGTTATATACCTGGGATGAGATGAGTTTTTTTTTTTTTTTGCTGTGTGTTTGCCACACCACACCTTTTTTATTTTATTTTTTTTTGGTTCATTCAATTAGGTTTTTTTGTTGTTTGTTGTCTAGATCCTGGATTCGGATGAGATCAATTCTATTTTATGATTCATTGACTCCGTGACGTTGGATATGCCGTAATTGGGTCGTAGACTGGGAGACCTAGGTGGCCATGGGATTATCTGGCTATGCTACTGCTACTATGCAGTGTGGTTTCTGCTGAGTAGAATTTGGTGAGAGTTTGGGTCTCAGCTGACGGTGAGGGCTCCATTGCGGGCGAATACTATAATCAGGGATTAGTATCGTCAGGCTCCGCGACAACAGATAGCGTACTGTACATTCAATAGCGTGGGACAGTTGGGAAAGGATAGGATAGGTTTATATACTGGATGTAAGAGGTTCTATGTAACTATCCACATTGACCGAGCGAGAGAATACCAGCGGTATGAAGCGAAACAAGCCAAGCCAAGATTATCAAAACGAAGGGGGGAATCGGGAATCTGAAGCACTCGGGACGTGGACAGCAAATGGTAATTAGGTACGAGGAGAGAGAGGAGAGAGGGAGAAGTAGGTCAGTGTCAATCAACATCATCGCCATGCAATGCAATGCATTCAACAGGCCGGTCAAATGCTCATGCAGTCATCATCGTCATCACTCTCACCTACACTGGGAACGAGAACGTGAAATAGGATACAACGATCCCCGCAGCGTCGGTACCGTACGTCCTGTACATCCTGCACGGTACTTCAGCCCACTAGGGCACATAGGGGACGGAAGAGGAAAGGGCCAGGCGCAAGGCACAGTGCAATTCAGTACCCCAAGCCCGCCAACACCGTCCGCGTCTCATGAACGGCCAAGCCGGACACGCCCAGCGCGCGGGACAGGGTGCCGCGCCGCAAGCGCTGCAAGCCAATGGCCACCTTCCACCCCTCGGTCTCCTGCAGCACGAAGACATACCGTTTGCCTTCCTGGTCGCGCACTGACGCCCGCAGCACGTGCAATCCGCCCCCGGGTTTGGCCGGCGTGGCCAGCCGGCATGTGTTCTTGCACACCTTCAGCAGGTTGGCGAGGTAGGCGTCCGACTCCTCGGCGGTGGGCTCGTTGGTGCGTTTCGTGAAGGGCCCGGGGGGCGGGCCGCGCGGGGGGTTGGGGTGCTGTGCCGCGTAGCGCGGGCACCAGACCTCGACGAGCTTCATGGTCCACGCTTTCACGTCCCACTCGCGCTGGCCCACGCCGCGGACGTCGTCGTCGATGAAGAGACCCTCCGTGGTGATGCGCAGCACCAGTCCGTCGGAGACCATCCCCTGCCCCGCCACGAGTTGCGCCACCGGCGTGCGGAGGAAGGCGTTGTTGAAGGCGTAGACGCCCTGGATGACGACTTTATCGGGGTCCTTGGTTGCGTAGGGTCCCCGATTGGACGGCGGGGGCGGGGGGTCGGTGCGCGCTGTGGATTGGGAGGGCGCGTACGAGGAGGATTCCGAGTAGACGGAGGAGCTGGAGGTTGTTGTTGTGGTGGTGGCGGTGCCGTAGGGCCGGCGGACGCGATCGTAGGGGCGGAAGGAGTGGGCGTCGTCGTCGGCGGTTGCGGAGGATGTGGTTCGTGAGGTAGTAGGGGGTTTCTTGGTCGGGGATGGCGTTCGTGGGGACGATGTTGCTGATGCTGCTGCTGGTGCTGCCGCTTTGGCTTTCGCAGCTGCGGCGGCCTCCTGCGCGTCCTTGGCCTTCTTCTCGGCGTACTTCTTCGCGGCAGCCTCCTTGAGGGCCGCGAATTTGGCATCCGCCTCCTTCTTGGCCGCGGCTTTGGCCGCGGCTTCCTTTTCTGCGGCCTCCTTCTCCGCCTTGGCCTGGGCCTCCGCTGCCTCGCGCTCCGCGCGGGCCTTGGCCTCGGCCGCTCGCCGTTGCTCGCGCTCGCGCGCCTGCGCCGCCAGACGGTCGGCGCGCGCCTTGGCCTCGGCGGCCTCTCGTTCGGCCTTGGCTTTGGCCTCGGCGGCTTCACGCTGGGCCTGCGCTTCGGCGGCCTCACGCTCCGCTTTGGCGCGGGCCTCGGCGGCTTCTTTCTCGGCGCGCTCGCGGGCCTCGCGCGCGGCGGCCTCCTTGGCGGCGGCCATCTCCTTCTCGAGCTGTTCGCGTCGCTCGCGCAGTTCGCGCTCCATCGCCTCGCGCTCGCGCTGTTTCTGCTTCTCGCGCTGCTCGGCTTCGCGCTTGCGCTTGAAGGCTTCCATCTTGCGGCGGAGTTCTTCCTTGCGCCGCGTTTCTTCGCGGGCTTTCTCCCAGTCTGCACCGCTGGAGGGCTTGCTGGATGCTGAAGGGGTAGGTTCAGGCTCGGGCTGAGGTGGTGGTGGTGGTGGTGGCGGCGGCGGCGGCGGCGGCGGTGGCGGTGACGATTGCGGTGGTGGTCCTCCTGCTTGCTGTTGTTGGTATTGATGCCCTCCTCCTCCTGCTCCGTAAGGTCCTCCACCTCCTCCTGGTGGTGGTGGAGGGGCTGCTCCTCCCGCGTTGTGATTGTATGCGCCTCCCCCGTAGTGCTGTTGCTGGGGTCCCCCACCAGACGCTCCTCCGTAGCCCTGGTTGCCTCCGCGCGCATAATCACCACCTCCACCTCCGCCTCCACCGGGACCCGGTCCTCCGCCTCCTCCAAAGCCTCCTCCACCAAATCCGAAACCTCCCCGCTTCCCGCGATTACTACCTCCGCCGCCCCCGTCACCGCCGCCGCCGCCAGTACCCGCCTGCGCAGCGCCAAACGCCCACCCCGCCACACCCACGCCCACCGCCAGAACCGCGATTCCCATGCCGTTCCCGCTGGCGACGGTGGCGGCGTACCACGACTTCAAGATCGGGGAGACGGCGACCCAGACCAGCATGGCGAGGAGGGTGGAGACGCAGCCGGCGATGAAGCTGTTGCGCTGGGTCTGCAGAGAGGGGAGGTAGAGGAAGCCGGAACCCGCGGAGTGCGGCGGGATGATGAAGATGTCGTAGTTCCCCGGCGGGAGGTCGGAGGTCTTGCGGTATTCGCCGTGGGTGGTGTTCGGCTTGGTGCCGTGGGGCGGTGGAGGGGGTGGGGGTGGACCGTCGTCCATGTTTGGGGTTGAGTGATTATGTGTTTCGCAAAGTGTTTGATTAAATTATGTGGTCACAATTGTATGTACTTGGTTGGAGATGGTGTGGTGTGGCCTTGAAGTGTGTGTAGTAGGGTGGAGGGTTGGTTGGTTTCGGTGATAGCAGCGGATGGTCCGTGGGTTGGTTGGGTTGGGGTATTATCGTAGGGTCTGGGGTAGAGAGATGGGGGGCGGCCGTCAACTCGGTCGTGAGGTTGTGTTTGGGGTAGAGGATGCAGCTGGCTGGGATATCTTGATTGCGTCCGTCGAGAAGTGTTTAACGCAGGTATGGGAGATGGTCGTGTCGGGGTGGTCGTGGATAGGGCATGGTGGAGTGGTGTTTAGCAAGTCATGAATTAGGCGCTGAAGGTGGCAGCGCGTTTCTGATAGGGCCGTGTCAGTGTTTTGTTTTTCCTTCTTGTTTTTTTTTTTTTTTTCATTGAGTGATTGGGGTGGGAGATGAGACTTACTAGTTGGAGGGGAGGAAGAGTCAATGCGCAGTCGATGCGATGGAGATGTTGACAGAAGAGAAAAGAAGGGAAGAGAGGAGAGGGGAGGAGAGAAGAAGTTGTCGGGAGTGGACAGTGGACAGACAGACAGACAGACAGACAGACAGACTACAAACTAGCCTGTATAGTTACTAGTTGACTGACAATCCTGGCGGATGACTGGTGGGACTTCTGCGTGTTTACTCAGACGCAACGGCCGGTGTTACTTTTTGATTAATGGATCTATCTTGATGAACATCTGAAGATGCGTGTGAATGGTGGTGTTTCAGTGCATACGCGGCCCACTGGATGGCAGGTCTCATAGACTCATCGACTCATATAAGTTAAAGTATTCGAATCTACGGATCGATACCCACATATTTGCGGCGGACAAGGGACCCAGCAGATCTCCGAGAAGCCATGGAGAATGATTCTATCCAGGATCCAAACATTCCAGCCAGCCAGCCATCGAATAATTCTCCACCACGGAGAAGGCATCCGCAGGAGGCTTAAGTTCGGCAAGAATGAGCTGCTGCTACCGTGGGATAAGTTCATAAAAAAGAGAGAAAGAGAGAGAGAGAGAGAGTTACTGTGTATACTCATAGTGGAGCCAATGCTCCCATGCTCTGACCAGGCGGTGGTCTTTGTTTGTTTTGGTTTCGACGCTTTGGGCGATGGTCGCCCGGTTGATTCCATTATGCCATTATGTCAAAGCTGACATAAGCTATGTCACTGCACCCCGTCCACATGCTTTCTGCCTCAGGCCAGTCACATCTATCGTCTCCAATCACCACGGTTGTTTGGCTGGCACCAGTTCCAGCGGTGGTAACTATTTCAAGAGATATTGATAGATGCGCTGGCTCCAGCGCATCGCATAGTAGCCAATATAAAACTAGAGAGACTGACCTCTTCATCTTTTCTCATCATCTCCGCCTGACAATCATGCTGAGTTGACCCCGTGAATTACAGCCACCGGCCAACATCACGGGGATGCGATGCCTGCCTTCCCCCCGGATGCTAGACCGAATAGCGTCAACCATCTTGAGACCTCAACATATTAGACGAAAAAGCTCGCAGAAAGGCTCACTCGTGTCTCTCTCGACCTCTCTCTTCAACTCTTTATCCTAGAAAATATCTTTACTGAACACCACGAAAATAGACTTGTTGATAGCATTCTGCCCTCTCTGGCCAAGGCGGTCAATCCCCTCGTCTCCGACCTCCACCTCCCCCTGCCCGGGCCATTCATCGACTCCCCCCCCCCCATTCCAATCCATTCCTATTTCCCCTCAGTCCTGCTGGCTGCTGCTTGTGCTGCTTGCCTTTTGGTTCTCTCCCCCCGCTACTTTCCAACTCATTGACCTATATTTGTTAACCTTCACTGTTTGGAGAAATCCTCTACATCTCCCTCTTCCCCGCGCCAACTGTCCTCTCCCCCCCCCATCCCTTCTACCTCGGGTTCAGCTCCTTGGACCTTCACTATCGTCACCACCACCGATCCCTTGGATACTGACCCCGGGCTCGATACATCGCTTGAGACCTTCTTGAATTCGCATCCTATGCAGCAGTCATAGAGTTCTTTCTGTCCGCCGCATCCACCGTCGAGCCCCGAGAGGGCCCCTCCTCCTCCGCCCCCTCCCCCCTAATCCGATCGCTCCTGCAACATGTCCTCCCAACAACCAAACCCGGCCTCTTACCAGAGTCATGCGGCGCCTCATTTGCCCATTCCCGTCTACAATCCGGTAGCTGCGATCGCAGCCCCCGCGGGGACCTTCTTACCCGGGACCAAAGTTCAGGTTGGCAGCCATCGCGTCGTCGTCGAGAAATATCTCTCCGAGGGAGGCTTCGCCCATGTCTACGTCGTGCGCCTCCCCCAACCGGTCGATGGCTCCGATCGGGCAGTACTCAAGCGCGTGGCGGTCCCGGATAAGTCGGCTTTGGCCAACATGCGCACTGAGGTCGAAACCATGAAGAAGCTCAAGGGGCATCGGCACATCGTCACCTACATCGACTCCCATGCGTCACAACTTCGCGGTGGTGGATACGAAGTCTTCTTGCTGATGGAATTTTGCGATGGCGGTGGTTTGATCGACTTCATGAACACGCGGCTGCAAAATCGCCTGACCGAGCCCGAAATCATCAAGATCTTCTCCGACGTGGCGGAAGGTGTGGCCTGCATGCACTACCTCAAGCCCCCGCTGCTGCACCGCGACCTCAAAGTGGAGAACGTTCTGATCTCGCGCCAGGGCAGGGCGACCCTTTACAAGCTTTGCGACTTTGGATCGGCCGCCCCCCCTCGCCCGGCCGCCACCTCTGCCGCCGAGGGTCGGTTGATTGAAGATGACGTCCAGCGCCATACCACCCTGCAATACCGCAGTCCCGAGATGATCGATGTCTACCGGAAGCAGCCGATCGACGAGAAGAGCGATATCTGGGCTCTGGGGGTCCTCTTGTACAAGCTGTGTTATTATACCACCCCGTTCGAAGAGGTTGGCCAGATGGCTATTCTGAATGCCAGCTACAAGTTCCCGAGTTACCCGGCCTTCTCGGATCGCTTGAAGATGCTGATCGGTAGGTTCCCCGGACATTGTAGTGATGGCCGCGCTAACCCCGCCAGCTTGGATGTTGAAGGAACTCCCGCAGAAGCGGCCGAATATTTATGAAGTGGTGCGCGAGGTCTGTCACATGCAGGGCAAGGACGTCCCCATCAATGATGTAAGTATCGCGATTACCTGTCACCTCACTGGTCCTAACAACTCGGACAGATCTACGCTGCTCGCTCCACATCGGAAGCCCGCCGGTATCAGGAATTACCGCCCTCCCCCACCGAGGCGCCACAGGTTGGTGCCGTTTTCTCTCCGCCGGTCCAGGAGACCCAGATCATTCCGGAGATCGCCCCGATGCGTCGTGGCCGTCCGACCAGACCGACGCAGTCTCCGCACCACTCGGCCAAGCCCAGTCCCTCCCCGTTCCGCGGCTCCGGGGATCCTTTTTCCGTACTGGACAATGCCCAGCGTCCCCGCGACTCAGCGGACGAATTTACCAATCGGTTTCCCTCGTTGGATCAATTCCAGATTTTGCACGAGAAGGGGGGTAAATTCGACTTTGAATCCGCCGTGCCGGAGTCTAGTCCCGAAGATGATGACCTTGCGCGGCGCCTCACCAATGCGCTGGCGGACGATGCCTTTGCCAAGCACCAGTCGCCCGGTCCGGAGGGATCTGCCAGCCAGCGTCCGACGCAACCTCCGTCTACGCAATCTGCTCCGGTCGAACGCGTCGACAATGCGCGCGACGAAGGACGCGCCTCGGTACCGCTGTACCAACCTGCCCCGCAGCGACCTACTATGGTCTCAACTGGTACGATGACCTCGCCGCCGCCGACGCCTGGGGTGGCCGAGTACAAACCGGCTAGTCGCCCCGTTTACAAGTTTCCCCCGGCCGACCATCAGCGACGTCCATCCAGCCACAAGCAGCCGTCGGAGTCGGACCTCAAAGCCAAAGCTCCATCGCCGTCGACGAACGCCGTGGTCCAACCTCGCGGGTCCTCCGATCGGATCTCGGATTTGTCGGCGTCACCCCGACCCTCCCTCGAAGGCGGCCGACCCAGCAATCTGGAGGTGGGCGAGTCAGCCGGGCGTTCGCGTTCGGCCAACGGTCGGTCCCGCCCCGTGTCGGTCCATGCTGGGGCGCGGTACGAGCTAACCCGTGGGTCGGAGAGCGCGCGCTCGTCCCTGGATCTACCCCGGTCGCCCTACTATGAGGGCGGGGCACCTCTGCAGCATGCGCGGACGGAAGCGGACTCACTGGCCAACATCTCGTCGGACGTGGACTATCTCCGCGCGCGGGAAGAAGAAAGCAACAAGAAGCGTGACAAGCGCTACAGTGGTCCGGCCAAGCACGGCAAGCGATCGAGCTTGTCGACTTTGTCGCTGTCCGGCACCAAAATGTTTGCGGGGCGGTTCGGGGACGCGTTCCGACGGTTCGAACACAGCAACTCAGAGAGCAAAGTGCAGTCCCCCGTCACCGAAGAGGCCCCCAGCAGGTCCCCAATGATGCTCACGAGCGCGGATCTGACCTCGGAGCCGGCCAGTGAGCTGATTGACATGGACGGCAACGAGGATATCTCGCCGGAAATGCGGCGGGAGCTGGAGCGGCGCCGGCTCTCCCAGGAGGAGAAACGCGTCGCCAACGCGGCGGCCGAGTATCGGAGACGGGTGGCTGACGGCGGACAGCCTGGGGCTGGGGCTGGGGCTGGTGGGTGGCGCGACGGGCCACGGTCGCAGGCGATTCATAACAAGGTGCAGTCACTCTTAGGCGAGTCGGCGCGGGCTCCTCCGCCGCCCAAGACGGCGACGGGGTACGGACGCTACACGGACGAGACGGCGGGGGCTTTGCCGGCAAAGCCCACGGAACTGCGGTCGAGCCGCGCGAGTGCGCCCGCCGAGCAGCCGACGAGCATTGGCAAACAACCTACGGCCAGCGGGCGGCCGGGGTCTTCCTCCGGGGGCCCCCGTCCGGCGCTGCCGCCCAAACCGAAGAGTCTGCGCATGCCCACGGGGATGGAAGGACAAGCGGGCAGTCAGGATCGGAGTCCCACGGTGGCGGCGACGCCAGCCAGTGCGGGCGGGGAAGATTGGGAGGCCAGCTTCAGTCGGCGGTTTCCGAGTCTGTCGGGCTTAGAGATGGAGACGGAGATCGAGTTGCCCCGGGTGGCTCCTAATAGTCTCCGGACGAAGGAGGTATAAGGAATTGGGTATACATATATGCTTAGAGCGTGGTTGTGAGCGAACGAGCGAGCGAACGATGTGAGCGATGTGCGCTATAATTGTATTGGTGGTGTGGATAGACTTGTTGAAAGGAAAGTTATAATCCCTTTTGCTGCTGCACCTGCACATATTACTTTTAGAGGCTGTAGATCCGATTGATTGTATCCATGTATATTCGTCGATTGTTGCTCGGGCACCCAGGCGGTGGATATGCCCCAAGCGGTTAGCGCGGCCTTCCGCCTTCTCCTCTTGTGGTGCTTGCGTTCTTCTCCGCACCACCTCCGAAACAGTCTCATCCTCCTCACCACTCCCGCATCACCATGGCCCCCGTCACCCTCACCACCGTCGACCGTACGTTCCAGCATTGTCCTAAATCACTGCATCACCACCGCCCCTTCTACTAACGCTTTGATCCCAATCCCCAGACGACCTAAAAGAAATCATCCAACACCTCTTCGAGATTCAATCCGCCGTCCACGGATACCTCGGCCCAGAGACTCAACAAGAGCTCGTCCGGAAGATGTGCGTGCAGCCAGCCCCAGCCCCAGGCCCCAGCCCCAGGCCCCGAGCACCTCCTCCCCGAAACAATCCCAGCATACTAACCTCTCGAAAGCAAAAACCTCACCCTCGCCCTCCAAACCCTCCAAACCCACACCGCCCCCACCAACCCGGACGCCACAGCCACCAAGAGCACCAACCCGCAGGACCCCAGCCTGGGGAGCGTGCAACTCCCGCCGGAGATCATTGACTATGTGGACGCGGCGCGCAACCCGGACATCTACACACGCGAGTTCGTGGAGCTGGTGCAGCGCGGCAACCAGGACCTTAAGGGGAAGACGGAGGCATTCCGCGGGTTTCGGGACGTGTTGGCGCGGGAGATCCGGGGTGCGATGCCGGAGTGTCGTGGGGAGGTGAGGCGGGTGATGGAGAGGACCGGGGGGGAGGATTAGACTGTTGTTTTTCTTTTTTGTTTTTGGTCTTGAGGGAAAGGCAAAGGGGTTCTTGCTGTATTGTTTCTATGTGGATGGCGTTGTGGGGGGGGGGGGAGAATTATGGTTTATGTTATGGCGTTTCTGAGGTCGGGAGTTTGGTTTCTGCGGTGGATAATGCATTGGGGTCAATACACTGCCGATCAATTCAGAGGTGAAGCAATGCATAAGAAGAGGCGCAGGCAGGCAGGCAGGCAGGCAGGCAGTGCTGGGGCTGGAATGCTTCATTGACCACTATTTATAACCCTGACGTATCCAAATGGTGAATGACATTTCCAGGTCCACGTGTGGCCGGCGGACGCAGGGGATGATCGATCAGATTGCGATCGGAGACGGAGCACTGGGAATGATATCAGGTATTGAGAGATTGAGAGTACCAGTGATTGACCAGTAATAGTGATGAGTCGAGTGGAGCTGTCATTTCCGACTGTCCTTTGGTGCGGTGGTTGTCTTCGTCTTTTCCCCGCGTTTGTTTGTCGGTCAATCTGGGTCGAGTTAGTCCAGGATGACTGCATATGTTAGTGATTCTCGTGACTTGCGGCCTGTCTTTCCTCTCCTCTCTGACTCTTTCTCCTCTTTCTCTCTTCGCTTTCCCACTGCATCCCTCTCGCTTCCTCTTTCCCTTTCCTTTCCTTTCCTTTCCTTTCCTCTCCTCTCCTCTCCTCTCCTCTCCTCCTCCTCTCTCCTCTCTCCTCTCCGCTCCTCTCTATATCCCCTCCCCTCCACCACTTACTTAGCTCCATACTATACTATACTATAATACAATATAGTACTCCCATCTCTACCTAACTACTCATTCACTCTTGAATTAATCCAATCCTCTACTCCACTCCCCCCATTCATC